>NC_047039.1:85047171-85350202 GCF_011762595.2 Tursiops truncatus | reverse complement strand
CAAACAGCCTGTTTACTAATAGGAATAAATCTCATTTAAATTAGCCAGACAAAAAATGCAAAAGCAGACAACTGGATCATGGCCCGTACAAAATATTCACTACTAGCAGCACTGCATGTATGGCCTTTACCTGCAATCCTTGCTGTGAACAGCCACGTGGTTATTATTTTTTTTTCTTCGCCTCTGAAATGTCTTTGATAACCTCTCTTAACTTGGATCTGCAATGTTGTTGCAGATCTTCCTGCAAATTCATCCTGTCCTTGCCTCCTTCTTCCGAGGCTTTCTTTGGCCCACTGCTTAATTACCTCCGATTCGTCCAGAAACAACCCTCTTCCAGCTAAATTTTCTCATGTGACCCTAAGTACAGAAGAATGTGACATTCCCATTCAAGAGTCGTGGTTCAGAATTCCTCCAGGGTCTCTTCTCTATACTAGAAATATCTTATTAAATTACTACTGTTATTGTTTAATGGAAACTCAAAATGTGTAGGAAAGAAAGAGGTTATTTAATTTCCCTAATTTAAGTTTCTCCACACAGATTAACTTAGAAATCTCATTAGGCTGAGTGAAAGATTTAAAAATATACTATGGAAGATGATCTCGGGCACATTTGTAACACGGCTGATGACTGGGAATGTTTCACAATAACTGTACAGATCATTCCCTCCTCCAGATATCAGCTTTACTATCGGCTGCTGGAAGTGCAATTTCTACCAAAAGAGCAAGGTTACCTTAAGTTATGTGACAAAATGTTCTTAACTCCCAGAAATAAAGGAAGCTGCTTTAATGCATATCATCTGTAGATTTTATTTCCTCCTCATGTAACATGCTTCTACAGAGTAAATGAAAAACTCCTACACTATATGGAACTTTCACATTTTCTGTTTTTAAAAATGGCAAGTGTAAATGGGAGAAGCAACCTAGCTAGAAATTCCCGAGCTCTATTTGTTACCGTATGGCAAAAGTAATCGCAGTAACATATATCAAGGAGAGTAGCGCATTAAAAATAATGTGATTTGTATCATGAAAGTATTGATCATCAGTGCCAAAGTGGCAAAGAGAATCTGAGGAGCATCTGAACGAGAAAAAACTTGGAGTAAACAAACACCTACACTCATAGATCACAAAGGAATTCTCCCTTTCTTAGCAATTCCCTCTCTCAACTCCCTGTATTAGGTAAACATGAAAGGCATTGCATTACAGCAGAGGTCTATAAAAATTTTTCTGTAAGAGGCTAAATAGTAAATATTTTAGGCTTTCAGGGCCATGCTCTATCTGTCACAACTCTGCCACTGTACTGTTAAATCAGCAATAGACAACACATAAGCAAATGGGCTTAAATGTACTACAGTAAAACTTTATTTATGAATACTGAAATCCGAATCTCATGTAATTTTCACATGTCACAAAATACTATTCTTGTTTTTTTCACTCTTGTAAAATGTTAAAATTATTCTTAGTTCACAGGCCATACAAAAAGAGGCAGTGGACCTGATTTGGCCCCTTGGCCCTCGCCTGCAACACCATGGCTCACTGTATTAGTATTTCTTTTCTATCATTGAATCGGGGGCACGGGGGGGGTCTGTTAAAAATTAATTGTTGGAAAGAATTTATGGGACTTCCATTTCTGTCACTAAGGTAGAACAGAGATGCTGAAAACATTCAGAAACTAACATGTGAAAACGCTTGCTAAAATTTGAAAGCGGGTGGGATGGGGGGAAGAAATGTTTTAAATAATTGAATGAGCCGACAAGAAAGTAAGGGAATCTGGTAAAGTTAGGATCACATATGAACACATATGAAGGAACACATATGAAGGAAAAGCAAGCACCAAGTCACTAGGATACCCTGGAGAAAAATACAGACTTTTGGGTGTCTAGAACTTTAAAATACGCAGGAGGCTGGCCACTGCGCTTCTCTAAAAGAAATAAACATATTAACAAACTGATATTTAAAACTAAGTGAAGGCGCTTCCCTGGTGGCGCAGTGGTTGAGAGTCCGCCTGCCGATGCAGGGGACACGGGTTCATGCCCTGGTCTGGGAAGATCCCACATGCCGCGGAGCGGCTGGGCCCGTGAGCCATGGCCACTGGGCCTGCACATCTGGAGCCTGTGCTCGCAACGGGAGAGGCCACGATGGTGAGAGGCCCACGTACCGCAAAAAAAAAAAAAAAAAAAAAAAAATAAGTGAAGAATTATGCAGAAGATTAGAGAACAGGCAAGGAGTAAATTAGTGAACAGTACGGCAGATATTAAGAAATTGCCTAGAATGCTGTACATAGAGAAAAAGAGAAAAAAGTATTAAAGTGCCATTAAGTGATGGTGGAGGACAAAGGGATAAACTGTAATAATTATCCAAAAACAATTCCAGGATGTCTGCGTAATGGATATTACCCATAGTTTCTATGGATCCAAGAGATAACAGAAATTTTTTCCAGAATTACTGAAAGATATCATCCATAGATCCAATATAAGCATAATAAATCTGAAGATGTTTTTTTAATCTACAAATAGACACGAAATGAAAACTCCTCTAAAAGAGAAACTATAAAGCAATTAGAAATTGAAGATAAATGGGATCAAGTGTCCAAATGGTTGGCCTTAAACTGAGGGGTTCAGAAAATTCAGTTTTAGTACCAGAGGGGAAAGCCAAGGATATAAGTATAAATGTTGGTGGGTGGATAGACGTGGCAGAGGAAGCTTGAAGAAGTTCTATTCTTTTTTTTTTAATATTTATTTATTTGGCTGTGCCAGGTATTAGTTGTGACACGTGGGATCTTTTTTAGTGGCAGCATGCGGGCTCTTAGTTGTGGCATGCGGGATCTAGTTCCCTGACCAGGGATCAAACCCGGGCCCCTTGCATTGGGAGCGTGGAGTCTTAACCACTGGACCACCAGGGAAGTCCCAGAAGTTCTATTCTGAGAACTAATTCTCCATGAAATAGGGAACAAGTCATCAATGGAGAGTAAGGTGGAAGTTGGTGGGGAAATCTGGGGGTTTGAGAAATTATGGAATAATTGTCAGAAGAGTAAATAAAGTAGGAAAAGACAGAATGATTGCTAGAAACACTAATAATCTTGAGGTTGTGGTCATGAAATTTAAGTGAGACAATTCAGCTTCTGAAGTACAGGAAAGTAGTAGGAAGAGAAGACTAGGTTTTAGCAAAGTGAAAAAACAAAAGGAATTGAGATAAAAATAAGGAAGAAAAAGTTGTATGGAATGGAGTAATGATAATGATTTGGCAAGGTAAAGAGAAAAGTGAGAATATGAAGCGCATGAAAAACAATTAAAATGTGATAGAAAATAAATTTTAGGACCCCATGAAATCACATGAATGGAACCAGAACAGTGAATAGCCTGGGAAGATAGGAGGCAGTGGTGAGAAAGTAGCCTGCTTGAACAGTTTATGGAGGGCTTGTAGTGACCGGCAACAACAAAGACCCTGGCTGAGAAGACTGTGGAAGTGATGAACTGGAGAATGAGCTCACCATAAGGGGGGGAATTCAAGGAACTGGGGAACTGCTGGATTTTCCATGTGGATAGTGAAATCAATAAGAATTAAGATGGGAATTGTTCAAGGGGTGAGAGTGAATCAAGAGTTTAAATTTCCTAAAAATGAAGGGTAATTACAGGATGTTAGATAACTATAGCATAAAGAGAGTGGGTATGAAAGAGAGGTGACAATAGTTTCAAAGCTAAGTTTTTGTGAGGAAGAATGGAGAATGGTCTGGAGGCCTCAGTGAAGGATATCCTATGCACTGTAAGATGTTTAGTAGCATTCTTGTCCCCTGTCACTTAGTTGCCAGTAGCACCCCCGGCCCCAGTTGTGACAGCTAAAATATGTCTCCAGACATGACCAAATTTCCCCTGAGAAGAACTGCCCCAGTTGGTAAGCAATGCTCTATAGCAAAATTTCACACCAAGTTCTCCACTCCATTCAATTCCTCTTCTGTTTTCTCGTGGCTTTCCTAGCTGGCATCCATGACCACCAGTCTACTAAATGTGCTTTTATTAAGGTGACTAATGGCCTCCCCATTGCTAATTCAATGTTTAGTGTTTGGTCTCCTTCATGTTCCTCCCAGCACTTGTCAGAGTTAATAATTCCCTCCTCCTTGAAACACTTTCTTCACTTGGATAACAAGACACACCACTCTCTTGATTTCCGTATTCCCTCACCAGCAGCTCCTTCTTCTATTCTTTCTGATCTCTGATCTTGTTGAAGTGGCCTAAGATTCAGTCTTTGAGCCTCATCTCTCTTCTATCTTCACTCTTTTGGTAAGTTCATTCAATCTCATAGATTTAAATACCATCTATATATTGATGACTCTCAGTTTTATGTCTCTTTCCAAGTCTTCTTCACTGCACTCACTGAGACTTACATAGTTCGTTACCTAATTGACATATTCATTTCCATATCTAATTGGCTTCTGAAATTATATCAGAAATGAATCATCCAATATTTCCCCTAAACCTGTCCCGCCCCACAGCCTTTCTTATCTCCATTCAGTGGCAACTACTTTCTTCCAGTGGCTGAGGTGAAACATCTCGAGTAATCTTTACTCCTCTCTTTTTCTCCCGTGCCACCTCCAATCCATCAGAATATCCTGTTGGCTCTACTTTCAAAACATCCAGAATATAACCACTTTCCATTTCCTTGGTCTCACTCTAATCCAAAACACGATCTTTTGGCATCTGAATTATTTTGGTAAGAATAGGAGGCAACAGCTTCCCAGCTGGTCTCCCCTCATCTCACCCTGCCCCTTACTGTCTGTTTTAAATGCAGCAGCCAGAATAACCCTTTAAAACAGGTCATGTCACTTCTGGGCTCAAAACCCTCATACAGCTTCCCATCTCCCTCAGAGGAAAAGCCAAACATGTTACTATAGTCTACAGAGACCTAAACGATTTCAGCCCGTGTTATTTCTTAGAGTGGGTTGTATAGTATTCTCCCTCCAATCATGTCCATTTAGAACCTGAGACTCTGACCTTATCTGGAAACAGAGTCTTTGCAGATGCAATTAGTTAAGATGAGATCTCACTGCATTAGGGTGGGCCCTAATCAATGACTGATATCCTTATAAGAAGAGAAAAAGAAAACAAAGACATGGACACACAAGGGGTAGGGGATGCTGGAGAGAGAATGCCATGAAGGCCAAGACTGGAGCCATGCATCTCCAAACTACAGAATGCCAAGAGGTGCCAGCCAGCAGCCACCAGAATCTTGGAGAGAGACATGAAACAAATTCTCCCTCAGAACCCCCAGAAGGAATCAACCTACCGACACCTGTATTTCAGACTTCTAACCTCCAGAACTATGAGAATAAATTTATGTTGATTTAAGCCACCCTTCAAATAACTTTGTGATGGGTGGGGAGTAGCCAAGATGGTGGAGTAGGAAGACCCTGAGCTCACTGCCTCCCATGGGCATACCAAAATTACAACTATTTATAGAGAAAACTACTGATGAGCAAAACTGGAAGACTAGCAGCTACAACTAAAGATGTAAAGAAGGGACCACAATGAGATGGGTAGGAGGGGTGGAGAAGCGGTATAGTCAAGATACAATCCCTGGGTAGGTGACCCACAAAGGGGAGGGTAATTACAATCGCAAGAGGATCTCCCCCAGGAGCCAGTGATCTGAGCCCCATATTGGGCTCCCCAGCCCAGGGTCATGCACTGGGAAGAGAAGCCCAGAATGTTTGGCTTCCAAGGCCAGCATGGCTTACTTTTAGGAGGCCCAGAGGGCTGTGGGAAACAGAGACTCTGCTCTTAAGTGGCACACACAAAATCTTACACACTCTGGGGTTCAGGGCAGAAGTAGTCATTTGAAAGGCACCTAGGTCAGGCCCGCCTGCTGATCTTGAAGAGTGTCCCAGAGAGGCAGAAGGCAACTGGGTCTGGGCCTGGGGATATAGACACTAATGACAGCCATTTGGTAGAGCTCCTTCTATTATGTGGACACTGGGGCTGCCAAGCACCATTTTGGAACCCTCCCTCTAGCTTATCAGCACAGGAATCCAGTCCCGCCCACCAGCCTATCAGCACCAGTATTGGGACACTTCAGGCCAAGCAGACAGCCGAGCAGAGACACAGCCTCATCCACCAGGAGGCCTGCTGCCTAAGAACTCCTGAGCCCACAGACGCCCCAGGACACAGCCCCGCACATCAGTGTACTGGCACTAACACCAAGACATCCAGGACCCTGCAGCCAGAGGCCCAGGACCCAGTTCCAATGACCAGTGGGCTGGTACTGGCCACAGTACCAGCCTCACCCACCAGTGGTAGGCACCAGCTCCAGGAGCTGACCTCACATACCAGTGGGTGGGCACCAGCCCCAGGATCCCCTAGGCCCCAATCCCACCCACCAGCAGGCAGACAACAGCCTCAGGACGACCACAGCCCCTCAGGCAGCCATCTTGGATTCAGCCCCACCCACCAGCAGGCCAACACCAGGTTTGGGCCATGCTGGATGACACAGCCAGCCATGTTAGAAACTGGTCCCACCCACCAGAGGGCCAACACCAGCTCCAGGGCTCCCAAGGAACCTGTAGCCAAAGACCCGGGAACCTGGCTCAGCCCACCAGTGAGCCAGCACTAGCCCCAGGACCCCCTGGGGCCTGGACCCAACCATCAGCAGGTCTACACCACTTTGAGACATTGTGGACCCCTCAGCCAGCTGCCCCAGGATCCAGCCCCACTCACAAGCTGGCCAACACCAACTCTGGGACACCCCAAACCCTGCAGCCAGCCATGCTAGGAGCTTGCCCCACCCACCAGCTGTCTGACATCTGGGGGATCTGGGACCCCCAGGCCCACAGCCACCCACTCCAGAACGTGGCTCTGGTCACCAGTCGGCCAGCACTAGCCCTGGGGCCCCTGGGGGCCCACAGCCAGCAACCTTGTGATCTGGCCCCACTCACCAGCAGCTGGCAGCCTCCACACAAGGCAGGGCCTGCCAACCATCTAACGGGACTGGGGGCCAGCCATGCCCACCAGATAGCCCACAGTAGTCAGCCTGCCGTAACAGGACTCACACAGCCCAAACAGAGTGTACCCTAGAGCATACAGCTCTGGTGACAAGAGAGGAGTGCACTGATGCATAGGACATCCCCTATAAAAGATCACTTTTCCAAAGTCAGAAAACGTAACCAACCTATCAAATACATAGACATAAAAATAGCAAATCGGGCAAAATAAGGCAACAGAGGAATATATTCCAAACAAAGGAACAAGATAATACCGCAGAAGAACTAAGTGAAGTGGAGATAGGCAAGTTACCTGATAAAGAATTAAAGGAAATGATCAAAGAACAGAGGAAAAGAATGGATGAACACCATGAGAAGTATTTAACAAAGAGTTAGAAGACATAAAGAAAAACCAGAGCTGAAGAATACAATAACTAAAATTAAAAATATACTAGGGCTTCCCTGGTGGCGCAGTGGTTGAGAGTCCGCCTGCCAATGCAGGGGACACGGGTTCGTGCCCTGGTCCGGGAAGATCCCACATGCCGCGGAGCGGCTGGGCCCGTGAGCCATGGCCGCTGAGCCTGAGCATCCGGAGCCTGTGCTCCGCAACAGGAGAGGCCACGGCAGTGAGAGGCCCGCATAATGCCAAAAAAAAAAAAAAAAATACTAGAAGGAATCAAAAGTAGATTAGATGATACAGAGGAACAGATAAGTGAGCTGGAAGACAGAGTAATGGAAATCACTGAAGCTTTACAGAAAAAAGAATAAAAGGAAACAAGGACAGTTTAGAGACTTCTAGGACAACATCAAGCCTACTAATATTTGCAATATAGGGGTCCCAGAAGGAGAAGAGAGAGAAAGGGCTAGAGAACATATTTGAAGACTTAATAGCTGAAAATTTGTCTAACCTGAGACAGAAAACAGACATCCAAGATATGGAAGCCACTTAAGCGCCTATCAATAGATGAATGAATAAAGATGACATGAGATATATATCTATATCTACATACATAGATATAATGGGATATTACTCAGCCATAAAAAAGACAACATGCTCTTTATGGACCTAGGGGGCATTATGCTAAGTGAAATGAGTCAGAGAAAGACAAACACTGTTTGATTTCATTTATATCTGGAATGTAAAAAACAAAACAAATGAAAAACATAACAAAAGAGAAGCAGAGTTAAAGATAAGGAGAACAAATAAGTGGTTGCCAAAGGAGAGGAGGTTGGGGAGAGGAAAGAAATAGATTAGGGAGACTAAGAGCTACAAACTTCCAGCTGCAAAATAAAGGAGTCACAAGTAATGAAATGTACAGGGTGGGAAATATAGTCAATAACCAAGTAATATTTTTGTATGGTGACATATCACAACTACACTTACCGTGGTGATCATTTTGAAATGTATAGAAAAAAATCACTGAGTTGTATAACAGGAACTAACATAGTATTGTAGATCAGTTATACTTCAAAAACAAACAGACTCAAAAAGAGATCAGATTTGTGGTTACCAGAAACAGGGGAAGTGAGGGGCAGGGGAATCAGATGAAGGCAGTCAAAAGGCGCAGCCTTCCACAGTTATAACATAAATAAGTACTAGGGATGTAATGTACAGCATGATATAGATAACACGACTGAATGCTATATTTTAAAGTTGTTAAGAATAAGTCCTATGAGTTCTCATCACACACAAAAAAAAAACTGTTTTCTATTTCTTTAATTTTGTGTCCATATGAGATGATGGATGTTCACTAAATTTACTGTGATAATTTCATAATGTATGTGAGTCAAATCATTATGCTATATACCTTTAACTTACACAGTGCTGTATGTCAATTATAGCTCAATAAAAACTGGATGGAAAAATAACTTTGTGGTACTTTATTATGGAAGGCCTAGGAAATTAATACACTTCTTTAATCTCATCTCCTTCTACTCTTTCCCTTGGTCATTCTACTCCACCTACAACCTACATGCTAGTCCTTCCATACCCTGGCATGCTCCTGCCTCAAGCCTTTCTATTTTCTGTTTTCTATCGCTGAAACACCCTTCCCCTAATGTTTTCATAACTCTTCCACTCCTTCCTTGTGTCTGCTCAAAAGTCACCTTTGCATGATGTCTGATGTACTTAAAACTGCAACAGCACTCCCTTCCCTCTTCCCTGTTTTATTTATCAACCTAGAAGCTTTCACCTCCCAAGAGTCTATGAAATTTACTTATTTTTAAAATCATCTTTCTCCTTGTACCATAACATAAGCACAAGGAAGGCAAGAACTTTTGTCTATTTTTTTTATTGACACATCTCCAATGTCCATATCTGTGCTTGGCACATCATTAGTTCCTCCTATGCTGTTTACTTATTTCAATCATTTATTTCTATCAGTTTATACTCACACAGATGGATTTTATACTTTGGTTATAATACAATACCACATTATCTACTTTTTTGCTCAAAATGTTCTGGCTTTGGCCTTTGGGAGCTCTTTCACAGGTTGGCTCCTGTGTCCCATTAACATGGTCCAATCCTCCTGTTTTTCTGAGTACTTCCTTACTCTCTGGCACTATAAGATGCTCCAGGTTCATGTCGTATTTTCCTTGCCCCAGCCCTAAAATCAGCCATTTATCTAAGCATGGTCGGAAACTTTACTATGATTCTCAACCAATGGAAGAGAAAGAAGACAAAAACTAGCAAAGATGTAGATGTGAATGGCAAAATAAAGGAACTTGCTCTGACAGACATATACACAGGATTCAACCAAGAGGTGCAAGCTTCACATCTTTTCAAGCATAGTAAAAATATTTATGAAGAATGACCAACTACTAAGCCACATGTATAAATAAAATTCAATAGATTTGGAGAACTGTGTCAATCAGACATGTCTGCTGAACCCAATGCAATAAATTTTAAAAATCAACTATAAAAATACGGCTATTCAGTCTTACACAGTCATGGAAATTTAAAAGCATTCCTCTAAATGACTCATAGGTCAAAGAAGGAATCATAATGGAAATCTGGAAATATTTATAATTGAACAATGAAAATATGTCCTACTACAGCTTGTTGAACACAGCTAGGTAGTACTTAGAAATATGATGCCTTAATTGCTTTCATTAGGGAAAAAACTTCAAAATCAATGATCTAATAAGCATGCAGAGTAACACATGAGGAAAAGATCATCAAAATAAAGCCAAAGCTAGCATAGAAAAGAAAGCAAGCTTAGACCAGAAAATACTGAAACAGCAACCAAACATGAAATAAAGAGATCAACAGAGCAAAATGTTGGGTTTTTTAATAAAGATAAATAGAGAAAAGATTAATGAAGAGAAAATTAGAGCATGTAGGAGAAAACACAGTGAAAATACTAGTAATGAAAAAGGAAATAACCACAATGTAGCAGAGACTAAACAGATTAGGCATTTTATGAACAATTGTTTTTAAAACATATGAAATGAACAAATTCCTAAAAATATAACATATCAAGACTGTTTCCAGAAGAAATAGAACATCCCAATACATCTATATCAATTAAAGAAACTGAACCTGCTTAAATCTTCTTATCAAGAAAATAGGAAGTTCAGGAAGAGATATGGGAACATATGTATATGTATAACTGATGCACTTTGTTATAAAGCAGAAACTAACACACCATTGTAAAGCAATTATACCCCAATAAAGATGTTAAAAAAAAAAAAAGAAAATAGGAAGTTCAGATAGAAATTTAGGTAACTTCTACCAAACATTCAAAGATAGGTATTCTAATCTTATACAAATTCATCCAGAGAATAAGAAGAAAGAGGGGTAGAACCAAGATGGCTGAGTAGAAGGACGGGCTCTCACTCCCTCTTGTGAGAACACCAGAATCACAACTAGCTGCTGGACAATCATCAACAGGAAGACACTGGAACTCACCAAAAAAGATACCTCACATCCAAAGACAAAGGAGAAACCACAATGAGATGGTAGGAGGGGCGCAATCACAGTAAAATCAAATCCCATAACTGCTGGGTGGGTGACTCACAGACTGGAGAACACTTATACTACAGAAGTCCACCCACTGGAGTGAAGGTTCTGAGCCCTACATCAGGCTTCCCAACCTGCGGGTCCAGCAACGGGAGGAGGAATTCCTAAAGAATCAGACCTTGAAGGCTAGTGGGATTTGATGGCAGGACCTGGACAGGACTGGGGGAAACAGAGACTCCACTACTGGAGGGCACACACAAAGCAGTGTGTGCATCGGGACCCAGGGGAAGGAGCAGTGACCCCAGGGAGACTGAACCAGACCTACCTGCTAGTGTTGGAGGGTCTCCTGCAGGGGCAGGGGGTGGCTGTGGCTCACCGTGGGGACAAGGACACTGGCACCAGAAGTTCTGGGAAGTACTACTTGGCATGAGCCCTCCCAGAGTCTGTCATTAGCCCCACCAAAGAGCCCAGGTAGGCTCCAGTGTTGGGTTGCCTCAGGCCAAAAAACCAACAGGGAGGGAACCCAGCCCAACCCATCAGCAGTCAAGCACATTAAAGTTTTACTGAGCTCTGCCCACCAGAGCAACAGTCAGCTCTACCCACCACCAGTCCCTCCCATCAGGAAGCTTGCACAAGCCTCTTAGATAGCCTCATCCACCAGAGGGCAGACAGCAGAAACAAGAAGAACTACAACCCTGCAGCCTGTGAAAGAAAAACAACATTAAAAGAAAGACAGACAACATGAAAAGGAAGAGGGCTATGTACCAGCTGAAGGGACAAGATAAAACCCCAGAAAAACAACTAAATGAAGTGGAGATAGGCAATCTTCCAGAAAAAGAATTCAGAATAATGTTAATTAAGATGATCCAGGACCTTGGAAAAAGAATGCAGGCAAAGATCGAGAAGATGCAAGAAATATTTAACAAAGACCTAGAAGAATTAAAGAACAAACAAACAGAGAGGAACAATACAATAACTGAAATGAAAACTACACTAAAAGGAATCAATAGCAAAATAACTGAAGCAGAAGAATGGATAAGTGACCATTCTTGGATGGATGGATAAGACAGAATGGTGGAATTCACTGCTGCGGAACAGAATAAAGAAAAATGAAAAGAAATGAAGACAGCCTAAGAGACATCTGGGACAACATTAAACACAACAACATTCGCATTATAAGGGTCCCAGAAGGAGAAGAGAGAGAGAAAGAAGCAGAGAAAATATTTGAAGAGACTATAGTAAAAAACTTCCCTAACATGGGAAAGGAAATAGACACCCAAGTCCAGGAAGCACAGTGAGTCCCATACAGGATAAACCCAAGGAGAAACACGCAGAGACACATAGTAATCAAATTGGCAGAAATTAAAGACAAAGAAAAATTATTGAAAGAAGCAAGGGAAAAATGACAAATAATATACAAGGGAACTCCCATAAGGTTAACAGCTGATTTCTCAGCAGAGACTCTACAAGCCAGAAGGGAGTGGTATGATATACTTACAGTGATAAAAGGGAAGAACCTACAACCAAGATTACTCTACCCAAAAAGGATCTCATTCAGATTTGATGGAGAACTGAAAAGCTTTACAGACAAGCAAAAGCTAAGAGAGTTTAGCACCACCAAACCAGCTCTACGACAAATGCTAAAGGAACATCTCTAAGTGGGAAACAACACAAGAGAAGAAAAGGATCTACAAAAACAAACCCAAAACAATTAAGAAAATGGTCATAGGAACATACATAATGATAATTACCTTAAACGTTAATGGATTAAACGCTCCAACCAAAAGACACAGGCTTGCTGAACGGATACAAAAACAACACCCATATATATGCTGTCTACAAAAGACCCACTTCAGACTTAGGGACACATACAGACTGAAAGTGAGGGGATGGAAAAAGATATTCCATGCAAATGGAAATCAAAAGAAAGCTGGAGTAGCAATACTCATATCATAAAAAATAGACTTTAAAATAAAGAATGTTACAAACATAAGGAAGGACACTACATGATGATCGCGGGATTAATCCAAGAAGAAGATATAACAATTATAAGTATATATGCACCCAACATAGGAGCACCTCAATACCTAAGACAACTGCTAACAGCTATAAAAAGGAAATCGACAGTAACACAATAATAGTGGGAGACTTTAACACCTCACTTACACCAATGGACAGATCATCCAAAATGAAAATAAATAAGGAAACAGAAGCTTTAAATGACACAAGAGACCAGATAGATTTAACTGGTATTTATAGGCCATTCCATCCAAAAACAGCAGATTACACTTGCTTCTCAAGTGCACACGGAACATTCTCCAGGATAGATCACATCCTGGGTCACAAATCCAGCCTCAGTAACTTTAAGAAAACTGAAATCATATCAAGCATCTTTTCTGACCACAACCCTATGAGATTAGAAATCAATTACAGGGGGAAAAAAAACGTAAAAACACAAACACATGGAGGCTAAACAATACGTTACTAAATAACCAAGATATCACTGAAGAAATGAAAGAGGAAATCAAAAAATACCTAGAGACAAATGACAATGAAAACACGATGATCCAAAACCTATGGGATGCAGCAAAAGCAGTTTTAAGAGAGAAGTTTATAGCTATACAAGCCTACGTCAAGAAACAAGAAAAAGCTCCAATAAACAGTCGAACCTTACACCTAAAGGAACTAGAGAAAGAACAACAAACAAAACCCAAACTTAGCAGAGGAAATAAATCATAAAGATCAGAGCAGAAATAAATGAAATAGAAACAAAGAAAACAATAGCAAAGATCAATAAAACTAAAAGCTGGTTCTTTGAGAAGATAAACAAAATTGGTAAACCATTAGCCAGACTAATCAAGAAAAAGAGGGAGAGGACTCATATCAATAAAATTAGAAATGAAAAAGGAGAAGTTACAACAGACACCGCAGAAATACAAAGCATCCTAACAGACCACTACAAGCAACTCTATGCCAATAAAATGGACAACCTGGAAGAAATGCACAAATACTTAGAAAGGTATAACCTTCCAAGACTGATCCAGGGAGAAATAGAAAATATGAACAGACCAATCACAACTAATGAAATTGAAACGGTGATTAAAAATCTTCCAACAAACAAAAGTCCAGGACCAGATGGCTTCATAGGTGAATTCTATCAAACATTTAGAGAAGAGCTAACACCCATCCTTCTCAAACTCTTCCAAAAAATTGCAGAGGAAGGAACACTCCCAAACTCATTCTATGAGGCCACCATCACCCTGATACTAAAACCAGACAAAGATACTACAAAAAAAGAAAATTACAGACCAATATCACTGATGAATATAGATGCAAAAATCCTCAACAAAAAACTAGCAAACAGAATCCAACAACACAGTAAAAGGATCATACACCATGATCAAGTGGAATTTATCCCAGGGATGCAAGGATTCTTCAATATACGCAAATCAATCAGTGTGATAGACCATATTAACAAACTGAAAAATAAAAACCATATGATCATCTCAACAGATGCAGAAAAAGCTTTTGACAAAATTCAACACCCATTTATGATTAAAAGAAAACTCCCCAGAAAGTGGGCATAGAGGGAACCTACTTCAACATAATAAAGGCTATATATGACAAACCCACAGCAAACATCATTCTCAATGGTGAAAAACTGAAAGTATTTCCTCTAGGATCAGGAACAAGACAAGGATGTCCACTCTCACCAGTATTATACAAAATAGTTTTTGAAGTCCTAGCCTCAGCAATCAGAGAAGAAAAAGAAATAAAAGGAATACAAACTGGAAAAGAAGAAGTAAAACTGTCACTGTTTGCAGATGACATGATAGTATATATAGAGAATCCTAAAAATGCCACCAGAAAACTACTAGAGCTAATCAATGAATTTCGTAAAGTTTCAGGATACAAAATTAATGCCCAGAAATCTCTTGCATTCCTATACACTAATGATGAAAAATCTAAAAGAGAAATTAAGGAAACACTCCCATTTACCACTGCAACAAAAAGAATAAAATACCTAGGAATAAACCTACCTAGGGAGACAAAAGATCTGTATGTAGAAAACTATAAGACACTGATGAAAGAAATTAAAGATGATACCAACAGATCGAGAGATATACCAAGTTCTTGGATTGGAAGAATCAATATTGTGAAAATGACTATACTACCCAAAGCAATCTACAGATTCAATGCAATCCCTATCAAATTACCAATGGCAGTTTTCACAGAACTAGGACAAAAAATCTTAAAATTTGTATGGAGACACAAAAGACCCTGAAGAGCCAAGCAGTCTTGAGGGAAAGAAACGGAGCTGGAGGAATCAGACTCCCTGACTTCAGACTATACTACAAAGCTACAGTAATCAAACAATATGGTACTGGCACAAAAATAGAAACGTAGATCAATGGAACAAGATAGAAAGCCAGAGATAAACCCACGCACCTATGGTCAACTAATCTATGACAAAGGAGGCAAGGATATTCAATGGAGAAAAGACAGCCTCTTTAATAAGTGGTGCTGGGAACCTGGACAGCTACATGTAAAAGAATGAAATTAAAACACTCCCTAAACACCATACACAAAAATAAACTCAAAGTGGATTAAAGACCTAAATGTAAGGTCAGACACTATCAAACTCTTAGAGGAAAACATAGGCAGAACACTCTATGACGTAAATCACAGCAAGATCCTTTTTGACCCACCTCTTAGAGAAATGGAAATTAAAACAAAAATAAACAAATGGGACCTAATGAAACTTCAAAGGTTTTGCACAGCAAAGGAAACCATAAAAAAGACAACCCTCAGAATGGGAGAAAATATTTGCAAACAAATCAACGGACAAAGGATTAATCTGCAAAATATATAAACAGCTTATGCAGCTCAATATTAAAGAAACAAACAACCCAATCCAAAAATGGGCAGAAGATCTAAATAGACATTTCTCCAAAGAAGACATACAGATGGCCAAGAAGCACATGAAAGCTGTTCAACATCACTAATTATTAAAGAAATGCAAATCAAAACTACAGTGAGGTATCACCTCACACCAGTTAGAATGGGCATCATCAGAAAATCTACAAACAACAAATGCTGGAGAGGGTGTGGAGAAAAAGGAACCCTCGTGTACTGCTGATTGGAATGTAAATTGATACAGCCACTATGGAGAACAGTATGGAGGTTCCTTAAAAAACTAAAAATAGAATTACCATATGACCCAGCAATCCCACTACTGGGCATATACCCAGGGAAAACCATGGTTCAAAAAGACACATGTACTGCAATATTCACTGCAGCACTATTTACAATAGCCAGGTCATGGAAGCAAGCTAAATGCCCATCAACAGAGGAATGGATAAAGAAGATGTGGTACATATATACAATTGAATATTACTCAGCCATAAAACGGAACGAAATTGAGTCATTTGTTGAGATGTGGATGGATCTAGAGACTGTGATACAGAGTGAAGTAAGTTAGAAAGAGAAAAACAAATATCATATATTAACGCATGTATGTGGAACCTAGAAAAATGGTACAGATGAACCGGTTTGCAGGGCAGAAGTTGAGACACAGATGTAGAGAACAAACGTATGCACACCAAGGGAGGAAAGCCGTGGGGGGGTGGAGATGGTGGTGTGCTGAACTGGCCAATTGGGATTGATATGTATACACTGATGTGCATAAAATTGATGACTAATAAGAACCTGATGTATAAAAAAATTAATTAAATTAAAAAAACTAATACTAAACTTTCTTTGGGTTATTTGTATGGAAATATGTTAATATAAATGTTTCAGACATTACATGAAATCCCTAAAAGTCTTATATGTTCTGGTATAATGTTATAAGTCATAATTCTAATTATTACTTTAAAATGAATATCTCAGAAATGACTAAATTTCCTTGTCAATTGCATTATTATGAACTTTCATCAAATCTTTAACCGTGGTCAGTTTTAAGTTTTTTGTCATTTAATGACAGTTCTGGGTGTACTCTGATGCTGTTGCAAAAATGTTCCTATAAAAGCGTTTCATCTTCAAGCAATTCATGGAAAAGACTCTGACAAGTACAGGTTTCTGGTAACTGACTATACTGCTGAACTGAATGAATAAGCATTTTCAGAACTCTAATGGAAAACTGATGAATTCATAAAAGTGCCAACAAAAGACCAAGATGAAAAAAAAATTAAATACATGGGACTGAGTGAACTGATGAGGATGATTATAATTTTTGTGACTTTCTGTTTGAATATAAAAAAAAAAAGAGGGAGGGGATATGGGGACATATGTATGCATATGGCTGATTCACTTTGCTGTACCACAGAAACTAACACTACACTGTGAAGCAATTATAAAGATCTATTTAAGAAAAAGGAAAAAAAAAACAAGAAAGAGGAAATTCTCCCAATTCACTTTATGAGGCTATTATAATCTAACAAAGACAGAACCAGAAGATTAAATAATAGTCAATTTCATGCATGAATATAGACAAAAAATAATAATTTTAAACTTTATTAAACCAAATCCAATAACGCTTTAAAAGGATTAAATTGTGACCAAATTGGTTTATTATATTCAATACTGCAAGTTAGTTTTAAATTAGAAATCAAAAAATGTAATGAACCATGAATAGATTAAAGCAGAAAAATGATATGATAATCTCAGTAG
The DNA here is from genome assembly GCF_011762595.2 of Tursiops truncatus. Lineage (NCBI taxonomy): Eukaryota > Metazoa > Chordata > Mammalia > Artiodactyla > Delphinidae > Tursiops > Tursiops truncatus. Next base: position 85,332,606 of record NC_047039.1, on the reverse strand, counting down.
ATGAGAAAATCATTTTTGATAAAATATATTATCCTTTCATGATATTAAAAAACATAGAAGACAAGGCTAGAATAATCCTTAACCTGATCAAGGGTAACTACCAAAACCTACTTTAAACTTCAAACACAATGGTGAAATATTGAAAGCATTCCCTATACTGTAAAATAAAAAAAAAAATCTATCATTAATTTTATGCAGCATTGTATTCGAAGTTCTTTAATGCAGGGCTTAAGGGGAAATAAATGAAAGTTATAAGGATAACAAATGAATAAACCAATGTGCTAATATTTGGAAATGCTATAATTGGCTCTGTAGAAACCCTAAAAAGTAACTACAGACAGATGTTTGGAAATTCTAAAAGATTTTAACAATGTTGCTGAATATAAAATCAATACACAAAAAACAACTGCATTTCTAGACATTGGCAACTGTTTGAAAATGTAGTTTTAAAAATATAACCACTTATTATAGCAGCTAAAATATAAGGTTGCTAGGAATACATCTAACAAAAGATGTGCAGGACCTTTATAAATAGAACTATAAAACTTTATTGAAAGGTATTAAATACAACCCAAATAGAGTGACAAACCATGTTCTTAGATAGAAACATTCAAAATCATAAAACTGTCGATTCTCTCAACTTAATCTATAGATTCAATGCAATTCCAGTCAGAATCTCAACAGGATATTTTTCTCTCATGGAACTTGGCAAGCTATTCTAAAATTCATGTGAAAGAGCAAAGAGCCAAATAACACAAAATATTCCTATAGAAGAAAGCAAGGTTGGAGGATTTGCCCTACTTACTACCAATACTTTATTTTAAAGCTATGGGTATTAAGCCAGTTTGGTGCATTGTAAGGGCTAATGAAACAGACCAAGGGAATATGGAGCACCAAAACAGACCCACATGTGTGTATTGAAACTGATTTATCACAAAGATACTATTGTAGAGCAGTAGGAAAAGGCTAGACTATTTAATAAATGGTGTTATTAGGACAACTGCTTATCCATGTGGAAAAAAATGAAAATGGATCTCTACCACACACCATAGATGAAAATCAATTCCCAGAGAATTAAAAATAAAGGTGAAAAATAAACTCATAAAATATTTTGAAACAATCGAGGAAAATATGTTTATAAATGTATACTAGGAGGCTTCCCTGGTGGCGCAGTGGTTGAGAGTCCGCCTGCCGATGCAGGGGACATGGGTTCGTGCCCCGGTCCGGGAAGATTCCACATGCTGCGGAGCGGCCAGGCCCATGAGCCATAGCCGCTGAGCCTGCACATCCAGAGCCTGTGCTCCGCAACGGGAGAGGCCACTACAGTGAGACCCGCGTACCACAAAAAAAATTTTTTTTTAAATGTATACTAGGAAATATCTCATAAAAAGACTCAAAAAGCACAAACAACCATTAAGGAAAAGATTGGTAAATTTGACCACGTTAAAATGAAAATTAAGGACTGCTAATCAGGGAGAAAGAAACGTACTTATGTATGTGTTTGGGGGAGGGGTTACACACACACACAAGTATCAAAGGATTAGTAGGTATAAATCATAAAAACCTTCAAATCATTATGAAAAAGACAATTGGCCAAAAGAAGGGGGGAAAAGACTTGAATAAGCATTTCATAGAAAAGAAAACACAAGTGGCCCCTAATCAGACGAAAAGATGTTCTTCTTCACTAGTAATAATAAAATGCAAATTAAAATCAAATCTAAGCTTCATATTTCATATACTCTTTGACATGTATAATCAAGTTCACAAAATATATTTTTAAAATATCACTCTGGGGCTTCCCTGGTGGCGCAGTGGTTGAGAGTCCGCCTGCCAATGCAGAGGACATGGGTTCGTTTCCCGCTCCGGGAAGATCCCACATGCCACGGAGCGGCTGGCCCGTGAGCCATGGCCACTGAGCCTGCGCATCCGGAGCCTGTGCTCCCCAACGGGCGAGGCCACAACAGTGAGAGGCCCACGTACCAAAAAAAAAAAAAAAAAAAAAAATATCACTCTGGTAGCAAGGTAAAAAACTGATTGAAAAAAGTGTGGACCCAGTAGATTCAGAATATTACCACCATAAGCAAGAAAAAAAGGATGAATAAACCCTTAAGGCAATACTAATGAGAGAAAAAGGAGAGGATGTTCTAATGAGTGATATTAAGGAAGACCTTATCTTAACCACCATTTATCCTTAGTCCCTAGAGCAGTATCTAGCACTCAGTGCTATTTAATATTTTCTAAATTAGTAAATAAATTTAATGATTGATAAAATATGAGAAATGAAATAAAGGAATCTATTCAATATAATAATTGGCAAGTTATTTTTCATTTTGTTATTTTCATAGGTATAAAACTGTACCTCCAAACATTTTTAATTTTTATACCTGGATAAATAAAGAGGATGAACACTCATCCATATGTTTCATCACTAAGGAGGTAGAAATCGTCCATATGCTTGCTTATAGTTGTATCTTTATGTTTTTTGCCAATTTATTTATTGAACTTTTCATATTTTATAGAATATTGTTGGTATGAATCCTTTGTCTCTCATTTTACTAATATTTCTAAATGTTTTAATATTTTTTTAAATGTAAATTTTTTAAAGATTTGTAAATTTTCTAAATATTTCTAAATTTGTTGATTCCCATTTTTGCTTTGGTTACATTTATTTTAATTTTACAAATATTTTAAATGTTTATTTAATTGAATCTCATATTTTTTCATGTAATACATAGAAAAGTGTCAACTCTCCCAAATTCAGTAATTCTATCAACTCTAATCAAAATTGGGTATATGATAATCTAAATTCTTTTTGTTTGACTTATACTTATTTAATCTATCTACTTACACATAAACTTAGGTTTATGATGTTAGGTATGAATTTGAATTATATTTTCCCAGATTCCTACACTCTTTCCAATTCCACTGTATTGTCACATAAAAAAATATTATGTAAATCAAGGCCATTTCCTGAGTTTTCTGTTATTGCATTAACCTATATTTCTATTCTTGAACTTAATTGAAGCTTTATAATCAACTGTCTGTTCTCTGTCCTTTGCTGATTCCTCCTCCATTGCACACTAAGAATTGCTGTTCCTGGAAGCTCTCTCAGCTCTCCCGCTCTTCCTGTGCAGTCTCGTCCATTCCCATGGCTTGTACTCATACCTTGATGACACCTACACCTCATAATCTCTAGCCCAAATTTTCTCTGAGCTCCAGATCCATGGACCAAATGACCAACCAGGCATTTATTCAAGATGTTTTAGAGGGGTCTCAAGAGTAATATGTCCAAACAAAACCCACTTTTCTTCCCTTTTTCCTCAAACATAGTTCCTGTATTCCTTATCTGTGCAAGTAAACACCTTTGCCTCAGTCACTTAAGATCACGTGATCAAAAACCTGGGAGTACACTCTTCCTTCTGCTTTATTACAAACATCCAGGCAACCACCAAGCTCTATCTATTCTAAAATTGCCTTTCAAATAAAAACAACAACAGCAGGGAATTAAGACTAAAGGTGTGTCAGTTCAGGTCTTCAAGAAGCAGGCATCAAGGCAGGATTAGCAAGATGCTTATTGGGGAACACACATGTGAGGGGAAAGTAGACGGAAGCCAGAGGAGGCTGCAAGGGGAATCTAACCACGATGCAGATCTAACTTATGTGAATGAAGGAAGGAAGGAAGAAAGGTTGAGTTGGAACTGCTTAGACCGCAGAGCAGTCCTAAAAAAGTTTTGAAAGGCAGACGGGGAGCCCTCAAAGTAAATTCACTGTTCAGAGGAGTCCCACAGCTCCCAGGAAAGGACCTGCCTTAGTGTCCCCAGCACGCTCAGTCACTAGCCAGGAGCAGCCCAGGGAAATACGGCCCCGGTGGGAATGCAGTGATCGATTTCAGGGTGCAGCAGCTGAGGCTGTTTCTCTCCCTGCAGTCAAAGATCTGAAAGGTACATTTTCATAAATGGTTCAGAGGCTATGAGTAATCTGCCATGGTTTCACAGAAGAAAAAATAGGCAGCCATTATTCAAACCCATGCAGTGTGGCCTCACAGCTTACACAACTGATCACCATGACACACGTCCTCCCTCTACCACCCTTCCTTCGAAGGGTATTGGAACACATGTCTAAGTCATCTCCTTATTTCCAGCCTTCTTCATCAATCCATCCTTTCACATCCTTCAAAGCCATTCTGATAGTAACCCCCTTCTCAAAATTATTCAATGCCTTTTATACTCTTCCACAATAAAGTTTAAAGTTCCTAACACAGCATTCAGCCTTAATTGTCAGGTGTCTATCTACCTCTTAAGCTTTATTTCCTGACACTCACTGCTTTTCAACTTTACAAAAATATTCATTCTTTCATTCTTCATTCATCCATTCAATAAGCATTTGTGGAGCACCTACCACTTGTGACGATTCTGTCTTAACAAATTTACTGAAGCTAGATGATATGTCCCTAGTCTCATGGTACTATGTTCTCTTTACTCAAATAGTAAATAGCAAAATTAATAAATTCAGAAAGGGATAAATGCTATGAATACAATATAACAGAAAAATATTATAGGAGTAGCTAGATTGGGAAGGTGTTCAGGAAAGGCTTGAATAATAAGAAACCAACTTTTGAAAATCTGGAGGGAGAACTTTCTAGCAGAGGGAACAAGGGTAAAGACTGAGGAGAAAGGTTGACAAGTTCAAGAATCAGAAGTCCAGTGTGTCCGAAAAGTCATGGGCAGGGGGAGAATGGATCAGGAGAAATAAGAGGTTTGGCATTGTGAAGCCAAAAGAGGGTACCAGGCAGGGGAGTGATGTAACCGGATTTTTATGTTTCAAAAAGAATACTTCAGCCACTGGATAAAAAGTGAATTACAGGAACCAAATGTAGGAGCAGAATTTATAGGTATCGGGTTATACCACGCTTGCCTATCCCTCTCTATTTTACACCTTCAGCAAACTTTTACTCAGATCTCAAACTTTTACTTTAGATCTCAGCCAAAACAGGAGCTGTGTGAAGCTTTCTCTCATTCACCCAGGAAGATCTGAGTACTCCTTCTTGCATCAGAGGGAATCAGAGCAAGCTGTCAGAGTCCACAGTCCTTTGGAAGGATCAGAAAACAATGCACACTTCTGGTGTCTGTTATGTTTCTTTATATACTAGAGAAAATACTGGTACTGTCACTCTGTCTCAATTTACTCCAGCTCCTCAAGTTGAAGCTGGATGAAAGAATCGTTGCACATTCAAAGAGGTCAAAGTCAAAAGCCAGCATGCTAGAGCAAACCAATCCTAACACTCAGCATATACGAGAAAAAGGGGAGCTTTAAAATATCAACTGCTAAAAGAAATGGCTGTACAATATTTTATGTTTGTTTTTACTTATTGCTTTTAATGCTGATCTCAGGATTATGTAACAGACGCTACCCTGGAGAGCTACAGATTTCTTATTAGACCCTCTCAATGGTCTTGAGAGACATGCTTCCCCACTATCGTCATTACCAAGTGAATTTCTTTCAAGTACCTCAGAATCTTGCATATTTATCAATTTCGTGCTTCCCAAGTTTCAAATTCAGTCTTCAACCAGAAGTGAAGTATATATTTGATGGTTTCTTGTAGTAGAAATATATTTTTTCTCTGCCTTTCCTAAGAAGTTTTTGATTTCTCTCTTTCGTGCTCAGAAAACCCCCTTGTGGATTTTCTCATCCCCTAGTCATTGTCAAACCCAAATCCTTCTTACAAGCATCAATATCTAGATGCCAAATCCACAGGTGAAAAGAAATTTCCTCCTGGCATTTCCTGATGGGAATTGCAGTGGACTTACAGAACCCACGGTGGGAAGTATTATGGAAACCTACAAGGTGTTACACACTTTCCTCCAAGACTTCAGAATGTCTGAAAACAGATCAACATATGCCTAAGTGCCCTTCTGCCATCCAGTTTCTGTGGGGTTAAATGGATTCTCCAATGCTCTCCCTTAAAAGCCAAGTGAAAAGCTGCACTGAAACTCCAACTGTCTAATTTAGAAATGCATGATCCTGGAAACTCAGGTTCCTTGTTTAATATGATGCTTCCCCTTCACCTCCCTCCTAATGAAAATCATCCATAGACTCACTGTCCAATCATTACAACTCATTGAGTTGCCACAAATGAGAAGGCCTGTGCATGAATGCAGTTTCCTGCATGGGAAAAGCAGCACAGACTCACTAAGTTGTTCAAGGCCAGCTGTCAAATCAGAGATGAAAGGACTGAGTTTTAGGAGTTCACAGAGCAGATGAGGGAAACACTTTTAAAATACTGTCAAGGTGTGGTTGTCCTTGAAGAAATGGCCTCCTGACAGCTGCTGGTGCCTTCCTTCCTGCCGATGCTTAATTTCTTTCAGAGAGGCAGGGCTTTAATTAGGTTTCTAGGGCAGCCAGCTCTGTATCTTTGACCTTATCAAGGATGCAGGATTTCAAAGCCCAGGCTTAGATAAGCCTCCTTTCATTACTGATCAAAAGTCTCTCTAGGAACACTCCTGGGCTCAGATTTCAGTTCCTTTTCGTCTTCCTTCTAATGGGTAGTCTTACACCAGTATCCCTGTCATTGCCAGGTTCTTCAAGGGACAAGGGAGTGTTCAGAGGGCAGAAATTAGATGCAAATCATATAAAAAACTTTTCATGTCGGAATCTACTTGCATACATCACTGGAAGGCCTTCTAATATTGGAAGAGGTTTTCATCTGGTTTATTGGCTTGATTTTCAAAAGTATAATGTTCAGAGTCACAGAATACCTATAATTGAATACTAGGGCTTACTTTCAACCTGGCTGAGAGTAATTCCTCTAAAAAGACAGATGTTGAATTTTAATAATAGAAATTGTTGGCATGTAGAATTAAGCACAGAGCATCTGCTTTTACAATGCCAACATCTGTTTCTTTGACATCCCTGCCTTCCCTTCTGCTAGATCCAACTGTGAATTTGCTTTAGAATCTGATATGAAAAACAGGTAAGATTGTTTTTGACATGCTAAATTCTACAAGGCCAGCTAAAACTAGGCTATCAGGATTAAACTCTCATTCTAAAAGAAGAAAAATGTCATGATACTCAGATTTCCAACTGAAATAAAAAATGCAGAATTTTTTAAGGAAAGGGTGACATCATTTACAAATGACATTGTGTATTCTGTGACTTTCTTTTGGAAATCTTTTTGAAAAATTATTTAAAAGGCAACTATTTAAGACTGTCATTAATAGTATCACTCAATATATGTCAGTCACATTAACAACAAGAAATTCACCTGAGAAAAGAAATTTCCTTGATTAGATGCTTTTTTTAAAAAAGGCATTCAGAGAGACTAAAAATCACTAAAAATACAAGGCAGTTTTATAGTAAGAAGAAAATTATCATTAGGTAACAGGAATGATCTTGTATTGAAGGAAAGCAAACGCTTGGTTCAGTAATAGACTGCTCAACTCCCTACCCATACACTTCTTTAACTCTCATGTATTTACTTATTCATTTATCAGATGTTATTAAAGTCTAATTCTGTACCAGGTGTTAGGGATATAGAAGTTACTAAGGCAAACATAGGCCCTGCCCTTGTGAGGTATAAGTCTAGTGGGGAGAACATACATTTAACATATAAACATGCAAGTAAATATATAATTATAAATTTTGTTAAGTGCCCTGAGGAAAAACTACAAATTGTTCTGAGATAAAGTAGAGGGATGGTACAGAATTACTTTAGAGTATTTAAAATTATTAGTCAAAGATGGCATTAAGAGGAAGGGACAGTCAACCCAAAACCGAACGAATGAGTAGACATTACTAATGAAGAGAAAGTAAGGGCGTCAGCGGAAAAAATTAGAACACTTAAGAAACTGAAAAAGGCCGATGTGGCTAGAAAATTTAACGAGTAAGGGCAAAGACGGATGAGACGAGACTGCAGAGTTACAACTGGATCCAAGTAGATCCTAGCAACTATCTCAGTCTTGCCCTAGGGTTAGAAACCATTGCTGTTCTCAGCCTGGAAGAGCGAGGAGGCCTCAAAGCAAAGATTCACTGACTGGTAGCATGACTTTTCTGCTATACTCGCTCTACTCACATCCCCATGGTCACAACTCCAGCCTTATATCCCGGTGTGAATAATGGGTCGCTGCCATTTTACTCCTTGGCTGAGTCTTATACTGGACTCCCATCAAGGTAGCCAGTTCTGCTGGCACTGGCAATACCTTTGAGCTGATCGTCAAACCCTGGCACTATAAACAATATTCTCCTATGCTGTAGGGTTACAAAAACAACAATTCATTCAAGTTCCTGGAAACTACAAGAGGGGCATATGAAAACCTGAACATCTGGCCTCAGGAACAGCATAAACTGGAGACTTAATTTGAGTCCACTACAGCTCAGGGGACCTCACATCTATTTCCTCAAATGCTCATCCATTTACATGACTCAGCGACTTTCTCCCTACCTGTGTCTCCCTGCTTCTCTACCAGCTTTGCTACCCATCTTGTGTCCATTACCCTATATCTATTATCCTGTGTCTATTACTTCTGTTCCCTCATAACTTTAGCTTTCCATGATTCTGCTATTTTCTCTCAGTATTCTCCAGAGATAGAATCAGATAGGCTCAATTTATCTTTTTTCCATCACACCAGCTTATAAATTGGTTGACCTTGGATCAAGGTTATCCCTTAATTCCATCAGCTATGTCCAAAGGGCATAACGCCTGATATCAAAAAACACTGCTGTCCTTCCAGATTTCAAACTATACTACAAAGCTATAGTAACTAAAACTGTATGGTACTGGCATAAAAATACAGTAGTTCCCCCTTATCCATGACATACACGTTCTACGACCCCCAGTGGATGCCTGAAACTGCAGATAGTACCAAACCCTATATATGTTTTTTCTTACACATACTTACCTACGATAAAGTTTAATTTATAAATTAGGCACAGTAAGAGAATATTTGAATTGCCAGCTTAACTACTCTTGAGTCAGTTATCAAGTAAAATAAGGGTCACTTTGAACACAAGAACTGTGATACTGGATCGTTGATCTGATAACTGAGATGACGGCTACTAAGTGACTAACAGGCAAGAGAGGCTGGACTAAGGAATAATTCACGGCCCAGGCAGGATGGAGTGGGAAGGAATGAGATTTAATCACACTACTCAGAGCAACATTCAATTTAAAACTTACGAATTGTTTGTTTCTGGAAATTTTCATTTATTGTTTTTTGACTGCAGTTGACTGCAGGTAATTTAAAACATGGAAAATGAAGCTGTGGATAAGGGAATACTTTAGAGATAAAGAATGAAATTGGACCCCTATATTACACTGCTCACATAAATTAACTTGAAATGGATTAAAGACTTAAAAATAAGACCTGAAACCATAAAACTCTTAGAAGAAAACATAGGGAAAAACTCCTTGACATCAGTCTTTGCAACCGTTTTCTGGATATGACACCAAAAGCACATGAAATAAAAGGAAAAATTAGTAAGTGGGACTGCATCAAACTAAAAAGCTCTGCAAAGCAGAAGAAACCATCAACAAAATAAAAAGGCAATCTACAGAACAGGAGAAAATATTTGCAAATCATGTATCTAATAATGGGTTAATATCTAAAAACTACAAGGAACTCATACAACTGAACAGTAAAAAAAAAAAAATCAATTAAAAATGCGCAGAACTGAATAGACAGTTTTCTAAAAAAGACATGCAAATGTCCAACAGGTACATGAAAGAAAATGTTCAATATCACTGATCATCAGGGAAATGCAAATCAAAACCACAATGAGATATCAATTCATACCTGTTAGCATGACTTTCATCAAAAAGATAAGAAATAGGGCTTCCCTGGTGGCGCAGTGGTTGAGAGTCCACCTGCCGATGCAGGGGACGCGGGTTCGTGCCCCAGTGCAGGAGGATCCCACATCCCGCGGAGCGGCTGGGCCCATGATCCATGGCCGCTAAGCCTGCGCGTCCGGAGCCTGTGATCCGCAACGGCAGAGGCCACAACAGTGAGAGGCCTGTGTACCACAAAAAAAAAAAAGATAAGAAATAAGTGTTAGTGAGGATGTGGAGAAAAGGGAATTCCTGTGCATTGTTGGTAGGAATCTATATTGATACAGCTACTTTGGAAAACAGTATGGAGGTTCCTCAAAAACTTAAAAATAGAACTACCATATGATTCAGCAATACCACTTCTGAGTATTTAACTGAAGGAAATTAAATCACTATATCAAAAAGATATCTGCACTCCCATGTTTATTGCAGCATTATGTACAATAGCCAAGATATGGAAACACCCAAATATCCATCCACGGATGAATGGATAAAGAAAATGTGGGGTGTGTGTGTGTGTGTGTGTGTGTGTATACAATGGAATGGAGTATTAGCCACAAGAAAGAAGGAAATTCTGCCATTTGCAATAATACAGGTGGACCTTGAGGGCATTATGCTAGTGAAATAAGTCAGATAAAGACAAATACTGTATGATCTCACTTATATGTGGAAGCTAAAAAAGCCAAACTCATAGAAACAGAGAATAGAATGGTAGTTTCCAGAGGCTGAGGGGTGGGAGAAATGGGGAGATGTTGGTCAGAGGTGTACAAACTTCTGGATATAAGATGAATAAGTTCTTGGGATCTAATGTAGAACATGGTGGCTATAGTTAACAATACCGTATTATATATTTGAAAGTTGCTAAGGGAATAAATTTTGTGTTCTCATAATAAAAAAGAAAGAGTAATTATGTGAAGTGATGGAGATGTTAACTAACCATACTGTGGTAATCACTTCACAATACATAAGTATATAAAATCAACACACTGTACACCTTCAACTTGCACAATGTTACATGTCAATTATATCTCAAAAAGCTGGAAAAATAAATAAATGTTTTAAAATATGACTAGCCAATGGGCTGTCTATTCAGCATAGATTGTATCTATAGCAATGCTGCTTAGAAAACACAGCATCTGTTAAAACCCTTTTTACCTCAATTTCCTCATTTGCAAAATGAGGGCAATGACACTTTTACCTACTCCAAAAATATGGCGTGATTATAATGAATAAGTGAGACTACATCAAACTAAAACACTTTGCACAGCAAAAGAAACAACCAAAGAAATGAAAAGGCATACCTACAGAATGAGAGAAAATGTATTTTCTCAGGATATGAAATCACCTAAACCATATACTGGGGTTCAGGTATTATTATACCTAATATCCTATTACTGTCATTATCAAATTAAACATGTAACAATAGAATTTCACCATATTGCTATAATATATTAAAGGAGAAGGATAATACTTGTGATCTCAATCTCTACTTTCATCATGATCTCACTTCTTATTGCTATATCATTTATCATATTATCTGTGTATATCTCTATCTCCTCCACTAGACCATTAACTCAGCGAACAATTTTTGAGCCAGGCACTATGCTAGGAATTGGATATGCAACACTAGACAGCTTAGAATGGTCTCTAAACTCAAGAAGTTTATTGTTTAACCAGAAAGACAGTCAACTAAAAAGCTATGCCTCTAAACAGTATTAAGCATATAACAGCTTGTATGTCCTCCTTAATATACAGCACCTAAGTAGGTATTCATGGTGGGCAGTGACCATATGTCTTTAGGTTCTGGGACCCAATTCCACTTTGCGGGTGGTAGTTCTACATACCAAAAAGCCAGTTTCTGAACACCAATTGGTTTTCCAATAATTCAATTCAATTCAATTCTGACATTATCTACTGGAAGAAAGCATCAAATTCCACAGTTAAGAGTTCAGTTCCACAAGACTCCCCCCCACCCACCCATCCCCCTACCCCCGCTTCTGACTTCAGAGGCCAGTTACAAGCCCAGATCACTGGTTTATTATAAAAGGATATAATTCAGGAACAGCTAGATGGAAGAGAAGCATAGGGCAAGGTATGGGGAAAGGGCACCATTCTCCCCAAGATCTCTATGTGTCCGCCAATCTGGAAGAACTCTGAACCCATTCCTTTTGGGTTTTGATGGAGGCTTCATTACATAGACATGACTGACTAAATCATTGGCCATTGACAGTTGATTCAATCTACAGTCCTCTCCTCTCTATAGAGATCAGGAGTGTGGGAACAGACGTTTTAACCCTCCAATCACATAACTGGTTCTCCTGGCAACCAGTCCCCATCCCTCCATAGGTTCCAAAAGTTGCCTCCTAGCATAACAAAACACACCATTTTGCTCTCTCCACTTAGGAAATTCCAAGGGTTTTAGGAGCTTTGTGACAGAAAAGGGGATGAAGATTAAATATATATTTCTTATAAATCACAATGTGCAACTGTTACTCTCATAACTCTCAGTAGATAATGCAAGTGCCTATCACCTACCAGAGGGTGAGTACACGTTTAATAAGTTCAACTTTATGGGACCCAGTCTGGAAATAAGAGGAGGAATTCTCAGGAAGAAAGCCTTTGCCAACTTAGAGAGGCCAGTACCAAAGAGTCAGTTGCTAAAATAAATATATATGTGTATATATATATACACACACATATATATACGTACATATAGTCTATAAATGGAAGTAATAGGCATTTAGGAAGCATTCAATAAATGTTAGCTGCTATTATTATTGTTATTACTATTACTACTACTGTCTCTGAACTGCAAATATTCCATTACAGTGATGAGCGAAGCCAAGCATTTAGACACTTTACACATCATATTAAAAAGCTGCATGTAAATTATGTACAAAGAGCAAATTATTTGACTCACATTGCAATTGAATCAGGGCTACAATGAGGTGTCTCCTAGTGGGGGCTAAAAAATCATTTTTGTTCCTCTCATTGTCTTTGAAAAATGACCCTGTAAATGTATGATAGAAACAATAAGGACAAAGACGGAATGATCAAAAGAGTTATATTTTGTGAGAACAATGATTGTTCACTGTGCTTAAATTTCTAGGAATGTGATACATTGCGTAACTGTGCTTCACTCTCATGGCATTTCATTAAGTTTGGAAGATGGTTGGTTATGCTGAGTGCTTCTTTTCATTGTCCTTAGAGCACAAATAATAAGTTGATTTGAAAACTGCAGATGCTTTCTTTTTAATCAAGCCTTTGCCAGAGTGGAGCTTAAGTTCAAGAGCTGTTATTACTTTAAAAATCTGTTTTAACAACACAAATTACTACGGTTTCTAAGCACTCTATTGCCTCCAAATCATGTTAACATGTGTACTCAGAGACTTGGGTGTTGGGCCAAATCTTACAAATCAAAATGAGGAAAAAAAAAAAAGTTCAGTGACTGTAGACAGAAAATCAAGTATGGTGAATGCCCTGGTTTAAACACTTTTAGTTATTTTAAAGATCATATAGACAAGTAACATGAAGACATTTTCTACATATTTGTTCTTAAGTTACTGATTTTGAGAAGTACAAAGAATGTCTTCATTGGATATGTGTATGTATGTTGATTTAAGAAATAAACTTTTATAAGAATAAGATCTTCACAATTAGGTAGAATACCATATAAATAAATGCTTGCCTCTACTGAATTTGTTTGTGAGCTTTTAGGGTATCAGTTTAATCACTTAAATGATTATTCTAGGATCAATTACCCAAATTAAAGACAGACTATTGCATTTCTTTTGCCAAAAATTCAAAATAAACTATGCTATATTTCATGACTCCATATGATGTTTAACTAATACCAAGAATTCAATAACTCTAAATCCTAAGATTGCCAGTTTCCTGTGGTATCATCTACAGTTTCTATTTTACCTGCTTCCTTAATCTTCTCAATGTCAAGCCGGAGGAGCAGTCACCCTACCTCTGTCTGAACACCCCCAATGGCAAGGAAATTACTATTGCTAAAGATAACTGAAACCCTCTCCTAAACTAGGCGCAGAACCTTAGAATATACCTCCAAACAAGACCAAGAGATTACAACTAGGTTCTCCTTAGGTTCTGCCTTTCCCTCTTGAATTTCACCCTTGGATTCCTGCAGCCACCATTACACCAGTCTTTGGAGATTGTACTATTCTCTTACTAAGGCCCTGGCTCAGGAACAGATGATAACTCTTCTCTTCTATTTCTTTAGGATAGTTAAGCAGGCTGAGAGATTTCAAAATACTCCTGAGTGTAAAGAGAAAGCATAGAGTCTACAAAGGCTGCAGTCTGGCTCCTATTACAGCCAGTGCTCTTCCTTCTCCTTTTACACCAAGCAAGCCTAACAACATGTTGCCATCACCTTGTCCTTTTGCTTCCATTATACTAGATCCCCAGGAGTACCTGGGCAGATTGTTGGTTGCCTATAGAAACAAAAAGCAGGATTATGGGCCTAAGATGCCTTCAGCACAACAACCCTGCTATCACCAAAAACAAACACTGTCCATCATACTGACAAAAGACAGGCAGCAGGTAGGGGGCGGTGCGGGAGAAAGAGGAGACCACAATGAAGAGCTTAATGGAGCATGAATGAAGGAGTCTAAGCAATGTCTATAAGTAGTGTGCCATGACCACACTGAGTCTGAGAAAAACGTGCATCATTTAGCAGAACAAGGTCACTTTAGCAACTATATCCCATGTCCTTATTTTTAATCACCACACATTTTTCTTGTGGTTCCCTCATCCAGTCTCTGGCATCACTCTCACTGTATTCATAGATTTTTCCCAGGAAACTTCTGGCCTGTGGCCTGGGAAGCACAACTCACATTATCCCTACTTTGCCTCTTGGACAGGGGACCAAAGTACAATGGTTGCTTCTTACATATTGACCTCCCATGTCTCCCAGTTTCAAGGAGCTGAAGTCCTTCATAGTAGCCTTTGGAGGTCCACAATATTCAGAAGCCTGCCTAGTCCATTTTAGGATCATGGTTTTGCCAGAGGTTGGAAGCACAAGATTATGGGCAATCAGAGAGACTATCAGTGGGTTCATTAGAAAAAGTATTGAGAGCTATCAAAGATATCACTGGGGGAAGGGGCAGATCAAGATGGTGGAACAGAAGGATGTGGAGCTCACCTCCTCCCACAAATACATCAAAAATACATCTACACGTAGAACAGTTCTCACAGAATACCTGCTGAATGCTGGCAGATCTCATAAAGCTAAAATTACAAGAAAGATCACCATGCAACCAGGTAGGATGAAAGAAAAAAAAAGAAATCTGGACAGTATCTGTAACCCTGGGAGGGAGCTATGAAAGAGGAGAAGTTTCCTCACACTGGGAAGCTGCTGCACTGGCAGGGAGATCAGCCAGGATAGAAAGGGAGCATCAATGGCTCAGAGGAAAGTGCAGCAGCTTGTCTGCAACAGGCAGAACAGAGAGAGAATAGCACAGAGGGCCCTAGCCACTTCCTTGCACTCTCCAGCCCAAGACGTACATCTGCTGGTGTGCTTCAGGGCTGGGTGCTGAAACGTGGGCTTCAGAGGACAGACCAGGGAGAGGACTGGGATTGGCTGCATGGAGACAGCCTGAAGGGGCTGGAGTGTGCTCTGGGCCACAACCAGGGTCGTGCGCAGGAAGGAGCCTGGGTATGCCACTGAAGTCCCACTGTTAACCTGTGCGCTTGAAGGGAGGGGCAGAGTCTGCCATGGCAGCCTCATTCTAGGTGCACTCCCAGTGAGTATAGCTCTGCCTCTACAAGTTCTGGTGGCACGCAAGCACTGGCAGGTTGCCCGCACGCAGAGGTGGGGCTAAAACCTGACCGGATCTTCAGGGACCAAGCAACTTTGGGAGCACGGCTAAAATCTGAGTGTCCCAGCAACTGTGAGATCCACGGATTTACTCGCCACAGCTGGTTGGTAAACTCAGTGACTGAGGTACATCTGAATGGAACACTGGTGCTCCTGTGGCTGGGGTGGGCATTTGATAAAATTCAACATCCATTCATGATAAAAACTCTTACAAAAGTGGGTACAGAGGGAACTTATCTCAACCTAAAAGCTATTTATGACAAACCCACAGCCAACATAATACTCAATGGTGAAAAGCTGAAAGCCTTCCCGCTAAAATCCAGAACAAGACAAGGATGCCCACTCTCACTACTTCTATTCAACATAGTATTGGAAGTCCTAGCCATAGCAATCAGACAAGAAATAAAAGGTATCTAAATTGGAAGGGAAGAGGTAAAACTGTCATTATATGCAGGTGACATGAAACTCTATATAGAAAACCCTAAACACTCCACAAAAAAACTACTACAACTGATAAACAAATTCAGCAAGGTACCAGGATACAAGATTAACATACGGAAATCTGTTGCATTTCTTTACACTAACAATGAAATATCAGAAAGGGAAAGTAAAAAAAAAAAAAAAATCCCTTTTAAAGTCACATCCAAATAAAATAAAATAAAATAAAATAAAATACTTAGGAAGAAACCTAACTAAGGAGGAGAAAGACTTACATGCTCAGAACTGTAAAACACTGATAAAGGAAATTGAAGGTGATTCAAAGAAATGGCAAGATATCCCATGCACTTGGATTGGAAGAATTGATATTATTAAAATGGCCACACTACGCAAAGCAATCTACAGATTTAATGGAATCCTTATCAAATTATCCATGACATTTTTCACAGAACTAGAAAAAAAATCCTAAAATGTATATGGAAACATAAAAGACCCAGAATTCCCAAAGCAATCCTGAGGAAAAAGAACAAAACTGGAGGCATAACCCTCCCAGACTTCACACAATACTACAAAGCTACAGTAATCAAAACAGTGAGGTACTGGCACAAAAACAGACATATGGATCAATGGAACAGAACAGAGAGCCCAGAAATAAACCCACACACCCATGGTCAATTAATCTTCAACAAAAGAGGCAAGAATATACAATTGAGAAAAGACAGTCTCCTCAGCAAGCAGTGATGAGAAAACTGGACAGCTGCATGTAAATTAATGAAGTTAGAACAACATCATCACATCATACACAAAAATAAACTCCAAATGGCTTAAAAACTTAAATACAACATATGACACCATAAAACTCCTAGAAGAGAACATAGGCAAAACATTCTCTGACATAAATTATACCAATGTTTTCTTAGGTCAGTCTCCCAAGGCAATAGAAATTAAAGTAAAAATAAACAAATGGGACCTAATCAAACTTATAAGCATTTGCACAGGAAAGGAAACCATAAACAAAACAAAAAGACAATCCAAGACTAGGAGAAAACATTTGCAAACAATGTGATCAACAAGAGCTTAATTTTCAAACAGCTCATACAACTCAATAACAAAAAAACAACCCAATCAAAAAATGGTGGAAGACCTCAACAGACATTTTTCCAAAGAAGACATACAGATGTCCAATAAGCACATGAAAAAATGCTCAACATCGCTAATTATTAGATAAATGCAAATCAAAACTACAATGAGGTACCACCTTATACCAGTCAGAATGGCCATCATTAACAAATGCTGGAGAGGGTGTGGAGAAAAGGGAACCCTCCTACACTGCTGGTGTGAATGTAAATTGGTATAGCCCCCATGGAAAACAGTATGGAGGTTCATTAAAAAACTAAAGATAGAGTTACCATATGATCCTGCAATCCCACTCCTGGGCATATATCCATAGGAAACTATAATTCAAAATGATACATGCACCCCAATGTTCATAGCAGCACTATTTACGATAGCCAAGTCATGGAAACAACCTAAATGTCCAATGACAGATGAATGGATAAAGAAGATGTGGTATATACACACAATGGAATACTACTCAGCCATAAAAAAGAATGAAATAATGCCATTTGCAGCAACATGGATGGACCTAGAGATTATCACACTAAGTGAAGTCAGACAGAGAAAGACAAATATCATATGATATCACTTATATGCAGAATCTAAAATATGACATACATGAACTTATTTATGAAACAGAAACAGACTCACAGACATAGAAACTAATTTATGGTTACGAAAGGGGAGAGGTGTTGGGGGAGGGATAACTTAGGAGTTTGGGATTAGATACAAACTACTGTATATAATGTAAACAATAAGGTCCTACTGTATAGCACAGGGAACTGTATTTGATATCCTGTAATAAATCACAATGGAAAAGAAAAAAATAAATTTTTTTTTAATTCAAAAAACAAAGATATCATTGGAACATCTGAAATCCAAGGGTTAAGCCTATTTGGCATCCAGATGAGCTAGTCACATAAAGGGAAAAGAGTAAACCCAACATTTAGAGGGTCAAGTTAGGCGGCAATATTGGGCAACTGAGTAATATAGATAAGAACAGTGGGGTTTGGACCTTGGGAAATTCTAATGAATTGTGCTAAATGATTGTTGCTATCCCCCTGTCATTTAAGTCCACTTTGCCTTGGAGGTGATATACAAACACTAGGAAACTTTTGATGTTAACCTGCCTTGATCATAGGATAGCCTCTTATGAGTAGATAGAAAACGATCAAAGAATAGTCCTCTTCTGCAGTCCTCTTCGAAAAAGCAAATAAAACAGGAAGGAATAGTATGGTAGACACAAACTTTGTAAAAAGACATACATTTATTTGTTTTCCGTAAATGTACACACAAAAAGAAAGCCATGAATGTATCTGTGTGTATATATATAAAAACTTCAAACAATAGTATGTCCACTTTCCAGATAGCTTTCCCCAATATAGCTGCTACTCTATTTGGTTTATATGCATATGGTATACATGTTCATATAGAGGTGTGTAATTTTGTCTTTCTTAGATTAACAGGTACCTTTGTTTTTCTAAAAATTGCCTTTTTGGGACTTCCCTGGTGGCACAGTGGTTAAGAATCCGCCTGCCAATGCAGGGGACACAGGTCCAATCCCTGGTCCAGGAAGATGCCACGGAGCATATAAGCCCACACACCACAACTACTGAGCCTGCGCTCTAGAGTCCACGAGCCACAACTACTAAAGCCCAAGTTCCCTAGAGCCCACGCATAGCAACTACTGAGCCCACGTGTCACAACTACTGAAGCCCACGTGCTCTAGGGCCTGCATGCCCCCAACTACTGAGCCCACATGCTGCAACTACTGAAGCCCTCGCGTCTAGAGCCCTTGCTCTGCGAGGCTCTAGAGAAGCCACTGCAATGAGAATCCCATGCACCGCAATGAAGAGGAGCCCCCGCTTGCCGCAAATAGAGAAAGCCCGCGCGCAGCAAGGAAGACCCAAAGCAGCCAAAATAAATAAATAAATAAACAAATAAATAAAATTAAAATAGCCTTTTTGCATAGTAATGTATTTTGGAGCTTTTCAGATGTCAGTACATATATATTGGGTTGGTCAAAAAGTGCTTCAGTTTTTAAGTAAAAATAAGAGACACATTTTTCATTTCCACCAAGAACTTTATTGAACAACGTATTCACCCTTTTGTTCTACTACCTTCTGCCATTTTTCAGGTAAATTCCTAATTCTATCTTCCCAAAACTTTTTATCGTTTTGAGCAAAGAACTGTTCCAGGTGCCTTTTACAGTCTTCCAGGGAATTGAAATTTCTTCCATTAAGAGAATTTTGTAAAGACCTAAATAAATAAAAATCCGAAGGTACAATGTCTGGTGAATACGGTGGATGAATCAGAACTTCTCAGCTAAGCTGTGACAGTTTTTGCCTGGTCATCAAAGAAACACGCAGTCTTGCATTATCATAATGGAAGATTATACGTTTTCTGTTGACTAATTCTGAAGTCTTTTCATAGAGTGCTGCTTTCAGTTGGTCTAACTGGGAGCACTACGTGTTGGAATTAACCGTTTGGCTTTCCGGAAAGAGCTCATAATAGAGAACTCCCTTCCAATCCCACCATATATACAACATCGCCTTCTTTGGATGAAGACCAGCCTTTGGGGTGGTTGTGGTGGTTCATTTCATCTGCCCCACGATCTCTTCCGTTCCACATTATTGTACAGCATCCACTTTTCATCGCCCGTCACAATTTGTTTTAAAAACGGAACGTTTTCATTACATTTAATTTGAGAATCCCATGCAGAAATACGGTCAAGAAGGTTTTTTTTCACTTAACTTACGTGGAACCCAAACATCAAAGTGATTAACATAACCAAACTGGTGCAAATTATTTTCAGCACTTGATTTGGATATTTTGAGTATGTCGGCTATCTCCCGCATGGTATAATGTTAATGTTCTCAATGAATGTCTTGATTTGATCGTTATCAACTTCAACTGGTCTACCCAACCGTGGAGCATCGTCCAGTGAGAAATCTCCAGCACGAAACTTCACAAACCACTTTTGACACATTCGATCAGTCACAGCACCTTCTCCATACACTGCACAATTTTTTTTTTTTCATTTTGGTTGCATTTTTACCTTTCTTGAAATAATAAAGCATAATATGCCAAAAATGTTGCTTTTTTCTTCCATTATCAATATTAAAATGGCTACACAAAAATCCACCAATTTTGATGTCTTCTTTTAAATGCATGCTGATATGACATCTGTCACACACAATCTAACAAAATTGTTTTGAATGAAGTTAAAGACAACTAAGCGCTACTAGAGCCATCTTACAGAAAAAAACGAACAAACCTTTTGGTCAACCCAATATTTACCTGATTTTTTGGAACTGCTACATACATGATGTTCTACGAATACAAGTACCACAATTTATTTAACTTACTATCAATTTGTGGATTTTGCTTTTACTAATAATGCTATGGTATACATCCTTCTACTTACTATGTCCACATCTGAGTAGTTCTCTAAGACAGATACCTAAAAGTGGAATTGCTGTCTTGAAGATTATACATATTTAAGTCTGTAAAATGCTGCCAAATTGCCATACAAAAAAGGCTACACCAACGTGTACCTCCAGCAGCAGAGCATAACTGGGACTTCCCACAACTTTGTATCATGATTAATATTTCACCAATGTGTTAGGTGAAAATATTTTATTGTTTTTTTTTGGCATTTTCCTCATTATTAGTAAGGTTCAGCAGCTTTTCATATGTTTATGGAGCATTTACATTTCTTCTTCTGAGTCGCATTACTTTTTACTATACATCCTCTATTACAGGGGTCCCCAGCTCCTGGACCGCAGACCAGTACTGGTCCGCAGCCTGTTAGGAACTGGGCTGCACAGCAGGAGGTGAGCGGCACACAAGTGACCTTCTGCCGCTCCCCATCACTCGCATTACCACCTGAATCACACCCCCTCCGCCATCCGTGGAAAAATTGTCTTCCACAAAACCAGTCACTGCTGCTAAAAAGGTTGGGGACCACTGCTCTATTAGGATTTTCTCCTAGTAAGACAATTAAAAGAACTGGGCTTTGAAGGGAAGGATGGTAGTTCAGTGGGGAAATGAGAAACCCTATAGACAAATGTATCTTACATTGTAACTGAATATTGTAACCCAGAACCCACTTTTTTTTTATTGTATCCCACTTAGGGATAAAGAATCAATACTGTCAGTGATTGAGTAGACTTAATGTACTAACATAGTTAGAACACTGTATAAGTTTCATTTAGTAATATTTCAGGTAACCTTTGATGAATTACTTAACTTCTCTGCAGCTCAGTTATCTCATATGTAAAATGGAGATATTACCTACCCAACAGAGTTGTTTGAGGATTAAATAAGTTTTGATGTATATAAAGTGCTTGGAATAGTACCTGGCACATAGTAAGTGCTATATAAACATTAGTTATCATTATAATTTCCAGGAGGAAAAGTGTGAAAATAATACCACATGTGTGCAGTTGAGCAGAGTTTATGCAAGAAATGGTGGTGTACAAAGCAATTCAAGAATTGTATATAATATATATGGATTTATCATGTGAGTTGGGGGATGGGGTGGTGATAATTGTGAAATCCCCCAAGAGTGGGGCAAGCATCTGAAGAAGTCTGCCTGATGCCACCAACCAGCTGTTTGGGTTGTATTATCTTCCTAGACTGTAGGTAGGTAAGTAAGTTAGGAGAAGGAAAGCAAACTAGGGCAGGGTATCCTAACAGAGGACTTTCAAAGCAATAAAATGTAGAAGTCAAAAATCTCTGAGGGTGACACGAAAGTCAGGAGCTCGTCAGACACAATGTAAAGAGGTGGAGAGACTCAGTCCGGTGCCAGGAACTGAACAGGAGTTGAGTCAGAATGAGAACAGGCAGCAATAGAAAAACAGAAGAGGAAGTGGGACAACTGTGTCAATCTTGTTGAAACTACACACCTCACTTTTGAGTTAGTGGATGTTAGGCAGGCTTAAATGCAAAAGATAGAAGGATTCAACACCTAAACGAAGTGGAGAATCACTGTGATCCAGACTGACTAAACTAAAACCACCATGGCCTTGAATTTGTATAATGTTCCTTTATGCCACAGACACGATAGGCAGTAGGCACCCTAATGTCTCTGAATATGATGCTAAGGACCTGCTCATCACACTAGATTCCAGGGTTCAAAGACATGGGTCAATTTTATTAGGTATTGAAGCAGTGGACTGCCAGCATTAACTTGTTTCTTCCACTCAAGAAAACGCTGCACTCCCAGTTGATAAACGTGAACACGAAAATGGATTTTAAAGATGTAAATATTAAAAGGCTTCTGTAGCTACCAAAAAAAATGGACTTTAATGAGGCAACAAGAGATTGTATTTGATTTTCTAAACCATGAAGTACAATTATCATGAATCCTTCCTAAACTAAAACAACCACAATGAAAAGTTTACTTTCATGCTCTTCTGCCACTTCTACTCTGTGCTTTGTATTTACAGAAAGTTATCTTTAGTTTTCCTCTTAAAATTCTGTCTGAATATTTAAACTTGACATATCCTCTGAATTATTTCCGGAGATTCATTCAGGTATTGTCGCCTTCCACAGTTTGACATAGTTGTATGTTATTGAAACCTTGCTGGGATTTTCCATGAGTTTAATTATAGTTTTAGGATCCATTTTGAGTATCAGGTCTGTGCAATTATATTACAATTACATCAGAAGCATAAACTGTAACAGCATCTTACCCATGTTTTGTTGGGGAGGTTAGGACAACGTGTGGGGCTGGGGGTGAGGGGAAAGGGAGTATGAGGAGGGACCGGAAGCAGGTTGTGGGGAAGGCCCTGAATTGGGAGTCAAACGATCCATGACTGAGACAGCGTCACCACTTACTAGCTACACAAATCACTGAACTTCCCTTCTTGCATTTGTAAAATAAAAAACTGTGAGTTAAAAAGCTACCGTGTAGGAAAGTTTCCCATAATAACAGCTAACACCTTTGAGGGCATACTTATGCGCCAGAACTCAGCTAAGTGCCTCATACGGATCATTTCATTTAATTCTCAGAACAACCCTGTGAGTTTGGAATTCTTAGTTGCATCATTTTACAGATGAGCAGCTTAGAGAAGTCAAATAACTCGCCCAAAGTTACAAAGCTTCTAAGTGTAGTAAGTGGAGTTTCAAGCTCAGCACTAACTCCAAAATTAAACTTAATCACTGTTTTATACACTGCTTTCTTCCATGTTTTATTGGCTCCTAATACGCGTATCAGCACAAAAATAACTTTTAGCTATTGTGCCAACTCTGACTCTCTAGAGTTCTACCTTTCACAAGGATTTTTTTAATAATGCCACTTATGGCTCAATAAACTGTGCTGAGGGTTTTACATATATTCTCTTTTAATTCTCCTAACAATCCTATGCTGTAAGATTATCCCCATTTTACAGAGGAGGAAAATGAAGCATGAGAAGTTAACTGAATTCCCCAATATCACAAATGTCATGTGGGAACTGTGATTTGAACCCAAGTTTACCTGCTTGCAGGATCCATTTACTTAAGGACAATACTATATTAAGTCACATCATATTCAAGGGTTAAGTTCTAAAGTCAATATACAAGGCAAAAGTTGCATATAATCAAAACTACCACTAAAAATCCCTGTAATCACAGATCATGCCTACCATACATGGCCATATTTTATACTACACTGGAGACCAATAAATTCAACACCAGAAATTTTTCCTTCAGTATTGGAACAGATTGCTGTTTCTTCAATTCAGCACAGATTAAATAGTTAGTTTATGTTTAGAGGCTATATTTTTGAAAAGTAAGTGTCTTTAACATGAGAATCATGCTCAGCTCGATAAAGTGTTCATATCATAGAAAATAAATGGAAACTGAAGCCAACTGACTGAACAGCAAACTGATGTTTCCCATTTCATGCTCTCTCCAGGGTATACAGCCGTTGAATGAAATGGCTCACCTGTACTACGAAAATTTCTCTTTTTAATTTTCCTTTTGAGCACATGTAATGTGCTTCTACTACATGCTATGAGGCCACATCAAGGGTCAGGCGGAAATAGGGTGATCATTAGTGATTTTTGTAGGTTATGAGTATGAGAGGCAGTTTTTGCCATAAATGTAGTAGGTTCTTAAGTATTAACTAAATCTGAAACTCGCTCTTCCTCTCATATCCACATAACTTATACTTATCTTTTATAAAATTTAGCATGCTATTCTGATTTGGTCATAAGTCCTCAAGGGGAGGAACAATGAGTCTTGCTAACCGCTTTAATCCCAGAGTCCAGCAGAACAGCTGAAACACTACGGCCCAACTCAAAAAACATTTTGTTGTATAATGAATGAATAAACAAATAAATGATTATTTTCTCATACTATTTTATGGAGTTCATCTTCACACAGTTGGACCCTCTTATCCAAAGTCATGGAAAACACAATTTATTAGATTTCCTGGACCTCTATCACATATACTTAGCACTTTGTTACAGAAAGTGCTCAATAAAGGTAAGAGAGTGGACTCAGTAGTCAAATTACCTGAGTTCATGTGCCTTAGCATTTACCTAACCTCTCCAAGCCTCAGTTTCCTCATCTGTAAAGTGGGATAAACAATACTTATAACTAACATTTTTTAAGTATAAATTATATGGCGGCACTGTTCTAAATGTTTTATACAATTAAGCTCATTAATATTTCAAGGTGCTCTGGGAGATAGCATCTATAAGTTTAAGTATCTTGTTCTGGGTTGCACAGGTAAAAAAGAACGCCAAGCTGGCATTTTACCCAAACACTTTGACTCCAAAACTTGTGTTTGTAACCACTGCTCTATATTGCCTCACAATGAGGTCATGCTTAAAGTGACCAGCCTCACAAAGCATTAGGCACAGTAGCCAATGCATGAAGAGGTCTCAATAAATGTTAGCTTTGATCACTAATAATAACAATAGTAATATAATCATTGCATGCTCTACATTCAACAGGGCCTGGTAATCACAAAGAATGCTGTGGTCAGGCCACCATAATCCCCCTTCAGAAAACAGACCTCATTATCCCAGCTACCAGGAGTACTGACAGCTGATAGCTCATGACCAAGACAGTCTTTGGCAAATGCCCAGTAATAAAGTGAGCAACTCCACCCAAGATTCACACCCTCTTGAGGCAGCCCTCTTCCAACGCCTGGTTGATAAGGGAAGGTCGGAGGAGGTCGGAGGAGACAGAGCAAAGGCCCTGTCCCCTTGCCTCAATTTGTGACAGCTCTGAGAGGCCAGCCCTGCTCCAGGGCTCCCTGTGGGTCTATTGAGGACTCTGCTGCAACTACATCACCTTCTCTCTCTGCCCAATTCCTCAACCCCCACAGGTGCTGTTCCCAAGCACATTCTCCAGTAAACTTCCTATATTCAACTCTTCATGTTTCTGGAGAACCTGGCCTAGGACTTCAAGAGAAGACTCCACAATGCCTCACAGCTACCTGAAGCCACAAGATGCTCTACAAGTGCTTGGTTTTTCACAGAGAACTGTATCCTAGATCTCTTACAGACCATGAAGAGTGGGACTTACCCATGATGGGCCCACTCTGTTTCTGGCATCATCTTTCCTTGACTGTTACATTCCTGCCCAAACACGTTTCTTGATACATAGCTTTCTCTACCCTCCTGTTTCCATGTTGAATCTGTCATAATCTTCTTCATTGCAAAACCAATGATAAAAATATATAAAAGTACTTAACAAGTATGGGGTCAATTAATCAAGCATAATGAAAATAAATAAAAACATTAAAACATGCCAAAATTAGAGTTTCCCAGGACATCTAAAATTGTATCCAATTTTAAATGTCCTTACATTTGTTTCTTAAATTTGATGCCTAAATTGGGGCGTCATCCTCAACATAATCTCGATATGACTTACGCACAAAGATCAGCTGTCATGTTTGTAACTTAAAAATTCAAGTCATTAACAGAAAAGTGGTAATAATCTTACAGCTTCCCTAAATTTTACTGTAAAAACAAAATCTCCATCTCAGATTATTCCATGATGGAACCCAAGTGAGGCTGCACTTTTATATACTCTGCGTTGCCTGAATTGAGCTTTTCTGACTAGAGCTTCTCCACGCAAATTACGTATAGGTTAATAGTATTAATCAGGAAAAAAAATAAGGAAAAAGACGTTCATGATTTTTCAATGCCTGAGTATAAAAACATCATGATCCACACTGAATTCTAGCAGAAGAATTGTGTGGGCCACTTGCAATGCTCTGGCAAGTGATACTGTCTCACCTGACAGCTGATCGAGTCTGGTTGGAATATTAATATTTGAGTGACCTTGTATGGACATTATTTTGAAAACAAAAAGCCTGTATGTTTTTGTCTATATCCAAACACTTCCACATAGGACCATAATTTTACACTAATTGGCTAACTGAACATGTGATGTGCTGAAGTGACACTAACAAAGCACAAACATCAGAGGAAGAAAAGAGCAAACACAAGCTGTCATCCCAAGACTGCAATCCTCAAAGGAAATGCAGCATTTGCCCATGAAGAAATGCCCATGGTCTTCCATTTGGAAAGCCCTCAGCCTATTTTTGGTACTGGTATAAATTTAAATTAGAGGAAACAAGGGACATTTTGTAAAAGGTTTGCTATGGTCTGAATGTGTCCCCACCCCCAAATTCATACGCTGAAGTCCGAAGCCCCAAATGTGATGGTAGGGGCTTTTGTAGGAGGGGCTTTTAGGAAGTGATTAGGTCATGAAGGTGAAGCCCTCAGAAAAAGGATTAGTGCTTTTATAAAAGAGACCCCACAGAGCTCCCTAGCCCCTTCTGCCATGTGAGGATACAGGAGAAGTATGCAACCCAGAAGACCATGCTGGCACCCTGAAATCACACTTCCAGCCTAGAACTGTGAAAAATAAGTTTCTGTCGTTCACAAGCTGCTGAGCCTGTGGTATTTCGTTATAAGCAGTCCAAACACACTAAGACGGGGTTCTCACCTCTAAAGAAGTCTTCTCTAGGCACCCAAAGGAGTACTTTAAGTCTACCCAAAGTAAATGAGTGAAGCTTTTCTCCTTTTCCTTTTCAGGGAAAGGGAACGTCACAACCATTTGCATGTGACTCAAGATTTTTAGTAGGAAATGTTTCCACAAGACAAAGCATCGGAAGAGGTTCACTGAATCAGGAAAGTGGATGATTCTATGGGCAGGATACTACCACAACTAGTGGGAACCTCTTCTCTCAACACAGTCCAGCAACCCCAGCTGTGATGACTGCCCACTCCTACACAAAACCAACCATAGCTAGCAGGGGGGTTTTGGGGCAGCTACTTCTATGATTCAGATGTCCCCAGTTCCTCAGTTAGATTTTCCAGGGCTCCTAAACAATCTTTCCATATTGTCTGCAACTTGACAGAGTGCTGGGTGAGGTGGGATGTAGGTTACTGACTGAAACTACAATTCACTTTTGTTATTCTTTACAGCTAAGGGTATACAGATCCCTGTGTTTGAGATTAACTATTTACTAAGTTTCTACATTTTTAAAACTTACTACATTTTCAGCTCACACTCAAATTTAAATAAAAATGAAATAAATTGCTTTCTCTTTGTTTTCAAGCTTAGAAAAGTTTACAAAGGCACAAATTGGATGTTATTTTTAGATAGAAGATAACTCTTACTAGCATTTAGATGAATATAAATAATTCAGAAACAACTGGTTTGAATGAGCCTTAGGATATTTATAAATGTATAAATTATGAGGAAAACAAAAGAGATCAAAATACTTTCACTTTTAGTTAAAATTATTTGATATGCTGTGATGTACATCATTACTGAACAATACAACCTTAATTTGAGTGTATTTTTTAAATGCTTATTTATCACAAGATTTAAGAATGGAAGAACTGTACACTGAGCTTTACAAAAGCTTCAGAAAATCATGTCAATAGGAATGCAAAAGCTAAGAGATTGAAGGTGTAACTAGGTGACCTCCAAAGTCCTTTCAATCCTAAGGGTCTAACATCTAGAAGTTCTTTGTTTGCATTTTGGCTGAGTATTTCCCTTGTCAAATTTAATAAATTTAGATAAATGCATAATGTGTCCATTTTAAATGCATCATTTCCACACTTTTCTCTTAATTCAAACAAAATACACAGAACTTGGTGGAACTGATTAATTGCATAGTTAAATTTTTTGTGTGTGTGTGTGGTACGCCAGCCTCTCACTGTTGTGGCCTCTCCCGTTGTGGAGCACAGGCTCCGGACGCACAGGCTCAGCGGCCATGGCTCACGGGCCTAGCCGCTCTGCGGCATGTGGGATCTTCCCGGACCGGGGTACGAACCCATGTCCTCTGAATCAGCATGCGGACTCTCAACCACTGCACCACCAGGGAAGCACCAGTGCTTAAATTTTGATCACAAATAATTGTGATTATTTTCCACAAAGGATTTGAGACAACAGGCCACCAAAAAAAAAAAAAAAAAGCATGAAATGTAATAGTGGAATATAAATGATATAAAATACAAAAATCAAGAAATTGGTATTTTAAAAGGCTACAAAAATGTCAATATGCTTGCTTTAGCTAAATTTCTAAGTTGGTACTACCGAGCTTCCTGGTAAAGACAGTGAAAGAGGTATTAGAGCACATCATATTTCTCATTTCTAGAAAGGAAGGGGTATCACAGTTCTTAAAGGGAAACCAAGATTTTCTATGAATTATTTTAAAAGAATTACTCAGAGAATTTTATATAAGCACAACTAAGTTAGGTAGTAGAGAAAATTTTCAACCTTATTTTCAGAAAATGCTTAGCAAATCTTGTCATAGCAATTAAAATAAAAGACAAGTGCAGGACTTCCCTGGTGGTGCAGTGGTTAAGAATCCTCCTGTCAATGCAGGGGACAAGGGTTAGAGCCCTGGTCCAGGAACATCCCACATGCTGCGGAGTAACTAAGACCACGCACCACAACTACTGAGCCTGTACTCTAGAGCCCATAAGCCACAACTACTGAGCCCACGTGCCACAACTACTTAAGCCCATGCATCTAGAGCCCGTGCTCCGCAACAAGAGAAGCCACCACAATGAGACGCCTGAGCACCACAACAAAGAGTAGCCCCAGCTCGCCACAACTAAAGAAAGCCCATGCACAACAACAAAGACCCAATGCAGCCAAAAATAAATGAATAAAAATAAATTCTATTTTTTTAAAAAAAGACAAGTGAATAATATTAAATAAAATTCATTACATGCAGTTCTTCAAAGGAATAAACTAATGCAATCCAAGTGTACAGGTTTGTGATGATTCACTCTAATTTAAAGAGAATAAACAGCTGTCTACAGCACTCTATTGAAACGCAGAGATGCTTTTGAAGACTAATACAACTTGCCTATATACTAAAACCCTATGCTTTTCAAAGTTGTTTTTCTAGGTTTTTTTTTATGGTACATAGAGTTTGTTTTCAGTCAGTAATAATTACAGTTAATACTGAGTGCACAGTATGTGCCAGAGTAACAATTCAGAAGTTCAGAAAGGTTTCTCCATTAAAAATCTGAGCCTTCTTTCCTACTCAGATGCCAGGTCCTCTTGTTGATATTCAATCCATTCCTTTCCCTCTACACACCGCTTGGTTAACTTTCTATTTGTGAATTTTCTAAAATCACCAGTAATATTCCCCATCAGTTGTCACCTTAACACAAAGAAACATGTATTAGAACATTTCAATCTAAGATTTGATCCCAGCTGTGGCTTAGTCTAGTTGGCCACAGTCATAAGCTCAAATGTATCACAAAAGGGAGGACACAGACTGGCATTTTAGAAAGATTGTCTCCATCTGTAGGTCCTAACCCCAGTAGCTTCTACCAGGTGCTTCTCTGTCTTCTTTGTTTGTGAATGAGGATTTTTGTTTTGTTGTTGTTCTATTGTTTTGTTTTTCAGAAGTGTTTATGAATCACTTTTGTATTCTTGCGGATGAGTCGTGGAGGGTGGGAAGGAGGACCAGAGCTGAAACCTTCCGTGGTCCCTGCCATTTATTCATTCATCCCAGTATGTGATACATCTATTCTTCTGACTGCTAGAAGGCAAGTAAAATATGGTTAATTCGCTAGTACCTGGTCTGCTGGAAGTAGGAGAGTCTGAATTTGCCGCTACTTATTGCACACCTATTTGGTACCATAAGCAATTTTGGAGAGGTAGCAAAGAGTTAAGTGCATATATATGACCCAAGAAAGAGCAGATCCCATTATCTTTTTATACACACAATCGGGCCTATTTCCCTGGGTTCAAAGGTTTACCTATTAAAACAAAAACATGGAGCTTCCCTGGTGGCGCAGTGGTTGAGAGTCCGCCTGCCGTTGGAGGGGACACGGGTTCGTGCCCCGGTCCGGGAAGATCCCACATGCCACAGAGCAGCTAGGCCCATGAGCCATGGCCACTGAGCCTGTGCGTCTGGAGCCTGTGCTCCACAACGGGAGAGGCCACAACAGTGAGAGGCCCACGTACCGCAAAAAAAAAAAAAAAAAAAAAAGACAGACATGACAGAAATTCGATACAGGGCAGTCAAGACAGTCGAGGCCAAGGATGTGTGGTATGCATGTGTGTGTGCTTGTGTGTGTGTGTGAAAAAATTACCAGTACCAATACTATTTCCTTGATTGGCCCTTTTATGGGTGCAAGATAATCTAGAAAATACCAATTAATCTGGCCAGAAGGACTTTTAAAAATATATTAAGTACTTCATGAAGTCAAAAGACAGCATGAGAAAGAATAACATGATGCCTCAAGCTCATTTCAAAGGAGTACCACTTGACTCAAGTTTCTACAGGTCACAGAAATCTTTTCTTATGATGGAAGTTTTTGATGTTCATTTTTTCAGGGCCTTGTATTCCTTCTAAAAATCCACGATATAAAGTAACATCAGGTAAAATTCTATGTATTTCCAGTCATTAAGATTTTCTGGAAGGAAAATTGTTACCTGCATTTGAAAAAGCACAGTGCTCCTAACTTTTTAATTTCGTGATTAGAATGAAAACCATGGAAGCTAAGAGAATGATGCAGATTCAGAGTAACAAGGATATTCTAAAAGAAAAGAACCAACATCCATACAGATGTGGCCAATGAAGCCATTTTGCCTTAAAATAATGTCAAATTCCAAAGTGAATAGACAGTAATCTGTCTCTTCAATTTATTCCAACTTCTGTTTTAACTTGAAGTACATGTTTAGTGTAGGCATTTAAAACTTTCCATATTACTAGCTGGACTCTAGGCCAAGCACTCTACCTGCATTTTCTCATTTAATTAGCACAACAGCCCAATAAATGTTTTCCCCATTTTATAAATAAAGAAACTGAGGCTAAGAATTGTCACAAAGCTGGTAAGCCAGGAGGCATAACAAGTCTGACTGATCCAGAACCCACTATGCTGAAAAGTTGGAAGACAGTCAGATGTCACGTTTCACCATCTTGGGCAAACACACTTAACTACTTAAGTCTCAATGTCCTCTTCTGTAAATTGGACACACTCTAAAAATAGTATCTCAAAAGTTTTGTATGAATCAAATGAAACAATGTATGTGGACACATTTTATAAATAGTACAAGATATTGTATGGATTTTATTATTATCATTAGTTTTCTGAGGTTTGTTCCCTGTCTTCTGACCATCTCTTCAAATCTGCAGTGATATAGGAATAAGGCTGGTTTGAATGTTCTGAGTAACAGTTGGAAGCGTTTTTCTATAAATAAAATGTGTGAACTTCGGAGCATCAGCATTCCCAATATTTTTTTTTTCTTTTTTGGCTCTTAGGATATGTTTTTGCTTATTTTCTGGTTCCTAAACATGTTTCAAATATGAGAGGTAACTGGGTAATCACTTGCTAGATTAGTTATAACTTTAATTTGCATATTACTTTTTCACTTTAAAATATGTAAATGAGGCACTACTAATTTTTTTTAACATCCTTATTGGAGTATAATTGCTTTACAATGTTGTGTTAGTTTCTGCTATATAACAAAGTGAATCAGCTATATGTATACATATATCCCCATATCCCCTCCCTCTTGCGTCTCCCTCCCACCCTCCCTATCCCACCCCTTTAGGTGGTCACAAAGCACTGAGCTGATCTCCCCGTGTGATGCAGCTGCTTCCCACTAGCTATCTATTTTACATTTGATAGTGTATATATGTCAGTGCTACTCTCTCACTTTGTTCCAGCTTACCCTTCCCCCTCCCTGTGTCCTCAAGTCCGTTCTCTATGTCTGCGTCTTTATTCCTGTCCTGTCCCTAGGTTCATCAGAACCTTTTTTTCACTCTGTATGACAGACTCTACGCCCATCCACCTCACTACAAATAACTCAATTTCTTTTCTTTTTATGGCTGAGTAATATTCCATTGTATATATGTGCCACATCTTCTTTACCCATTCATCTGTTGATGGACACTTAGGTTGCTTCCATGTCCTGGCTATTGTAAATAGAGCTGAAATGAACATTGTGGTACATGACTCTTTTTGAATTATGGTTTTCTCAGGGTATATACCCAGTAGTGGGATTGCAGGGTCATATGGTAGTTCTATTTTTAGTTTTTTAGGGAACCTCCATACTGTTCTCCATAGTGGCTGTATCAATTGACATTCCTACCAACAGTGCAAGAGGGTTCCCTTTTCTCCACACCCTCTCCAGCATTTATTGTTTGTAGACTTTTTTTTTTTTTACATCTTTATTGGAGTATAATTGGTTTGTAGACTTTTTGATGATGGCCGTTCTGACTGTGAGGTGATACCTCATGGTAGTTTTGATTTGCATTTCTCTAATGATTAGTGATGTTGAGCATCCTTTCATGTGTTTGTTGGCAATCTGAATATCTTCTTTGGAGCAATGTCTGTTTAGGTCTTCTGCCCATTTTTGGATTGGGTTGTTTGTTTTTTTGATATTGAGCTGCATGAGCTGCTTGTAAATTTTGGAGATTAATCCTTTGTCAGTTACTTCATTTGCAAATATTTTCTCCCATTCTGAGGGTTGTCTTTTCATCTTGTTTATGGTTTCCTTTGCTGTGCAAAAGCTTTGAAGTTTCATTAGGTCCCATTTGTTTATTTTTGTTTTTATTTCCATTTCTCTAGGAGGTGGGTCAAAAAGGATCTTGCTGTGATTTATGTCAAAGAGTGTTCTTCCTATGTTTTCCTCTAAGAGTTTTATAGTTCCTGGCCTTACATTTAGGTCTTTAATCCATTTTGAGTTTATTTTTGGAGGCACTACTAATTTAAAAGAAATAATAACCATCAAGTTATATTAATATTTTTCTGACATTCTCCAATTTCTATCAATGTGTATGAAATGGAGCAGAACCCTGTGGGGTCCTCCCTGGTACAAATCCTTTCAGTGTTCCCCCATTTCTTGTTTGTAGGAAATAGGCTTCATTCAGCCTCCTTAACCTTCCCTGAGTTCCAAAGGGCAGATTCAAACAGTTCCTAATCAGGGAAGGGAGGGAATAGAGACAAGGGAGGAGCAATCAAGAAACAATAGTGCAGCCTTGGGGCAGGGTCCTGGTTCCTCCTCAAGGAATATACATAACAGTATCTTGAGTTCTTCTGCAGAACTAAGGCCCCCAGCCAGGTAGAGGATGGCAACTTCAGGCTGAGCACAAGATGCTGGGAGCACTGCCCTGTTACCTCATCCCCAAGCCAATCAGAAGAAGGTCACATGCCCTGCAGCCCTCACCCCAAATTTTCCCTATTAAAAACTTCTCCCCAGAAAACTATTGGAGAGTTCAGGGTTTTTTGAGCATGAGTCACCCATTCTCCTTGCTTGGCCCTGCAATAAACCTTTCTCTGCTCCAAACTCCGACTTTTTGGTTTGTTTGGCCTCACTGCGCATCAGGCACAGGAACTTTTGTTCGGTAACGTGTAGAGTCCGTATACAGATTTGTAAGCAAAGTATATGCAATACATACTCAGTTTTTTTTTTCATATTTGTAGGTGATTTACCAAAAGCTAAAATCTTCAGGTTCATCACGTTTACTGACTGAATGAAATAACATAGAATTAATATGCCATAAATAACTTAATCACTCCTCTCGTTAAATATTTATTTTGCTTTCCAGGTTTCTACAGTGTTTCAATTGTACTGCAAAATATCTTTCTATTTACAACTTTTAGTTTTTCTTCCTTTCTTCCTTATTTTTCTTCTGTTTTTTTGGTATTAATTTCCATGTACCAGATTATTTTATCAAAAATGTGTGCAGCCCTCCATATATGTTGATAGCTTGATTTTATAATCAACACAGGAATATTCTTATTTCTTCAAAGCATCAACAATGTAGCCTTAAGTACTCTGATCTATATATTTTAACTTTCCTATGTGATTATACTCAGCTCTTTAATCCAACTGAATTATATTAGGTAAAAAGTGAGCTTTCTCAATGTTGATATGCAAGCTTTCAAGTAGTCATTTAATAATAGCATTCCGCACTGTTTTCAGGCCTATGGACAAGAATTATATTTTGAAATATCACCTGATCTATTTTTCCTTCTTGATAATTAATTTGTTTTTAATTTTGCATCTATCTCATCATTAAAGCTAGACAGAGAAAAGAGGTTTATTGCATAATTTAAGTCAGAAAGAGAAAAGATAGAATCATATTTTGGCTTTTTAGCTCCTGAGTAGATTTTTGCAAAATTATAGCACAGAGGTCATTCTTAAAGCCCACATTTTCAAGAGCCAGGCTTGAGAGAGAAAATTTTTGTTTTTGTTTTGGAATTCTAAAAATTTGAAAGATCTACAGACCAACGCTTAGGTCATAAATTTTATCCATAGATAGATTAGAAAAGGGTACATGATGATGTAATAGTTGAAGAAATAGAAACATTACCAGCTGACAGGAAAAGGAGAAGTAGAAGGGATGTGACTACAACTTTTCTGCAGTGGGCCTCTGAAGGTACCCAGCTCTCTACCTCATTTTGGGGTCTGTGATGAACAAACCTCAGGGTGGTCCCCATAATCCCCACCTCCTTGTGTCCACTCCCTTAAATAATCCCTACCCTTGAGTAAAGGAAAGACCTGTGACTTGATTCTAACCAATAGAATATGGAAAGTTAACAGGATGTCAATCCCATGATTAGGTTATGTTTTATGGTAAAGGTAATGGGATGTCATTCCTTTGATTATGTTTACATAAGATCATCTTAGCTGAGTCTCTCCTTGAGGCCTTGAGAAAATAAGCTGCCAGTTTGGAGAAGCCCAAATGGAAAGGAACAGCGAGCAGCTTCTAGGAATTACTGGTGGTCTCTAGGATCTGAGGGCAGCCAACAGCTGATAGCCAGTCAAATACCAGGACTCTCAGTCCTACAGCACCAAGGAACTGAATTCTGCCAACAGTCTGAATGAGTTGAAAGTAGAGTCCTTCCCAGTCTTTCTTCAGATGAGAACACAGCCTGGCCAACACCTGGCTTGCAGCCTGGTGAGACCCTAATAACAGGACCCAGGTAAGCCGTGCCTGGACTCCAGACCCACAGAAACTGTGAGATAATATGTGTGTTAATTTAAGCAGCTAAATATGTGGTGATTTGTTATTACCACCAAGAGAAAACCAATATGGGGTTGAAATCCTTAAGGGGGAGAAAGATTGATTATATGAACCCCAGATAGGTTAAGAGGATCCCACAGAAGGAAGAACTATCCCCTAGGAACTTGGAGCATAACTTATGGGTTTGGAAGCCTTGTAGAGAAACCCTTAAGCATTTGAATAGTAGCTGAGGGCAGCACCTAGATAGAGGCCTGAGGGCAGCCTCCCCATATTCCACGCTGCCCAGTGTTGTATGGACAAGCATCAGAAAATTCTCATAGCTGCTTAAGAGATGTGTAGAAGTGGCTGAAAAGCCAATGGCTCAAAGAATCCTGGAGTTAGAACAAGGTGGACACAGAAGGCATGTTGCTTAAGGCTTCAAAAGAAGATGCAGCCCACATCAGGAGATGCCAGTGTAAGCCAGAACAGAGAGAGAGGTGCCCACAAAGCTAACTCCCCTCACTGAACACGAGGACAATTCATAAGTCCACTTCCACCCAGGAAAGGGAAGAAGGGAGTATGGGAGAGAAAGAACCCTAAGGGATTGTGTTAAATCAAATAGATCGAATATCCTTAAATTGGCCTATTTTGTTTTTCACCATCAGTAGGAATGGAAATTTGAAAGCTATATTAAATTTTAACTATAGAAAGTAAAGTGGCACTTTGATAACCCAAAATGCCACTGACTTGGAGACCATAAAATTTGGGAACCCCTATATTTACTATATCAAATTAAAAACAATATTTATATGTATATATGTGTATTAATAATATATTTAGGCTTTATTTTATCCTATTAGGCCCACTTTCTGATTTCTGGCATATATTGTATTTTCTGTTGTCTAACATTTTTTTGTTGATTCCTTTATGTTTGATATTCTTACAAAGAACTCACTAGCAATTCAGGAAGTATCTTCCATTTCAAGCTTTATTTCTCATATCTTTTTAATGCTTTGTTAGAACAACAAAATTCTTGTTGGACAAGAACAAGAAGAAAATTCTTGAACAAAATTTTGAACAAGAACAAAATTCTTGTTCAAAATGGGTAATGACATCCCATTACCTTTACCAACAAAACACCAAAGCAGGGACCTTTTCACTTGTGTCTGCATTCTACACCAAACATTTATCATATCCCTAACACAGAGCTGATTTCGTTTCCACAAGTGATGTGTCAACAGTTATTAAATTATGAGTGTTCCCAGCCTTTATCCTAACTCTGGGAACTAAAGAAGATTCTGGCTTGAAGTCCTCAGTCTCCTGACAGCTGGATTGGGCTCAGTTCTCTCAGGGTTTGTTATGCAGACCAGGAAGAATGCTAGAAGCGGAGAAAACAGGCTATGGCTGAGAAAATCTTGGAACAGAGAAAAGGAGATTTTAAGGTCAATTTAAAATGAAAGAAATGTGGAAAAGTTGCAATGAATAAAGGAAATGAATGGGAAAGATAAAAAAATTTTAATATTACTACACTGTATGTATCTCTCTTCATGCTATTTGAAAAGTGCAAATAAAGTATGTTATTTTAAGATTATTTTGTGACTAGATGTATTCATTTTAACCTTGATAATGCTTATTCTAGGCACTATATGAATTTATGTAATTGTTTTTCATAAGTACTTGCTGAATATGTTCAATTTCACGATGGTTCAATATCTTCATTGTGTTGGGTCATGAAAAGAGTGTGAATATTCACGGTGTGAGGTTACAGAAGCACTGAATTGGCCAAAACTTTCATTCTTTTTTTTCTGTAACATCTTAGGGAAAAATCCAAACGAACTTTTTGGCCAACCCAATAAATGTAAGGGCTTGGACTGAATGTGGGCTAACCCCAGGATATACTATGGAGA
The DNA here is from genome assembly GCF_011762595.2 of Tursiops truncatus. Taxonomy (NCBI): domain Eukaryota; kingdom Metazoa; phylum Chordata; class Mammalia; order Artiodactyla; family Delphinidae; genus Tursiops; species Tursiops truncatus. The sequence continues at coordinate 85,295,041 of NC_047039.1, read as the reverse complement.
TGTTTGAGAGTTTTTTCTTAACCTATAAATCTCTGGTTTATCTTTGGCATGTTTCTCCTGAAAGTGAACACAATGCAACTAATTAATTTTTCCCACAGACTTATACATGTGTATCAGTCACTTTGCTGCATAACAGATAACAAAACGATCTCAGCATAAAGCATAGCACTTATTTCCAACTCACCAGACAGTTGTTCACTGGAATTCAGCTGATCCAGGCTGAAGTCATTTGGACTTGGCCTCAAGCTGCAGTTGGGCCCAGGTCTGTTCTACATACCTCTCATGGTCTTTGGACCAGCAGCTATCCAAAGAATATTTTTCTTTGGGTGAAAAGTGGGAGCTCAAGAAAACAAGTCCAACTGTGCAAGCACATATCAAGCCTTTGTTTGCATCATATCCACTAAAATTCCATTGGTCAAAGCAATGGGTTAGCCAAGCCCCAAATCAAGGACTAGAGATATATATTCCACCTAGCATGAGGCCATGTTACTAATACAGGGGAATAGAGAATTGAGATTAATAATTCAACTTGTACCTACTGCTAAATTATATTTTTATTATACACACATCTATTTTATAATACATTATATATGAATACATTACTAAAGACTTTCCTAATATACTCATAGGATTCAGTGTAATTTCATTATCATCATATTTTCTGACCTTGTGAAAAATATAGTCAAAGATTGCATTAGCTAGTTTCATTTCTTTAAACCACAGCTCCTGACTACGTAGACAAAGACTAGCTGGCATTACAGAATCAGAACAAAATAATATACAGGCAACCTACAGATACTGTAGTCACTTGAAAATTATGGATGCAAAAGCAGAAAAGCTATAGACAATGGGAGATTATATCCCATATACATACAGACTGTATCCCATACACACACAGATGCCTGCACCACTAACCGTGGATGCTGCCAGGCCACCACTTCTGGAATGAAGATGATATATTTCAGCACTGGAGAAGATACCAGTAAAAAAAAAAAAAAAAAAGTCTCTAATAGCAAATTTAAACCCCATGATGTTGAGGCTGATAAACCAGGAAAATCACAGCTTGATTTAGAAACCAGCAGGGAGCTAGCAGGGAGTCTTAAAAAGGAAGATTGAATAGCTGCTACAATAGCAAAGGAAGATTGCTTTTGCTGAAGACCATTTTCAAAACTCCACAGAAACATGACTGAGCCACCAACCAGATGAAGGACTTCAGGAAGAAGCCATACTAAGGCTGGAGGAAACTGCAAACCTCTCAGCTAAAAAATACAAATGAAGATTAAGGCAGATATGGCCATTATAACCAAATGGGCTGCAAGTATTTTCATTACCAGAAAAGCTCAGCCCTCACCTTAATGGCATCAAATATCAGAACCAAATAGGGGTCCCTTTGCTTGAGAGTAGATCAGAGGAGAAACACCAGACTACACAGCACCAGCTCCCCCATCTGTGGTCACAGTAGTAAATTCTGCCTCCCATTTTTACTGCTATAAAAGAAATGGGATTTTAATTCTGCTGTGGAACCTTGGGCTGTTCATTTATTGACTCTCTGCTGCAGGCATCAGCTATTTATAATTGATTTAAAACTACATAAATATATTAATATGTCTACCCTCTTCTTACTTTGGAAATTTTTTTTAATTTTGCAAAAATGCATTAAGCTCTTCAAAAAAAAAGAGGTGTCATCCCATTCCAGAATACAGGAGTTATTATTTTCATCCTGCTTCATCCTAATCAGTTTCATTATACCAGCATCTTTAATGGACGGAATGTTTTCCCATTGAGCTCTTGGTAGAATTCCATGTGATCGTAAGCTAATCACTGCTGCTACTGTCTCAGTCTTTCTCAGTCTGCCCTCCATAGTGTATACTGCAGTGATAGAACTGCTGGGGAGGGGAGCAATTGATTTTTTTAACCCAATTATGGCACCCCCAGAAGAAAAAGGTACAGTGTTTTTTGAGGGGATTTCAAATTCAGGAAGAGGTCATTCCTCTTTCACTAACAAGTTCTAGATGACTAGCTCTCATTTCAAAGAGAGGTTCAGTTCCCAGAAGGTTATCCTTCAGCAAAATCATGAGATCTTTTTCTTTTCTGTCTGCATCAGTTGTAGCACTTGGAAATGGCACAGAGGATAACTCTGTTTAGCCAAAACTCACACATCACAATATAAAGTATATCCAAACTCATTTTTGAGTGAGCTGGCTTATACCAAGCCAACTCTTCAATCTTTGGATCAGGATAGAATTCTTGTCAATTACAGTCTATGAAAAAAAGACTCTGGTCTTCCTTATGGAGAATAAAGGTTGCCCTTGAACTAAACTTTTCCCAAGAACATTCCAGAAGCACCATCCCAAATCACCTAAACTTTTACATATTGAAATATTTCTTGATATCCTGACTATGTGGTTGCTGAACAGAGATCCTGAGGAGGATAATGAGTTATGAGATAATATTTCCAATGACATTCCAACTGCAGCCATGGTAGGTGTCATTTCACAACTGAAATAGATAATATATCTCTGGATATTTTGTGGTCCAATATGAGAATAGAAAATTATGATTCATGCCTATTTATGTGCATTATTAAACAGTGAGAAAACCATTCCCTAAGACCTCCTTCAATATTAAAACTTTAAGAGTTTTCATTTATATACTCTGACAAGTGATAATCAAGTAGTTCTGTGATTATGTTCATCCCTATATATTAGTTAGATAATGGTTCAAGAGTCAGCCAGGGCTGAAGTGGAAATTAAAAGAGCATGGACTTTGGAGTCAGAGAATCAAATCTAGGTTTGCCTCCCAGTCATTTGAAAATGACTCAACCTCACCAAGCAACAGTTTCATCATCTATAAAATGTTAGCATATCATGTATACAAAGTGCCTGACATAAAAAAGACACTCAAGATAATAAGCTCTAGAATAATGAAGATTTACCAATTCTTGTGCATGTTCTGAAAACCTCCCTTAAAATCTCTTTCTAAAGAAACAAAAACGATTTTTTAAAAAACAAAACGCTTTTCACATATGTAAGGCATGAGATCTAGAAAGGCAAATAGCCTTTAGAAAATTCCCAAATCCTTTTGGCTACAGTTATAAAATTCATGCTACAAACTGGGCAAGAAAAAGTCCTTTAAAAATGTCACAACCTGTAATGGGCCAAGTTTTATTCTATAGCTCATTTGGATAAACACTAAATTGGAATGATTAGAATAAAAGAGAGAGAGAGATGAAGGAGACTGCCATATTGGCCTCTCCAAGTCCTATTTGAGTTCCCTGTGGTGCGTTGTTTAGGACAAGAATCAGGAGATCCAGACGCTCAGCTAATAATCCTGGTGGATGTTGAAAAGGCCACGCTCTTGTCACAGCTGATAACTTACTGCCCTGACAACAACTAGTCTGAAGACACCACAGCTGTGTTCTTATTCACAGCTGAAAGACAACTATTGGCAGTTCCTAATTTATATGTTGGTAATAACTTTGCACTGAATTTGGTTTCCCAGGTATAGGTGATCATGTGGTACAAAAGAGAAGCCATTTCTCTTTATTTTTCCAGTATAAGGGCAAAGTTTAAGCACTATTTGAAATAGTCAAGATGGACTAATCATTTTTTGCTTCCTTTTCACCCCATTTTCTTAGTTCCTAATACTCTTTTTCTCCTGTTTCCAGTCCCTCAGATTGCCCAAAACTTCTTTAGTGAAATCCCACTGGTTCTTTTCTATATCCCCAAATTCCCTTATAATACAAAATGAATTCCTTTCCCCCCCCACCAAACTTCCCAACACGATATTAATTTTACAACAATTGGGGTAAAATAATTTACACTAATGTGTGATGGATAGTCCCATAATCATGAGGGTTATTTGCATTTGTAGAAGAGGATGACTATTGCCAAAACTAATGCCTAATTAGTAGAATATAGGATAATGTTACAAGGTTTCAAGTCGACATAGCCTTTTTTTTAACTAGGGGAACAAGAAAAGAATAATTAAGCTTTATATAGATGAGCCCTCAGGGTCTGCTCCTCTAAACTGACTTATTTTTTTTCTAGATTCTCTAGATTCATTCCCTCCTCAAATTCTGCTACCAAGCCTCCTCTACCAACTCCACATATTTTTTGGTTTGTTTCTACCCAGAAAGCTTCTTATAACCATGAGGTCTCTCGCAATAGAGACAGAGAAGTTACCTGGGAGAGGGCACAATTGGACGCATGTGTGTTATTAGTTAAAGGTGAGCACACTTTTCTGAATACTGATTTTAAAAACCTACACGGTTACTATTGCATAAAAGACAGACCCAGACAGAAACATGCCATTTAATATTGTCGCCATCTACAAAAACAAAGCTAGATATGGGCAGAACTTGAAATATGTCAGGGTATAGGCAAAAAAAAAAAACAACGATAGTTTTCCAAACCTTTATAAATGTGACAGAACTGATAGCTCTACAAGAAGCTTCCTCTTCCTGTGGAACTTGAAAGGGTTCACAGGAGTCCACGCACTGCCATGCAGACAACTACCAAGAGCTGTCACCACAACCCCAGTACACAGGCGAAAGCTTGAGCTCCAGGACGTTATATGTCACATCCATAGGGAAACAGAGATGAGAACAGCATCCAGGTTCTTGACTCACACAGCATCCTTCACTGCAGCCTTTCCTGGGCTACCTCCGAATATTTCAACTTTTAGTCTACCCGCGCCGGGTACAAGAAAACACATACGTGCACAAAAGCACATTTTAAATTGTGAACATTTGGATTTGTTTTTGTTTATTTGACTCTCCAACGTGGGTTCTTAGATTAGTAGTTCTCATCTCAAATCTGGTAATAAAGAGCTTCATCTTCTCTGAGTGAGCCAATTTCGAAATCGGTCTGATTCTTACTACCAACAATGCAGCTGGCATGAACTTACAATTTCTAATCCACACTGCCACTCACTATGTGATGACTTTGTGCAAATAACTTCCTTCAGATATGATTTTCTATTCTATAGAATGGGAATCATAACACTAATGCAATAAAGTTATTTTATGATTTGACAGTAATATTATCTCTCGTGGATTACTGCAACTGCGTCACACCTGGTCTCCTGACTTGCATCCTAGCCCATCTTTCCTCTACTTATCAACAGAGCAGCTAGAGTGGTCCTGGTAAAACATAAGTCCGTAAGTTCTTCTTATCTCTCTCCTTCCCAGTGCCTTCTCATCCCTTTCAGAGTAGAAGTCAAAGTTAATGATTGGCTTACGTTGTCTGCCGCCTCCTCATAGCCTGTCTGACCTCACCAGCCATCACTCTTGCACTGGGTCATGTTGCTCCAGCAACTCTGGACCCGTCACTACTCTTCAAACATACTGGAAACACTCCTGCCTCAGGGCCTTGCTGTTTCCTCTGCTCGGAAATTCTTGCTTTAAGTATTCGTATGAATCACTTCCTCACCTCCCTTTAGGTCTTTATTCAAAAGTAATCTTCTCAGAGAGGTTTACCCTGGCCCCCCTATCTAAAATTACTACCCAGTCTCCTCCATAATACTTCTTTTTTGCTGCTTTATTTTTCCCCTTAGTATCAACTAACACATCCTACATTTACTTACTTGTATGTTTTATTGTCTGTCTCTCCCACTAAAATATAAGCTCGACGTTAGCATTTTGTTCACTCATTAACTATGTGACTTTGTGGAGGAAAAAAATATCCTCAACTTCTCTGAACTAGAGTTTATTCATCTATTCCCCTGGACAGTTCTACAGCAATGCCTGCACACAGTAGGAGTTTCATAAATGGTCACTGAACTGATGACTGAATCTTTAAAAAGCTTTCAAAATTATGACCACTAAAGTGTGAAAAAGGGGAAAGAAAAAGGAAGATGTGGGGAAAGGAGAGAAAAGAATCATGTCAGAGATGTTCCGATTACAGTGATATGGAAAAAGAGAACCGAGCAGCATGAGGAAATGGGAAGGAAATCAGGGTAGCATAACTGAAAAACCCAGAAAGAAACAAGAGGAAGCACAAGAAGGAAGGGCTGCTCTTCACCACTCAAACAGTATTTGAAAGATTCAGCTATGGTTTTATCATGAGCCAGGGCAGCACTGTCCTCAGAACTGTGGGAATCCTCCTCCATTCTATGAACAACCAGTGGAGGCATTCCCCCCAAGTAGTCCAGGACTCGTGAGAGGCCTAAAGAACACACAACGGGCACCAGCAGAACCCATTAACAATTCCCGGGAAGTAAAAACGGAACCCGGGTAATGAAATAAAGTCTAACCTTTCTTTCCTTGGCGCTTAGTCCAGTTTCACTTACTCATGGGGTGCCGGTGCAGAGGCCTCACACTCAGCACTTCAGACCAGAGCTCCCGGTGAGAAAGGGCTGCACTGATGCCTCAGCTCGGGAGCGCTGTGCACAAACCGCGGGGGATACTCAATTCAAGATGGCGGCAGCGGGCCACGCCCAGAGACGCTGCGTGCTCTGTCTGGGGCAAAAGCAGCACAGCTGTGCCTGCCCGGTGAGGACTCTGCCCCTCCCCACTGACGAGATCCCTATAAAGTAGCCCCACCTGTAGCCTGTCAGGGAAAGCACGTTCTCTGGGGTGCGAGCCTGCACCTCTGCGTTCTCTGATAAAAGAAAAAAACTTTACTTTGCTTCTAAACTGAACTTGGTCTGTTCTATTGGCTCCAAGGACACGGGGCAGTAGGACACTTGTCAGGGACTGACTGGAAAGGGTTAGTAACACAGCGGCTCTCGAATGCCATTAACAGATGAGATCCAGCTGTTCTTCATCACCGACTACTTTCTTGGGAATCTGGTTTGAACATACATGTAATGCCAAGTACTCAGATAATCACTCGAGGGCATGGTCATAATGTCATATTCCTCCATGCACACATACTCATACACAGACAAACACACCTCCTTACTACACAATTAATTGATCCCCAGTCTTCCTGTAAGGCAAGGACCACAACATTCTATAGTTTTCTTATTCAGATCCCAATCAGTGGAATCATCTGGAGCAAGAGGAAAGTTCCAGCGTCCACGCATGAGAGCCTCTCTATGGCCTCAGGAAGAATCCTTCCCTTCTGTTTCAGACTCTACTGTGATTTCCACTTTTGCCTCATGGGAGTCTTTTCTCTGGCATCCCAGTCTTGCAAGAGCTAATTAGAATGTCAGGTAAGGTTAGCTCTGAGATGACTTTCAAGATCTGTGCTGAGGAAAACAACATTCACTTTGCAAGCTTCTTGGGAATTTTATTTACCTCGAGCCTCTTCATCCCAAGGATTTAAAGCAAGATGGAGACTGTAGCTTCATGAATCAAAACAACTCTCCAGAGCTAAAAGCTAGGTGTATTTGCATAACAATTTACCAGATCCAAACAGCAGGGCAAGGTCAGGTAAAATAAATCGCCAAGGTCATGGTTCTCTGGAAGTGTTATTGAAATTCAGAACTCCTGATCCTGGGTGCTTGCTCTGCCCCATGGATATCTCTGCTACTCTCCTTCTAAATGAAACTGTGGGATAAAATAAAATAAATGTACTGTATGTGTGGAAACCACAGGCCTACCCTTAACCCTCTCCTTCCTTCTAACTCCAGATCTTTCAGATCATGGAGGTAAAGATCAAATCATAACTCACTGACCTCATTGTATTACCACACAAATGAAAGCACTTACTAGTAACAGTGATCTGGAGGACCCTTGGTCTAAACTACAAACTGCTGTTGACTGTGCTTGAAAGTATACTTTCAAATTATTTTAAATCTCTTTAATTTCTTGATCAAATAATTGCTTCGAATTCACTGTTATAATTTTGAGAACCCCAAAACATTGGGATCCTTAAAAATTGGCAAAGGCCCATGAGCCAGAGAGCACGAAGCCGAGATTCAACGTGTATATGATTCTTGCTTTAATACCCTCAGCTAGAAAAACCGTTGAAGAAAGACATCGAAGAGAAGCTTCTTAAAATCACGGCCTCTTTCAACCTACTGGATTTCAGATTCCTCGGGCGCAACTCCGAATCCAGAATTCTCCCTCTTAGGTCGCAAGGAATTTCGCAAACTATGACCCCTAGCCTTGGAGGGGAGAGAACTTGCCAGGGGCGCGGGAAGCGCCACCCGGGAATCTCACCAACAGTGGGCGTCTAGCACAGCCAAGCGACAGGCTGGCGCTAGGGCTCAGCAGCAGACAGGCGCCGGCTGAGGCGGGGAGAACTTTGCGCTCCCAGCAGAACCACCCTTTGCTGGCCAGTCGCGTCGCTCCTCTGAGGAAGCCAGCGGCGGCGGCGACTGGGCGGAAAGAGGACGAAAGAAAGGAAGAGAGGAAGTAGCGAGGGAAGAAGAAAAATGAAGCCAGCGCTGGGAGAGCCCGCGAGATGGTGGCCGACGGTGGAGCAAGGAGGATTTGGCTGCTTTTCCGCACCCCGGGCGTGAACGCCTTCTCCTGCGCGACCCCAAAGAAATAAGTGGGTCTCGCCTGGGCGAGAAAAGAATCCAAGTGAGAACCTTGCCTCCTCGGTCACCGTTGCCCCCTAGGAATCCCAGCCGCTTCTCAGTCCTGCTTCCCCGCGGGGCCGGACGCAGTGCCCAAGCCGCCCTGCGGATGGGGCGGGCGGGGAACAAGCACCCAAGCCGCGGGTGACCAGCGCCGCCCGCCCCGCTCAGCGCAGGGACCGGGCGGGCAGAGGATGCGAGGCGGAGGGACTTGGGAGCAGGTCCCGAGACTGCCTAGGGCGCGCTAGGTTCCAACTTGGATGGCCCGGAGTCCGCTTCAGCTCCTGGGACAGCTTCGCCGCGCGGAGTGAGCTGCCAGCGGAACCTGGGGGCGGGGACCTTAGGCGGAGGCTGCCCGGGGGAGAGCCGGGGTCAGGAGGGGGCGCGCTTTCTCCCTGCGGGTCTCAGTAATGAGGAGATTGAGTTTGTGGTGGCTGCTGAGCAGGGTCTGTCTGCTGCTGCCGCCGCCCTGCGCACTGGTGCTGGCCGGGGTGCCCGGCTCCTCCTCGCACCCGCAACCCTGCCAGATCCTCAAGCGCATCGGACACGCGGTGAGGGTGGGCGCGGTGCACTTGCAGCCCTGGACCACGGCCCCCCGCACGGCCAGCCGCGCCCCGGACGGCAGCCGGACAGGCGCCCAGCGAGATGAACCTGAGCCAGGTACTTGGCGGCCCCCGGCGCCCTCGCCGGGCGCACGCTGGTTGGGGAGCGCCCTGTATGGCCGGGGGCCGCCGGGCGCACGGAAGCCCGGGGAGGGCGACCGGGCCGAGACCCTGTGGCCTCGGGATGCCCTCCTCTTCGCCGTGGACAACCTGAACCGAGTGGAAGGGCTGCTGCCCTACAACCTGTCTTTGGAGGTAGTGATGGCCATCGAGGCGGGCCTGGGCGATCTGCCGCTCTTGCCCTTCTCCTCCCCTAGCTCGCCGTGGAGCAGTGACCCTTTCTCCTTTCTGCAGAGCGTGTGTCACACCGTGGTGGTGCAAGGGGTATCGGCGCTGCTCGCCTTCCCCCAGGGCCTGGGCGAGATGATGGAGCTCGACTTGGTCAGCTCCGTCCTGCACATTCCAGTTATCAGCATCGTGCGCCACGAGTTTCCGCGGGAGAGTCAGGTGAGAGGAGTCTGGGGCGTGGAGTGGAGATGGGCACCGCTGGGGGCCGGGATGGTAGCGGGGGCGGAGGGTGGGCGGAGGAAGAGAACGCGGATGAAGACCTGAGGGTCGTGGGGCTTTGCAACTTTGATATTGTTTAAGGATCGGACCATATCCGTAGCTTACAGGTAGAAGGGTCTCAGTAGAAGTAAAATAAAACATTTTAAAGCGCAGATGGAAATAAAATGAGAGGTAGAGTAGCAGATGGAAGTAAGGAAGTGGGAGAATATGCGAAAAAATCTTCACGTTTTGACCAGTTGGGAGAAACATAGTGGATACCCTATGGAAGTATTGAATAGAAGTCGAAGTTCTAATGACTAGCGCGGGGAATGGACATAGAAGATCCCAGACTGCCAGAGTCTTTCACTCCCCTGAGGAACTCTAAAAGCACCTGTCGGAAAGAGCACCTGCCCCTTCCGACTTCTTTAGACGATGTCCCTGAGCTTTAGGCGACGGTGTAAAGAAGAAAACACCTCCCTCTGAATTCCTTTGAGTAAACAGGAAATCTGCAATTAGTACAGAAACAATAGGTAGAGTGGTTAATTAGTCTTGGGTATTGAAAGGCATTAGAAATATTATCTGATACCGTAAAAATGGACGGGAGGACTCATTTGGGATTGTTTCTTTGTCCCTACTCTCTCTCTGTGTGATATGGGTTCAAAGACTGGCTATATTTAGTTGTGTTCAGCCCATTTCTGCTCCAATTATCTAGAAGTAAAGAAAACTATAATGATTTAGTTTCCTATGGGTTAACAATATATATATATATATAGTTTCAATAAAGGAAGCTACTTGAGAACTTAACTGTTGACAATTAATAAGATAAATATTTACAGAGAAGGTGGGGTCCTTTTAGCAATAGGAGTTTTCTGCATTTTGTGCATTATTTTTTAATAAAATATCAAGCATGATTGAGTCTTGCACAAAGTATTTATGAAACAAATAGGTAGTTGGTGTTGGTCCCATTTTAAAAACTGAGAAACTGAGGAAAGTTCTGGGGCTTGATCAACATTGGTTGGTGTACTAATAATAGAGTCCAGACTCGGGAGAATTTCTAACTCTATATCATTTTCATTCTATCACTGTAGCTGGAAAAAAATATTTCTAATCTCTCTTCCACTTTCGATATATATACAGAGATAAAAATATAAAATGAGTAAGAGCGAATATATGTGAAAAGTTTGATCAAATCTATGTGTAAAATATAAACAGAGTACTAAAGGTTTCTTTTCTAGAAAAATGAATCTTACATTTTTAATTTTAGGAAGGGCAGCCTCAGGCCACTTTCAGCAGTTGCCCAGAAGATTTCTATTTAATGCAGAACTGTAGAGATTTGATCTGCAGAGTGCAGGCTAATTAACTTTTATCTGAAATATTTCCGTCACCTGAATCTGAATGACTGTAGGCAGCAGATGGGAAGGCATGGAAAACACAGGTGCACAACGCTGCCAATGCCCAGTGTTATAAACATGAAATTGCATCCATAGGGTGTATCATTATTAATAGATATGCAGAATAAGATCTAACAAATGCAAGAGTCAGCATCACTTGCTTCTCATCATTGCTTCTTTATTACCTAATACTTCATACATGCCAATAGTGTTCACATTCTCCAGACTCCTTTCCATTTGTAGATTGTTTGGCAAGAGTCTTAAATAGCAAGAATTTTCCCCAAAATTAGTGTTCCTTAGTTAGAAGTGAAATTGTCTGTGCTCCATGATGAATTTTTGTAGTATACAGCACACTACAACTTGGAGACCAGAGAAACTGTGAAGAAGCATCTAGAATAAGTAAATTTCAAAGCTTTAGGACCACTGAAGGACAAAGAGTCCTCCAGGGACAACCCCTGCAAGCTGACAATAAAATAAATACTATGTCAAGCACATTTACTTCTGTATTTCAATTCAGAAGTGTATTTTAAATCACTGTTGTCATTATTACTTTCATGAGACACATCTTGGAGGGATTATTTTATTAACTCAGATCTAGTTTGGCCAACTGAGGACATTTTCTTTCATTTATCTTTGTATTTTAAATTCAAACATATCTAACCTGTCTTACTTTTGGTATATAATTTAAATGTCATTCTATAATGTTCTATATTTAAAATGTCCAGCTCAATGTCAAGTCACTGTAACATGTAATCTTAGGATATGACCACCATCTGCTTTCAGCAAAAATAATAACTGATCTTCCCCTGGCTTCTGAAAAGTGGACCTTTCTCTAATACAATGATGTGATTTTTTTTAAACTTTCTAAATATAAAAGAATGATGAAGTCATTTTACACATTAAATCAAATTGACTTAATTTAGCCACTGTCCTTATTAGAATCTATGCCCAGTGACCTAATTTGTTGACTGTGCCAGTGCATGATTAAAGGATTCTAGAAGAGAGGGGACTTGTCCACACAATCAGACAAATCAAAAGTGCTTTTAGAGCAGGAGCAGCCACAATGTTTTCTCCCACTTTCTTTTGGGCTACTGATTTCTTTCATATGAAACCTTTAATTAGTAAATAATGGTTTTGATAGCATCCTGCCACAACTCCTGAATGGAAAGAGATACCACTGATATGATCAAACCCCTGAGAGTAGCATAGTCGTTTTATTTCAGTATACTATTTATTTGAATCATAAACACATAGGTTCATCAGCTTGGAAGGAACCAACTTCCTTCAATCAGGGAAATCCATTAAAATTAGATAGTTAGCTACCCACTTTTGGAAACCGTACGTGTATTATCACTACATAATAAAAGCTTAATACAACATTACATATAGGATAGAGTCAAAGATGCTTCTACCCCAAAAATTCTGACTTTATCACACCCAAACCTCCACTTGAGGCCAACTAAATTCTGTTCCCATGACCTTCAAATAATGATCTGCACATGGATGCAGTTAACATTTACATTTAAGTAACATTCAGCTCCTCCAGTTCTTTCTTTCTCTTCACTCCCCTGCTACTTTTTCTTCTGAGAGTTTGTATTGTTTCTCCAAAGTTAATGCCTCAAATTTACCTACTGAGGTAGTGACAGATACACATTTCTTTCTAAAATGTGTATCTCATGTTAATTCCATATTGGTTTCATTAGGCAGAGTTAATGGAGTATTATAACTGGCTTAGATTCAAACCCACGCAATTAAAAGGTGACCACACTACTATTTTCTTCTCTTGTTGAATGTACCATGTGCCTGTCTCACGAGCCATATATGCTAACTAATTAGCATATGTTTTTTCCCATGGAAATATAAGTGTTTTGGATGGTCCATTTTTATAATACAGGGCTAAGTACTGAATTCTGTTTATTAGAATTTCGCTGGCATGGTGCCACTTTTGTAAGGTACAAGGGACAAAGCAGTGATATCACAATATAACTTACGTGCCTCATGAGGGGACATGAGGGGACATGAGGACATGAGTAAAGGACATTTATTTTTAAAACATCTGATCTCAACTGTGGTGGTTTTCCTTGACTTTCTCTATTCAAGGCACTGTTCTTTCTCCTCTGGGGGAAATGTATTCTGCAATTCATGATGAATGGCTGATAGTAGCACCTAATTGTTGCTGACTTGAAGATAAATAATTTCAAATTAAATGTCAAGTGATGCAAAACTTTTCTTAGCAGTGATCTTTTACACGTTCCTCTTGAAAAACAGAGACCTGGGATTAATTTGGAATTTCTATTCTGGGAATTTTGTTTACAATGCTTACTTATTTTTCTAGATAAATAGAGCAGAAGAGACTGGCACACACCATTCATTGGGCAATTAATCTGTCTCACCCCTTTTCTTTGCGCCTGCCATAGAATAGTCATAGAGAATCTTGGGTCTTGATCTCCTTGGCTATTACATCTTGGAGTTAACTTATGACTGAATCAACTGAAAACCAATTTTGGTGTCTAATTCCTTAATGTTTCATCTTCTGGTGTGGCAGAAATCACCTTGGATTTTGTGCCACTAGATTTTATTTCATGAATACCTCCAGTCACATTCCAGTCATGTTGGTTAAACGAGCATGACATAATGGAAGGTATATTAAACAGTACTCAAAAAAAGACTCAGTGTACCTCTGCCTCTTACTGGCCATGGAATCTTAGTGACTCTATCTGTGAGCATCTAGGCTTGTCAATCAAAAGAAGGTTACTTTACCAATCTGACAGAGTTATTGTGTGAATCAAATAAGAAAGTGAAGTACTTTGGAAAAATTTATAGTGTTGGCTAAATAACCAGTAGAGAGGTGTCGGTTTTGATCTGATAAGAATCATTCTAGTCCTAATTCACCACTAATTCTCCAATAGTTGCTACTAATCAAAATAGAATGTGATTCACAGTGTAACATGTCTTCATCTTCCACCTTACTCTCTACCCACTCCCTCATTTTATTTCTCTTAAAAAAAAAGTAAGTGGGTTTAGCACCCACCTGCGAAAAGAACTATGTTCCTAACTAGCTTGCACCCTTGCCTAGGATTAGAAGACATGCCATAGGTACTGTCTCTATACCAATAGCAAATCTTTATAAATGCACATCATCAATGCAGTTTCTAGAGCCTTAGGTATTGCCATAGAAGCTTCAATAAGATGCCCAAGGTTTTTCAGAAATGTTGGTCTCTCTCATTTCTCCTATAGGAGAAATTATAGTAAATTCCTCATGAGACAATGGACACACAGTCTAACCTCTCTACCCCAACTCCGCCTACCATACCACTAAGCCCACTGTTCGGCTCATCTGACATTATTTTCTTGGCAAGTCTTTCTTAATGAAGAAGGCAGTGCGTTGGTTCATATTTGGTTCATACTGGCACAGGCTCCTTTTCTCATCTTGGATAGACAACGGTTTGCAAACCAGCTACTTTGAGTATCATTGCCCTAGGCAAATACGTGGAGCTCTCATAACAAGGCACTGTACACTTTAGTGGCACCACTAAATGCAGAGATGAGAATCTCATTGTCTTTTCTCCTGCCTACTCTAGCTACTCCCATTCACATACACAAAAGAGTAGAGAAACAGTACAGCACTAGAAATGGGATGCAGAATCTCTAAAACTAGGCAAGAAGGAAGAAAGAACATCTCAGCGTCTGCCACATTGCTTTCTGAGTAAATGCATGAAAAACAAACTAATGGCAATCTTTAAGCCACTCATTTCTTTCTCAGATCTTTCCTGTATGGGAAGGTGGGAGAAGAGAGCAATGGGGAAAAGGTAAACAAGGAGTAAGCCAGCCACCTTCCCTCAACCTAACACCTCAGCTAGACTTTCAGATCTCCTGACTGTGAAGGAGTCAGACACTTTCAGGGGAGACTGTTTCTCCTGTACTGAGGGAGTCGGTTGATCCTACTTACCTGGGCTGGTATTGTGTCAGCTGGAGTAAACTCTGACCCTGAAAAGCTAATATCTGCTTGGACAGGGATGGTCTGTCTGTAGAGATGAGCCTTCAAGGGTTCAAGTGGTAAAGAATTCAGCAGGATGACTTCTGTTTTAGTGAGGCTGAATTATGCCTCATTGCTTTTCATTTGAGACAGATTTAGGAAAAAACCCAGCCATATATATTTTTGTAGAATGTATGCTTTTCAAGGCTCCTTCACAAATGCGCTTATAGCAAGCATCCTTTTAACAGTCCTGTGAGGTAAATAACAATGTATAGACAACATAAAAGGACTAAAAGAGTTATGCATTGTAGGAAGTGAGGCATCACTAAGAGGAAAACAGACTAAAAGCTCCTTCTGAATTTAGTGTATTTGTCAGCCTACAATCCGAGGACAGACTGGACCCATCACTGCTTTTGAATTATTGCAGAAAAAAGAAAGATAAAAGAGAGAGATCTACTTCTAGGTTCCATGGTTTAAAGCATATTTCACACTAAATATCCAATAACAGAAGTTTATTACATATTAACTTTGTCTTCATTTTTCTTATATGCACAAAAAATAGTGGAATAAAAAAGGTGCAAGATTAACTTGGAAGACTAACCACTTGATCTAAATGAAAAATCTTTCTTTACAGCATGATATCTAAATGTAGCATCTGCTGCTGTACCAATTAAACCATTATATTAGTGCACAGTCTGCGGACAATGACTTTTAAATTATGAAGTAGAGGTCAATACTTCTTAAAGAAATTTTCTTTTTCTAGCTTACATGTCGTAAGTGATAGTTCAAAGTCCTCCATGATGAACACCAAATTTTGATAAGCTGTACAAGACACATTCATTGTCAACTTTCTTGAGAAACAGAGATGTATTTCTAAATTTATTATTTAACAAATACTTTTTAATAAAGTATTGATACCAAGTGTGTTTATTTCAGAATAAAAAGTTGTTACCAAATATAAAAAAAGTTTAATTAAATGAATCATGATATAGCAATATCTTTACAATGGAATACTGCATACCCATTCAAAATGAAAATATTTGTTGACACAGAGAGATAAAAAGTATACATTGGGGCTTCCCTGGTGGCGCAGTGGTTGAGAGTCCGCCTGCCGATGCAGGGGACACGGGTTCGTGCCCCGGTCCGGGAAGATCCCACATGCCATGGAGCGGCTGGGCCCGTGAGCCATGGCCGCTGAGCCTGCGCGTCCAGAGCCTGTGCTCCGCAACGGGAGAGGCCACAACAGTGAGAGGCCCGCGTACCGCAAAAAAAAAAAAAAAAAGTATACATTGTATGTAAAGTGTAACCTTCTGTAAAATATAAAGTCTAGAATTTTATTTATAAAAATGTTACATGTGATTGTAACTGAATGGTAGAAGTCCACATTTTCCCCTGCGCATGCTTCTATTGATATTTTTCTAAAAATAAGTATGTATTACCTACACAATTAAAAATAATAAGAGAAAAAAAGACAAGTTACCTTCAAATTTCCTCACCAGTGCTTTAATACTTCGTATGAAAGTATAGACTTCAGGAACAAATTAATTGTAGTATATGTTTAAATTTATCCTTTCACACCTATATTTCAATTTTATCCTCACAATTATTTTGTGAAGTGAGCAAGACAGTATTTATTTGACAAATCAGACAATAATAACATATAGATGGAAGAAATACAAAGTAGGGGTGAAGAGAATAGGTTTTTGAGAAGCACAGACCTATGTTTGAATCTTAGCTCTACAACTTTCTAGACATCTTTCCTTGAGAAAACATGCCTGATGTCTCTATGCCTCAATTTTTGATCCACAAAATATGACTGTCTCATAAAGTTACGGTGAGGATGATACCATGTATACAAAATTCTAAGCACAGTACCTAGAGCACTGTGTATTCTTATTCTAATGATCATTCTTTTAGCACATAGTGTTGACGTAGCTTACTAAAAAAACTAAAATAATCAGAATGAGAACTCAAATATTCTAGCTTGCTCTCTCCAGAGTACTTCTAAATGCATTTTCAGTATGTATATGATATTTAGGCTTAAGCGATCTGGTTCCAGTGGACCAAGCCTAAAGAAAAAAAAAAAAAAAAGATTCTGCTGTTTTGAAAGCCCACTTAGAATTCCAACTCACTGAGGTGCACCTCAGGTTAGGTATGTGTAAATTTGGTCAGCAATGAACTTTGAGGTCCAGTTTCAACTAGTTGCTTTTTTTGTATGGATTCTAAATGATTGGATCTTTGGACCAGTTATGTCAGAGGTAAAAAGTAGTGTTCTATTTCTATCTGTCGGTATTAGTGAGGAATTCACAAGTCTTACCTACTATCCTGATTTCTCATAGAAGGCTTCTAGGAACTAAAGGAACAGTAGAAACATGACCCAGTTGACGGTCTAGACTTTTTGGGGGAGAAGGGGAGAAAGGGGTTGTTAGAAAGGGGAGAGTCTCACCTGACACGGATTGAATGTTCAGAAGTTTCCCTTTTTTCATGCAGGCTTTATCCATACTAATGGAACTGACTTGTGGCATTTATTAGATCAAAGTTTAGAAAGTAGCACTGTTATATACTAAGGATTATAAAAAAGGATATCCATAAGGCAGACTGTTTGGTTGAATCCTGACTATAACAAAATTGTTTGATGCGTACAATTTTCAGGGACTTTTAAAATGTGTATCGCTTTTCTGATTATAAAAGTAATGCATATGCGCTACTACCCCATGGGTGTCCTCATATAACCTTGAGTAACATTTTGATATATTTTATTCTCTCAAGGATAATGGTTTAAAATTTTTAGAAACACTTGGGTCCAAGTAAAAGAAGCCTTATTGTCACTCCAATTGGACGATGGCATCAAAGAACAGGAGAAAGGAATTCATCTTTTTTTTCTTTTTTCTGAAAAGGCAGAGTTGACATGGCTTTTGAAGCATGGACATTCTGAGTTGATGGTATTTCTGTATTAAAAGGTGGTATTTTCCTTTGTATTTGAGTCTAGCTTTATATTTTCATTGCTCTGCAAGTGCTAAGCCTGTACAGTTCCAGACAATGGCTCTGTCTGGATCTTTCAGTAGCATTCTTAGGAATGACTTAGACATGGGTTGTCACTACTTTCTTCTCAGTTAGGGGTGGTCATTAACTGAACTTTCAGTATCAAGCACATTGATGGCTGCACAACCTGCATACAATCAATTGGTGTATTTTTCTATTGAAAGCCTCAACTCAAAGCCAAACAAAAGTTGGGTGAATACTCTCCAGTTTAAAAATAAAAATTTTTATTTCCATAAATGAAGTTAGATGCTCAGCATGTCTTGATCTAATAGAATTACAATCTGGCTCAGTTGTGGAATTCTCTTTGTTCAGTCCCAACCAGATGTACTTAAACAGGGATTCCATTAAGCAAAGAATTTGCTTCTATGTGTTGTGAATTTAATAGGTTCATATAGAGCACTGTTATTGTTTTAATGCTATACAAGGAGTTAATTTGAGTCACGTCACATAGTGTGTTATACACATAAGGAAATGCTTCGGTGTATACCTGAAAATGAATGATAAATGCAAGCCTGAATTAATCCAATGTGCCTTCACCTGGTTGCAAGCACAGGGCGCCATCTAGTGGTCTCTAAAATATAGCTTTAAGTTAGAGCATCCTAAGAATCCAACCTCTCAAGGCAGGAAAGGACTCCAAGCAGCGTTTAGTCCATTTCTTGGTCTTTTGACTATGGGAAATCTATATTAGTCCATCTAAGAAAAGATCTTCTTCTGCCTTCTAAGAAGATCCAACAATCTCTGCTGTTCTGTCACCATAATTGCAGTTATAAACCTTAAAGTAAGATAGCTCAGAGTGTGTGTCTAGAGAGGTTGGGAGGAAAATGTGAATGACTAACTTTAGAAATGTAGGATAGATAATTATTTTTAGCAGCTGTATTTACTATCACTCTGGTTTATGATGCAGCTTGAAAAGATGTAGCCATTTTATTGTGTTAAGCATATCATTTGTTCCTTTATTTCTGATTATTAAAAATTATGTTCTTTGTACATAATTCTTAAAGTTAATAAAATGCCAAAGAATAAAATTAAAATCACCCATAAACCCAGAAAGGCTCAACCCACATAGAATGGTTTCCCCTCCATGCCAAGTTATATGTCCTCCCTTACTCCAAACAGCAGTGACCAGCCTCCCAAGTTAAGTGCTCAATATAAAGCTTAGAATACAGCAAGAAATAAAATAGCAAAGCCCTTGCTCTTAAAGAACTTATATTCTAGTCAGCGAGGCAGACAATAAGACATACAAACAAATAAATATACAATATGGTATTATTAAGTAAAGGCAAGTACAATGGAGGAAATAAATCAGGGTAAAGGATTAAAGAATGATGACGGTTAGTCACAAAGTCCTGTCTGAAGAGGTGACATTTGACCAGAGGTTGAAGTAAGGAACGAGCCATGCAAATTTCTGCGGGAAAAGCATTACAAGCAAAGAGAACAAAAGTGCAAAGACCCTGAGGTAGGAATGAGCATAGCAATAAATATTTGTGGAATCCATAACACTATTTGCTAACAAGTTCAAACAGTTTCAAAGAAGGAGGTATAAATAATGAGGCAATAAGGAGCTTTAGTACACTCCTACATATGGGCATTTCCCAAGGTTTAGACTCTTGATTTTGTCTCTTTGCATATGGCAACACCAGGAATTTCTAACTGGAATCTCCAGTTATATCTTTCATTCTCACCTTAAACTCAAAATATTTAAAGACATCCTGAGATGGTGTCCCCTCCCACCTATAACGAGATTTCTCATTAGCATCTTTGACTTCTCCCTTTTCTTGGCACCTGGTTCTGTTGCCTTCCTCAGTATGTTTTGCATGTCCTTATTCTTCCTTCTTATTTTCACAGGACATTAGCTCCTCCCACCCATACTCTTGAATAGCCCCTAATATGTCTAGTTCCTTTCCTCCAAACCATTCTGCACACCACTGCTAGATAAATCTTCTTAAAGCAAGCAACTTTCATTCATTTATTCATTCTTTCATTCAGCAAACATAAAGTATACTGCACTGAGTCCAATGCCTCCCCATTGCTCAAAACACACTTTACTATGGCAATATTATCATTCTTTTTCCACTCATCAACGCTCCTGATGGATGAAACCCATACCTTAGTAACAGTCACTAAAAGAGTAATTCACAAAATTGCAGCAGGATCCACCAGCCTTAAAGGAATCTATCAGATTCTCTAGCTTTTTTGAATATAGTTCAAAAAAGCATTCCGTCTCCAAATCCCAAGATTCTGACATGCCTCCCCTAAAGCCAGAGAAACACAGGTCAATAACTATCAGCAATCTTACAGAACCTGGTCCCCAAGGCCTTCCACAAACATGTGCAGATAATTCTTTCCAATTGGTGACATTCTGTTGAGATACAGGTGCCCAGAAAGCATAAGATCTCTAGGAATTAAAATGTGTGTGATTTCTTTTTAAAAAATCAATAAATGTAAATCATTATATTAAAAAGCATTTCTCTGTTATATATCTATATAGAAAGATATGCACCAAGTTGTCATGATTTGCAGATGAATTAATCTCTAATACAGAATTGATTTTTCCATTGAAACAATGTTATCTGTGGCTGTTAAGACCTCAGGCCAGGGCACAAGAGCCTGTTTGATCATAATATAGCAGAACTCTGATTTTTATAGTTCTGTAGACACCAAACACTATCTGTAACAAGGCTCTTGTTGTTTGAGATCAAGGGGATGTGGAGTGAGGAGGGGAACCAGAAGACCTGTCTTCAAGAACCACCTGAATGGCTTTGGAAACCTCTCTGAGCCTCAATTTCTTCCATTATAAATTATAAATAGTACTCATTAAACAGGTATTTATTGAGCACCGACCATGCTATTTTAAAGAATTGATAAGCGTTTCAGTGAGTTAATATACATAAAAACACTTTGTACATTCAAATTTTAAAAACAGATGAGAGGCATTTTTATTGAAACATCTTTTTCTTTGGGAAAATGATTCTAATTTCAGTTTGAGAAGGCCAGGGCACATCTTCCTGGGCACTCATTTGGCAGTAGGAACAGCCCACCAATGTTCTATCGCCCTGCATTGAACTGGAGTGGTCGTGCTGTAACTCCTAAATGGTCAGCGGCAGCTGGAGAGGGAGGAAAGAGGAGCAGGGTTTCCCACTTCCCAAATGGACTAAAAAAGTGCTCCCCCTAACTGCCTACATAGTCTGCCACCTGTTCTAGGCCTGAGGGGCACTGAGGGAGCTTGAGGAACTAACAGGATAGGAGACCCACAGCCAGGACACAGATTAGAATGAGACACTTTGGAAATCAAATACTAAAGCTAAGGGGCTTCCCTGGTGACTCAGTGGTTGAGAATCTGTGAATGACTAACTTTAGAAATGTAGGATAGATAATTATTTTTAGCCCTGGTCTGGGAAGATCCCACATGCCTCGGAGCAACAAAGCCCATGCGCCACAACTACTGAGCCTGTGCGTCTGGAGCCTGTGCTCCGCAACAAGAGAGGCCGCGATAGGGAGAAGCCCGCACACCGCAATGAAGAGTGGCCCCCGCTTGCTGCAACTAAAAAAAGCCCTCGCACAGAAACGAAGACCCAACACAGCCAAAAATAAATTAATTAATTAATTAAAAAAAAAGAAACTACCATTTGTCAAATTAAAAAAAATACTAAAGCTAAGATTGCCTGCTTATATTCATAAAAATCCATTAGTTAAGAGTTTTGAGATTGCATCAATTTCTAAATAATAGTCCATCATAGGTTAGGATACTGGAAAATAATTAAATCTCATTCTGACCTTTATTTCAAGTCTGCCTTTAACACTTGCTGGGCAGCAGCCACTTAAAGATCTTTGCATCTTCATCAAGAAATAGCTGCAGCTCAGGCCAGGAGAATGCTTAGGATCCCCCTCATGTGATGATGTAACCCTAGGAAAGATCGGGAATAAACCAACAGGCTAACCTTGGCCACACCACGTCTGCCAGTAGTTCAATCACCTCCATTCTTGACTTCTCTGCCTCCATTCTTGGATCCTCCATTATATTCTCCAAGCTGCTGTCAGAAGAGTAGTTCGCTAGCTGCTTGAACTTCCCTACTTCCTAAAAACAACAGCATTGTTTCCCAAACTTTAGGCATCCATGTACTGCCCTCATAATTTCTGCTGTATCTCTGATCACCTATTGCTATTTTTTAAATTAACTGTTTTATTTAAATTTATTTTTAAAGATCTTTTCATCATGACACTAATGAAAAACCAGTACCCCTTGCCATAAATAGAAGTTAACTGTGAAAATAAGTAGACAATGAAAACGAAGTAATTCTGGCTAGGTAGAATTGCCTGAGTTTTTTTTTTTAAAGGGAAATTTTCCAGGTGTTAAAGACATACTGACACCAAACTGAGGCTTTCTCCTTGACTTAGCAGAAGGATTAAACATTTAATTGAAAGGGGATTAACTTTCTCACCATGCAATTCAGAGTTTTTTAACGTCAAGCCCCCCAAGCAACCTAAAATCCTCTCAGGAACCCCTGACACTCTGCAAAGCTCTCACCTATAGGATGAATTCTAAGCAGCTTTTGTGTGATATTCAAGACCTTTCATCACCTGAGCCTGGCTTAATTCTCGTATCTTCTAGATACTAACCCTCACCCCGTGCACTCCACTCAGCAATGCCCACGTGCACATGCTGCTCTCACTGCCTGGAATGCCCTTTTCCCGGTGTCTGCATGAAACTCCTATTCAACATTCAAAACTTTGCTTACATATCACCTGTGCAGTCTGCTGCCCACCCTATCCCTACCCCAGTTTATCACTTTAACTTCTGTGTCATTTCTACCATGACCATTCTTCTTCTCTAGATCTGTTGCACAGCCATGTAATTATTTGTTGACATATGTGTCTCTCTCCTCCACTAAATTGAACCCTAAGCTTCTAGCACAGTGGGTGGCTCATAAGAGATGCTCAGTGACTATTGATCAAACTGAATCAATGGTCCGTTTCCATCCTTTCCAGTGTAACGGAACTAAGTAACTAACACCTGTGGAAAAGTCCTCATCTTTCAAGGTGGGGGTGATGTGAACCTAAGAAATGTCCCACTTTAGGAAAAAAATTCTCATTCACTGGGTGGATAGAGTTCACGACCACCCAGAATTTACTGTGTTATGTAGAACAAAGCTGGAAGAGTAAGGTCTTGAGGAAATTGATTTTGTAAGAAGTAGAAAAAGTGTTTCTACTATGCTATTAAATTTTTCATTGTCCCCAGATAAAAGTGATGTCTTTCTCCTGGCTTTGAGTCACTGCATTCCCAAATTCTCGCCCCCGTCCCCCAGCCAATGTCACTATATTGCGTGGCCAAAAATTCTTGACATGTAAAATTAGAGAAAGTCAGAGTTGATGAAAAGTAAAGTTACTGGAAATAATCATTGGTGAAAAAGAGAAAAAGCCTGGAATTGTATTTTATCCTGTCATCTCTTACCAAACAAAATATCAGGGAATCAGACAAGAATTCAGATCTGGCTAAGGTTAGCCAGTTCTATTCCTAGCTTCCCATTGTACTCACTGTTTTTCTGTCAATAAGTGTAATTCCTTAGGCTTTCAGCCCCTGGAGTGGTGGCCATCTGTGTGTCAGCAACACCCAGATAACTTTTCAAAATATGGATTCTCAGACTTATCAAATCAGAATCCCTGGGGTTGGAGTGTAGAAATCTGTCCCAAAACCAAACAACTTCGCTGGTGATTGTGTCCACAGGTGATTCCGAGTATATTTTGGGGACCACGTTATCCTAAGAGTCTCCCCTAATGTTCAGACTGTGACTGGGTACCACCTGAAACAAAATCACATGTAGGTAATTTCTTTAAAGTCTAGATTCTAGACTCACTGAATTCCACTAAGTTATATGCCGTGGCCTGATATCTGCTTTTTTTGTGTTTTTTAAAGAAACTGCCCCAGGTCATTTCTATATATGCATAGTACAGTTTGAGAATCTATGACCTGGGGCAGAGGTCTCAAACTCAGATGCCATATAGGAGCCAGGATGGTAATGGAAATGTGAAAAACAGTCCCAAATAATTCAGTAGGTAGTCGTAAAAATTTTAGGTAACTGAAGGGTGCCTAGCCTTTCTGAAGGAGACGGCTGGCCACCACTCACCTCCAACCAGTTGTTACCCATGGGATGTTGCCAAATATTTTGAATGTTCAAAGGAAGCCAGAGTGTGGATTTTTTTTTAATGTAAAATTGTCCTTAAATGTTAACAACTCACTTTTTTTTAGCTTTACTGAGGTATATTTGAGAAATAAAATTGTAAGATATTTAAAGCACAGAACGTGATGATTTGATATACATATACATCAAGTGAATTAAGTAACCGATGTTTTAAAAAATAACCTGCAGGCCTGCTAGAGCTTGAGGATCAGCCTTCTGGATTAGAAATGTTAATGCATTTGAGTAGGCAAGTATTAACCAGAAATGCCTCAGTGACTGGCTAAGCAACAGGAGGTGACATAGGCCTGTAACCATAAGTACAGCAGCTTTAAGGTGCAGTTAGGAAAAACTAGAATACGTACCTGTTGTAAAGGAGGGGTGGCCACCCTCATGTGAAGCAAGAGAACAAGAGGGAAAAAGAGGTACTAAAAGGTAATGAATGTAATCCATTCCAGGTGTACCCATAAATGAACCTGAGAAACCTTACTCATAAAATAGAGATAATGAGATGATAACTACTCATAGTGTTGGAGGTACTGATTAAGTAGAATAATTTATCTCAAATGCATTAGCAACATCATATGATATATAGTAGGTACTCAACTTTTTTTTAAATATGCTAGTTCCTTTTTTTCCTTTTCCCTAAACCTCTGTTCCCATACACTAAAATTCAACAGGCATTAAAGAAAAGCAAGCTTATGGCAAAAATCTGACAAACTTCCTTGATTTTGTGGGGTTTTCTTAAAGATAACTGATAACTTTTCTATGATGAGACAGTTAATGAGATAGTGATGACAAAGTGATTCAAGTCCCTCATAAGAGGGACTCATAAGAAATTTCATTTCAAAATACAAAAATGTCCTTGCATCTCATCACTGGCATTCTTTCCTCTACTGTGGGTTCAGTGATTCTAAATCCTGTGCAAAGGAAGTTGCTAAGCAAATGGTCTGCAGAATTCTTGTGGATAATTCTGAAAAAGCTGATAGAACTCTGGGCCAGAGTGGTCTAGGAAGGTTGCTTTTACTTTATTTTATTATGTATACATATTTACTTATATTTATGTATTTATATAAATACACATATATTTACATACATATGTATTTAATATGTACATATTATGTATATTACATAAGCATTGATATATTCATATATATACATTTACTTATATACTTATTTATGTATATATACATATTTACTTTATTAATTATACTCTTATTCATTGACTTTTAAAAATAATCTTTTTTTTTTTTTTTTTTTTTTTTTTTGCGGTACGCGGGCCTCTCACTGTTGTGGCCTCTCCCGTTGCGGAGCACAGGCTCTGGACGCGCAGGCTCAGCGGCCATGGCTCACGGGCCCAGCCGCTCCGCGGCATGTGGGATCTTCCCGGACCGGGGCACGAACCCGTGTCCCCTGCATCGGCAGGCAGACTCTCAACCACTGTGCCACCAGCGAAGCCCAAAAATAATCATTTTTATACAAAAAAACAATGCAATGGTGATGCTGAAAACTGTCTTTACA
The DNA here is from genome assembly GCF_011762595.2 of Tursiops truncatus. Taxonomy (NCBI): domain Eukaryota; kingdom Metazoa; phylum Chordata; class Mammalia; order Artiodactyla; family Delphinidae; genus Tursiops; species Tursiops truncatus. The sequence continues at coordinate 85,269,318 of NC_047039.1, read as the reverse complement.
ATTTAAGAAACTAATAATTTTACCATCATAAACATACATTTCCTTTCAATGTTTGTCCTCTTGTATACATGTTTTTATCTCTCTGAGGTTAGTGTTTTCTGTTTTACTTGCCATTATAATCCAAGGGCCTATTATAGTGCTTTGCACATAGTAGTCACTCAAATATTTGTTTAAGGGATGAATGAATGAACTTCTGAAATTATAAATGTACAATTTTGTATTCTGCCTTGCTCACTTCCATCATGTCATGAATCTTTTATCAGTCACCACGGACTTCAAATAAATCATATTTTTCTGTTTTGTTTACCTTTTTCTAATTAAAAATAAGAAAAGGGGCTTCCCTGGTGACACGGGTTGAGAGTCCGCCTGCCGATGCAGGGCACACGGGTTCGTGCCCCGGTCCGGGAAGATCCCACATTCCGCGGAGCGGCTGGGCCCGTGAGCCATGGCCGCTGAGCCTGCGCGTCCAGAGCCTGTGCTCCGCAACGGGAGAGGCCACAACAGTGAGAGGCCCGCGTACCGCAAAAAAAAAAAAAAGAAAGAAATATATGAAAGCTTAGAAAAAAGTTCTTAATTTCACTATCCAGAAACAATCACTTTTAATTTGCTGAAATATTTCTCCTAGTATTTGTTATAACATGGAGAATTTCTGTTCAGATTCTGTTATTTGATGTGATGTTGCTAGTGTTTTCCAAGTCATGGGAAACCCACTGTCACCATTATTTTATTAACTGCATATTATCCCAAGCTTTTGAATATGCCTAGAATGTTGACATTTAAGTTTTTTACAATTTTTGTCAAAAAATTGACAATTATTGTGGAATAAAGTGTCCACAATAGAGATCTTTGTTCATAGACTCTTTGTCCACTTGTAGATTATTACCTTAGCATAGATTCCTGGAAAAGGAAAATAAGTGCTAGTTAATTGGAGTATTTCCAGGGATCTTTTTCATGTGGGATATATGAATGCCGTATTTTTATTTTCTGCACCTTTATATATCCCCGCATGGTTTTGTTATTTTTCTTACAGATAAAAGACAACTGACACAGCATAAAATTCTTTCCCAAACAAATTCAGTTAGGTATCATTTTATTGTCTTTGAGCATCTAACATAGCAGTAATGAGAAACCCATTTTTTCTTTCTCTTTTTTCTTTTCTTTCTTCCTAAGTGCTTGACAGTTTTATTAAAACATTTTTACCAGATAATGTGTCTAAGCACAGTTTTTTTTTAATTGATTTTGCGAAGAATAAGGTTGGTCCATCAAATTAAGATTTAAAAAAAAACAGAAAATTTTTCTGCAGATACATCTTTGAATAGTCCTTCTGTTCCTGTGTATATGGCTTCTTTCTTAGGTACACCATAATTCTGAGGTTTGTCCCCCATAGTCAGGTGATCAAATAATTTATATTCAAACCAGGACAATTTTGAAAGTGAAAAAGGAGGGAGTGGTTAATAATTACATAGGACAGTGGGCATAAAACTGGAACTGAATGAGTACAAACTTACATGCACAGTCACCTTCCCCATCCTTTTCCATTATTTACAGTTCTTGATCCTTTTGTTCCGTATCCTGAAAGGTTTTCTAAATTTTGTCTTCCATGTCAGTAATTCAGTGCTTTGCAAGAGCTATCATGCCTTTTATGCTTCCAAAGCATATCTGAAATCTGTTATTGGATTCTTAATTTCCCTGTTTCTTTCCATTTAACATTTATTCTTTTTCATTCCATTCTATTATTGTTCATCGCAGCATTTCTCCTCTTGTGAATTACTCATGTTTCATAGAGTCCTGTTATCCATCTTAATGTTTAAAAATCAGGGGTTTTGGTGGGCTTTTTCTTTTCTCTAATTTTCCTTTCGTTTCTAAAATAAAGTATTTTCAACTTATGTCTTTCCTTTCCTTTGTCTGTTCTACAGCATATTTATAGGGCCCATGGTTTGTTTTTTTGTTTGTTTGTTTGTTTTTAAATTGGGTGGAAGGAGTTCTTATCCTAGAACAATAAGTAATCTATCTACCCTCTGTCTGCCATCAAACAGACTGCTTAGATTGCTAATTGCCTTACGTTGAATTCACTTTTGTTCTGACTAAATCCCCTTCTAATAAATAAAGCTAGACAGGGCGTTACTGTGCCTATTGCCTAAACCAAACCTCAGTCTTTAGCAGTCATCAAGCTTGTGGTGTGTGACTCTGCTGAACCAAGCTGGAATCTGCTTCTCTGAATCAGTGAATTTGCTGAGTCACTTTCGGATAATATGAACCAGTGACTCTTAATTAGGTCCTCAACCTAGGCAACCTTTTCAAAATACACACCTAGGCTCCATTCTAGACCTCTTGGCTCAAAATCTTGAGAGATTTGTGTAGGGTTGTGTATGTAAAAAATTTAGGTTGTGTATGTAAAAAATTTCCCAGGTGTTTCCGATGTGCCCTCTTTGTTGAGAATCATTGATCTGAACCAATGAATTACATGAAAAAAACAAAAACAAAAACCCACCATAGCAGTTGGTTTTGCACGTTTCTAGAGTAATTTCTGATCCTGCTACCTTCTATGGTGCTTTGCTATGGTGCTTTGCTTGTGGGCATTAAACCTCTCCCATACACACTCCTCTTGGATATGCAATTTCTCTTTTATCTAGATTCAGGAATAAAAATACTAATCAGAGAAGGAAAGTAATTGAAGGTCATTCTGACTACCTCAAAAAGCAGAACTCATGCAATGGAGGGGCCTTGGTGACTCTTCTAATTGAGCTAAGTGCCAGAAGGAAAGAGGTGATAATCATTATAGGAGTTAAAAACCAGGGGACCCAGATTACCTGAGTTTTAATCCCATCCCTGCCATTGACTAGCTAAAGGTAACCAGGTAAATCACTTAACCTCTCTATGCCTTAATTTCCTCATTTATAAGATAGAGATAGTAGGATCTCTATCCTATTTTGAGCTTTAAGGAAGATTAAATGAAATAACTTATAAAAAAGTATTAAGAAATGCCTGGTATATATTAAGTATTCAAGAAATATTAGCTATTATTTTCAGATACAATATCAATTTCATATTTTTTTCTTCTGGTTCCACTAGCTTGCAGTTTGTGCAACATCTTTCCATTCTAGCAATAAGTTGATTGTTAATAGAAGCTTGTAGAATTGTGAGCTTTCATATTTTTATGTCTTATTTGATATTTTAATAGGAAGTTGAGGAATGTTGCATCAGACCAGTTCCTGAATTTTATTGGAATTTTATGGATAAGTTCTAGAATGGTGATTCATCACTGTAGTTTTGCTCTGAACAAGCAATCAATCATTTCATTTCTATTCATGCCTTCATGCCATTTCCCACTGGCTGCCTTGTCTACCTCATAACTTCCACCTAGTTATGGGACTTTGGAGTAGTAACCTTATTTGAAACATGTCGATACTGGATAAGCTGGTGAAATTCAGAAAGTTGTTCTGTGTGGTTAAAAAGGCCCCCCTCTCAAAACCGAGATCTTTCTAAGCTGTCCAAATGATTAAATAAACTGTCAGATATTGAGTGTGTCAGTGAGGGCTACTCAGGAAGTAGAAACCATACCACTTATTTGAAGAGAGGAAATTTAATACAATAAATAATTAACTAGGCACAAAGTTGTCAGTCTGGTAACTGGAAGGATAATAAGAGAACTCTGTGGTGTGAAGATAGCAAATCCTGAAAGGGGTTACCATCCCTGCAGCTGAGGAAACAATAGGAAGAGGCTAGAAATACTAATAATTCAAAGCTTAGAGGAAGAGCCCTGTGAAGCTAAAACTTGGACATCTGAGAAAAAGGGGTGCTGCTCAACTAGTGATAGTGCCTCTGAGCTCTAAGGAGGGCCCATCAGGGCTCAGATACAGAGCTCTCACTGGCTGGTTGGTGGTGGTATCTCTGAGTGTGCAGGATAAAGTGGTTCTGCAAGTGCCGGAAAAGCTGCACTGGATTTGGCTTCTGCCCTGGAAAGAAACTGCTGAAAGAATGAAGAAGCATTGCTTCAATTGAAGCAATGCTTAATGGAAACTGCAGCAGGCAGAAAACCCACAAGAAGCAAGTCCCTTCTCTTCTCCAGCCCTGCAGTCTCCCTCTAGTGGCCTCTATTGACAGAGCCTACCAGAATCCCCTGGCAAAACAGAAATGTGATTTGTAGTACACTAGCTCCAGCATCCCAAAGCAAAGAAGAGGAAGGTGGGTTTGGAGCTGAGAGACAATAGACACAGTGTGTCACTCAGATTTCAAAGAAATAGTAGTAATGATTGGTAGCATTCAATGCACCATTACTATGTGCTAGGCATCATACATTATCATATTTAATTCTCACCAGGTCTTCTCACATAGCTAATATTTTTCTTCTTACATTATTGGCAAAGAGATTAGGGAGTACTTACTTAAGGTCACTTACTTAAGGACCTTACTTGCTTAAGGTCACTCATCTAGTAAGAGGCACAGTCAGGAATCATATTCATTCTTTGTAGCTCCAAAGCCTCTACACAGCTCTGACTAGGCCTATAGTGGATGCCATTGATGCTATGGTATCTTCTAACTCTGAGATGTATTTGTGAGTGATTAATGTCTCCTTGTCCAACATTGTTTGACACTGTTTTATTCTCAATAAAATTATTATTTCACAACATTTACCATAGTATGTTAGGCATGAGTGCTGAGAACTGTGGAGACTGGGCAATTTTCCAATTCATCTGAACTAAACAGATAGTTGAATCAGACAGTACAGAGTTTAAAGAAAAATACATTAATGTGAATTATTTGCTTTGGCCATCTACTTTGTCTTTCAGATTGCCTGGGACAATGCCTAGGTGCCAGTTGACTTTATGCCACATAAGGTCACTGTAATTGTTTGGCAAAATTCCTCCCTCGGGTACCTCATCACCAGAGGTTGACTTTCTTCAGTAGCCTCTCCATTAAGAAAGCAACTTGATTAAACTGACTATACAATTTTGCCATAAATATAAATCTCTGAGTTACAATATGGATCTATGGACGAGGGTAGAAATTGGCAAGTATCAGCCTACTACAGACCTCTACCTCTGAGCTCTCTTTTTAGGTAATAAATTATTACGGTTGAGAATAGACTTGGGACATTGGTCATCTGTCAAGACTTAATATATCCACTGATAACTGCAAAAGATTACTAGCATTTGCACATATTTGGGCATTCTCCATGCAACAATAAATGAACTTTTGTCTTAATTTATATTTATGCTTGATGCTCAAAAAAATAATAAGAATTCTCTGACACAGAGAATTTGATTCAATACAAAATTGCTATTCTGTCATTTGAGATTTTTTCATAATTGAGACTTAGATCCTTAATAATCTTAGCTCCCTAGTTTCCACTCGCACACCCCTACTCTGCCCAGACTCTCAATTATCATTTACCTATAAATAATTCTCCGGTTTTTAAAGACTGGACTGTTACTGCCAGCACTTTAGTTCCTTCCTCCAGCCTTCCAAATTACTGAGGTAAACTCAAGAGTTCTCTAAAACAAAATATTTCCATGAAAAAGAATTTAGAAGAATAATAGTAACTAAAAGAGACAGGTTGTATATACAATAAATTTGTTTGGCATATCCAAACAATACTTTTTGAAAGGGCTTTTACACCATCATATTGATAGCATAAAAACACCATTCCTACATTCTCCAACAGACTTTTATAACTGAAGAAGGAATAAGTACAGTGTAAGGTTATCATAGAGTGTCTCATTCCCTTTAGGTCTTGGGGACAAGGCATGAGCCTTTTTTTTTTTTTTTTTTGTATCTGTATAATAAAAACAATCACTCTCATTTGATGAGTCTTTTACAATTTACAAAATAATTTTAGTTCACATAACCTCACACAACACCCTACAACTCTAGGAGGAAGATATTAATCCATCAAATTACAAATGAAGTTTTAAAGAAACTGAGCCTCAGGTGTACTATTTACCAAGCAAGTATTAAAATGAATTTTTCTGATCTTAAGTTCAGTCCTCTGTTTTCTAAATCACTATAGATTCAGAGATTCTCCTTCTGAGAACTTAGATAGTGAGTGTATGAGCTGTTCTGGCACCAACTTCAGAATCCAAAGGTCCTGGCTCCTCTCTTGAGACTTTAATCACCAGGTTCTGCTGCCTCAAAACACCAGGGATATTCTACCAAAGATTCTATAAGCAGGTAGCTGTACTCTGTTTCAATAAATGGTATGTTATTTACAACTGCCTTTAGATGACCCCTTTGGCATCTTAAAATGTTATTTATTATCATTGGAAGCTGCTGAGATGGACAAATAATGGCTCTTGTTTCTTTCTGGAAAAGATTATTTGAATTTTCTGAAACCTATCTGACCTTGAATACATATTAACATACTTACCATTAACTTCCCTTACTCATGTCCAACCTCTAGAAATGTTAAGCAACCCATCTTCCTAGGAAAAATCAATTTCAAAAGAGAAAAAAAAATTAAAGAATCAGGATACAGGTTATGGCTGGGAAAATAGGAACATGCCGTTAAAAGAGTAAGTCCATTGCCAAGGGTCATGGGAGAATTTTGAAATTGCCTGTGTGTTATGATCATTTTGAATCCTTTTCAAAGCTTTTTGAAAACATTTATAACAGTCAAAAATTTAATCCTGAGCTTTCTGCTATTATGTGAGATTCATAAAATACGTCCTAAGACATATGCATATATTGGGGAATTTACTGCGAAATTTTATTTGAGAGTCTGTATAGTTACTTTGAGGACTTTTGATAAACATCTGGGAGACATTAGTGTAGACCTTATAACTTTGGAGCTACAGGCTCACTCATCTGGTATAAAAATGTCAGGCTAGCCATAGAAATGCATAAGACAAATCATTATCCCATTCTTTCTGAAGATTTATGTCTTGAACAGATGATAAATTTAATTCTGGGTCTCTAAACCAAAATGACTTATTCATTATTAATTATAATTATATAAATAGAACCCTGTCATGGTAGGTATCATACAGATAATTCCCAGGCCACATTAATATCTATGACCTTCAGGAGGCTGGAGGCTAAGCCACAGTACCCCATCTCTCCCTTTCGTACAGAGCATTCTACTCCCACTTTGGCTTAGCAATACCATCATGTAGTCCTCTAGTGCCGCTTGAGCAAAATATGCTTTAATTGGCTCTACCTATAAAAAAAAAAAATTATCTTGTTTGAAGAGGTATTTAAAAGGCATATGATGCTGGTCTTCCCACCACTGGACAACCCATTGCCCATAATAAATAATCTTAAATCCCCGAAAATCATAAAATCCAATTAGCTATTCAAGTCCTAAAATGGGATTGCATTAGTCACTTAGTGACCTTTCGACTACTATCAGCACTCAATCACTGACATGGCCTCAGGACCCTGTAGAATGACAAATATTTTACTCTCATCAGCAAACTCATTTTAGGCTCTTCGTCCAAACGGTAGGATTGTTCTCATTCTCTTCCTGTCTATTACACATGCAGCACCTCTGAGCACCACCCCCTACCCCAGGCTTTTTCATTGAGGGACTCCATCTTTTCTTCACCTAATGATCGGGGAGAGGCAATTAATTGGTTAACATTAAAGGGAAAGCCTTGCCAAAGAACTATCAAAAGCATAGTGAGTAACTTCTGACTGTGCTCCTTTTCACTCTCCTCTTTGGCAGAAACATTAGGCATATAAAAGAGTAGAACATTACCCTAACATTCCAAGAAGGGAGTCAAAATTCACTGTCCGCTAATCCCAAATTCTTAGGATGCCACAGTTAAGAATGAAAACAATTGCCTTGATATTACCTGAAAACTGTAGGCATATTGTATAGTGTTAGAAATGTCTCTATTAGTACTGGGAGCAAGTGTAAAAAGTTAAATCAAAACAAAAGCAGTGTTTGCTTAAACTAGAAAGATAAGTGCATTAATAATTTGTTTACTTTTTAAGTGATATGACTCCCATCTATATCCATTTCTTATTTCTGAGGAGCTGCCCATCTGGGATATTTTAAAAGACATATGAGGAAAGCATCACCAGGGCAACCAAAAGGGAGGCCTTTCTTGAATGTGCCAAAGATATGCAGGATCAAACAATAAACCAGCCTTCAAGAAGAGCAGTCAAATGAGTGATATAGGATTTGGGTTTGAATTTCATCGTTTAACCTTATTAGACATAGACAATTAACTGGTGATAATAAATTAAGCTAGCCAGTGTGTCCCCAGTTGCGTTCACTAGTGATTACCATGGACAGAGAAGTAAAGAGAGTTCTGCTGATGTAGCTACAACCCTGGGGCTACTTATGGACTATTGTGCATAAGACTACACTTCATAAGACAAAATATACTGCTGGGAAATTTTGCACTGCATTTTAACATACTGTTTCCACAGCTGACATTTCAACATCATGATTGTTTACTCTCCTGGGAGATACTGGCATATTTTGCAAATTTCAGCGGGAGTTGAATTGCTGTTGGGATGTTTCCTGCTTCTCATTTGCTGATTTAGTCTCACCACCTCATTACACGTCTGTGACTTCTTTTCTGAAATCTGTAAGTTTCATCTGCAAGTGAAAAAAATAAACAGATCAATCCTCTTGGATTTGAGAGACTATAAAACTTTGTCATTTGGCAACACATTCATCTTCATTCTTTCTCTTGGTCTCCCTTGTGTGCAACGTTCTACATTTTTAGATAAGTGCTGGGGTGAAGAATGAAATCTGTACCCAAGGAACAAATTGAAGCATCCTGGCCTATGTGGGAATTAAATGAGCTGTTGCTTAAAAAGAACTTACGATGACATCCTCTGGCAGCACATTCTAGTGCTCTGTCACATGGACGGTGAGGACTGCTTTCCTAATGACCTGTGTTAAAAGGAGAGGCACCATTTCCCTGATATGATTTACTATAGTGTCATAAATTAAATGCAATAGTGTCAGTCCTTCCAGGACCTTAATTGCATAATCTGATTATGATGCTCTTAAATAATTCCTCTCCAGATTATAGCTTTATCTACAAGTGGCTAGAATGGGTCACAAAAGAATTGGAGTTAATATTGTTCACTTGTTAGGGTTATAATTGAAGGTGCCACATTCATCCTAAGACAGACCCCATTGCCACGCAGGGTGTTTTTACGTGTATCTGACCTATATTCATTTGTTCTGACTTTGCACTACATTAAGCAACAGCCAAGATTGATGATATTGCAGGAAGTGGAAAGGTCAGAGAATGAATTAACTACCAAATTGTCAGTGAGGAGCTTCTCAATTCCTTTGAAAAGAAGGTTCTTGTAGTATCAGGTAGGGCAGAATAGGGCTGGAGGGAATGAAATGTAAATTAATTAAACCCTCCCCCTCTCTTTCCTAAGAAAATCTTCCCTGATTCCCCAGACTAGGTCACTCTGGACTGTACTCTCTTTATACTGTTCACTTTAGGTTCATAGAACTTATCATTATAATTATGAATTTACTTGGAATGATTCTTGCCTTTCATTTTTTTTTTTCAGCAAGTCTCTCCAGGCAGGAAAATGTGATTAAAAGTATGGCTTCTAGAGACTGATTTTGAATTCCATCTTGGTTTCTTACCAGATATGTGATCTTAGTTTCGTCCTCTATAAAATGAGCATGTTAGTAGTTCCTACATCATAAAATTGTTGTAAGGATTAAATGAGTTAATAGTTGTAAGACACTTAAAACACTGACTGGCACGTAGTAAGCATTCATCCAATAACTGTTACCTACTATTTTTTTTTATTTTATTAATGTATTATTTTATTAATATCCACCTCCCCCTTAAGACTCTGAGCTCCACAGAGACAGATGACATGTCTGTTTAGTTCATTCCCATCATGCTTCCAATATGTATTACAGTGCTTGCCATATCGTAGCAATTCAACAAATATTTTCAACAAATAAAAATATACTTAAAGTATATTGCCTAAAAACATGAGTTACTCTGAAAGTGAATACGACTTCAGACACCAAAGAATTAAACTGAGACTCTCTGCAACATTACATTAATTTATTGAATGGACTAGCCCTATTCTGTCAAGAAATACTGTATGATAATATTTTAGGAAACATGATTTGATCCACAGATAGACAATTTTGCAGTAAAGAGCTGTGCCATAATGAGGTTTTAAATAATAGCTAAAATATCTCATCTTTCCAAGACAATAGCCAAAACAGCAGGCTGTTTGAATATGATAATGGTTTCTAATGTTCAGTAAATACAGCTACTTGCCATTATTATGTTCCTTTTAAAGGAAGCCCTTTGCTTGTGTTTAAACAAGAGGGAGGGCTTCCCTGGTGGCGCAGTGGTTGAGAATCTGCCTGCCAATGCAGGAGACACGGGTTCGAGCCCTGGTCTGGGAAGATCCCGCATACCACGGAGCAACTAGGCCAGTGAGCCACAATTACTGAGCCTGCGCGTCTGGAGCCTGTGCTCCGCAACAAGAGAGGCCGCGATAGTGAGAGGCCCGCGCAGTCAGAGTCCCGCGCACTGTGATGAAGAGTGGCCCCCACTTGCCGCAACTAGAGAAAGCCCTCGCACAGAAATGAAGACCCAACACAGCCATAAATAAATAAAATTGAAAAAAGAAAAAGAATAAACAAGGGGGAAAGCTAGAGATAGGGCCACAAAGGAGACAAATGTTCAAACAAAGAAAGTTAGAGACCAAGATAGAGATTAAGATCAAGACAGAGACAGAGCGAGAAATAAAGGCAAAGGGAGCACCATGGAGGCGTGGATGGAGACAGGTAGCAAAGAAGACAGATTTCTATAGATTTAACCACCCCAAAATTATTCTCCTGGGACAACTTCTAGGATACGCCTTATTGCTCAAAAAATGAGCTTTTGAAGTTTTTGGTAGGAAGTTCAGTTTTAATATGTGATAGAGAGATATCTTGAGTCAGTCAGCCAATAAACACCATTCAACAATACTCTAGGCCCTGAGGAGATAGTAGGGATCTAGTGTCTGGGCCCTCTAGAAACTTTCGTTTTAGTTGTGAGAAAATATTCAACAAATTCATCAACAAATGAATAAGATAATTTGTTTTTTAATAAATTTATTTATTTTTGGCTGCATTGGGTCTTCGTTACTGCACGCAGGCTTTCTCTAGTTGCTTCCAGCAGGGTCTGCTCTTCGTTGTGGTGCGCATGCTTCTCATTGCAATGGCTTCTCTTGTTGCGGAGCACAGGCTCTAGGCACACGGCCTTCAGTAGTTGTGGCAGGCAGGCTCAGTAGTTGTGGCACATGGGCTTAGTTACTCCACAGCATGTGGGATCTTCCCGGACCAGAGATCGAACCTGCGTCCCCTGCACTGGCAGGCTGATTCTTAACCACTATGCCACCAGGGAAGTCTCAATAATTTCTGTTATTGAAGAAGATAAAATAATGTTCTGTGAAGAAAATGATAGGAAGGTGATGCAGTGGGGAGGCTGCTCATGTTAGTTAGAAAGCCCAGAAATTTGAGCTGAGGCCTCAATGTTGAGAAAGAATCAGCCACATGGGGGAACAGTATTCCCACTTTGCATAAAATAAGAAGGAACACCAGATACAAGGTTTGAGTATAAGGGCTTTGAGACCACACATGTAGAGTGGGGAATTTAGAGAAATAGGCAGAGCCAGATCATTTAGGGCACTGGGTAAAGAGCTTACATTTTGCTTTAGTTGCAGTGGGAAACGATTAAAGTGTTTTAAGCAAAGGAATGATTTTAGATTTTTTTAAAAGATCATTTTGCCTGCTATGTATAGAACTGATTGCTGGACCAGCAGTGGTAGAGGCAGGGAGACTAAATGAGGAGGCTGTCACATTAGAGGAGGTGACAGAAGGGAGGGAGGCATGCTCTAGAAACCATGAGATGGGGACTTCCCTGTGGCACAGTGGTTAAGAATCTGCCTGCCAATGCAGGGGACACGGGTTCGAGCCCTGGTCCGGGAAGATCCCACATGCTGTGGAGCAACTAAACCCGTGCGCCACAACTATTGAGCCTGTGCTCTAGAGCCTGTGAGCCTGTGTGCCACAACTACTGAAGCCCGCCCACCCTAGAGCCCGTGCTCCGCAACAAGAGAAGCTACTGCAATGAGAAGCCCACGTACCACAATGAAGAGTAGCCCCCGCTCTCCTCAACTAGAGAAAGCCCGCGCATAGCAACAAAGACCCAACACAGCCAAAAATAAATAAATAAATAAATGTATTAAAAAAAAAATGGGAGCACAGATATCTTTAAAAAAAGAAACAGTGAGATGATGAAGGTGATTGAATTTGAGATATATTTTGGAGTGAATGAGACTTACTGATGGATTAATAAGGGATATGAAGACTTGTTAGTTTTTGGTCGGAGCAGTCAGTGTGGATGATGGTACTTGGGGAGGGCTTTCAAGAAAGTGGATTTGGCAGGGGTGGAGTGGGGGTAAGAGGAAAGAACACAATGAATCTCTTTGGACTTGTTAGGTTTCAGATGCCTAACAGGAATCCAAAAAGAGGTATCAAGAAGGCAGTCAAACACACAAGGCCCAGGTTAGAGAATAAAGGGTATACGTGGTACTTAAATTTAGTAGGCTGTAGCGCAGATGAGAAAACAGGAGGCAAGGACAGAGCCAGGGGCATCAAATTTAGAAAAATGATAGACTGATAAACTGGTGAGGTAAGAAGAAAACAAGGCCCATCTATGGAACTGAGAAGCCTAGAAGATGAAGTGTCTCAAGAGGGAGTGAAAAACTGTGTTGTATGGTATTTAGAGGTGAGTCACCTATACAATGAAAATCATCCTTTCACTTCAGTAGTATCTGGTCATTGTCTGCTTCAATAAAAGTTGTGGTGGTGAATTCAAAAGCCTGATCAGGTGAGAAAAATGAAAAATGAGGAATAAGTAATTTTAAGTGTTGATACATCTTCAGACTTGTGCTGCAGAAAAGGAGTAATAGCTAGAATAGTAGCTGGAGTAGGAAAGTGGATGATATTGAGGATATTTGTAAGCTTATGGGAGATCCCAGGGGAGAGAGAGAAACTGCTGAAGCAAATTCCAGAACAAGGTCATTAGGGAGGTAAGAAAGAAGAAAGAAAAAATTACCCATCATTTCTCTAATTGAAAATTGCCAGGACTTCCCTGGTGGTGCAGTGGTTGAGAATCCGCCTGCCAATGCAGGGGACATGGGTTCGAGCCCTGGTCTGGGAAGATCCCACATGCCGCGGAGAAACTAAGCCTGTGCGCCACAATTACTGAGCCTGCACTCTACAGCCCGCGAGCCACAAATACTGAAGCCCGTGTGCCACAACTACTGAAGCCCACGTGCCTAGAGCCCATGCTCCGCAGCAAGAGAAGCCACCACAATGAGAAGCCCGCACACTACAATGAAGAGTAGCTCCCGCTTGCCGCAACTAGGGGAAGCCTGTGCGCAGCAACGAAGACCCCACACAGCCAAAAATAAATTAAAAAAAAAAAAGAAAATTGCCAGACACTACAGGTACCAGTTCTGGACCCACCTTACTTCAGCTTATAACAATCTGCACTTTATTTTCTTGAGGAAGAGTAAGCATCTTCATACTTCCACTATCTACAGTAAGTGGCAAAGTAGACTAACGCAGGGCAAGGAGAGGGGAGAGTTCATACTGTAGTTCAGGTGTCCGTGTTCCCCTCTCCCATCCTCCAAGCCAAGTTGTGTCTCTGAACTCAAGTAGAAGCTTAATTACTTTCTCTTTTATGCAAACTCCAAGATACTTTGTTATTCGTAGTAATAATAGGTGTGTTATTTTAAGGTTTAAAATACTGATAAGACTTCTGTCATCTTCCTTTGTCCTCTTCTTTCCCTTAACATAGTTTTTATTTATTGTCATTTCCAGTTACTTTGTTAGAATCCCACTGTAGGTTGGTCACAGAGATTTCAAAGTCATTTCTCCAATTCTATAATGGTACCTCAGTCTAGATAACAGGTAACTGAAAGGTTGCCTCAGTATTGATACTTTTGTATATTGAATCATGTTTTAAATGCATCACTGTTGAGCATTTAAACAAATTCAATTATGAATAATTTATAAAGCACAATAAATATTTCTCCACAACCGTCTTTAGAGTAAAGAAAATGACTGACACACACTGAGTTTGAGCATATCATGATTCACTTGTATTTCTAAACAGTGCCTGGGGCGAATATGCATTTGAGCAATTCTGTCAATCCTCTTGGCATTCAGGTGCCACTTTTCTGATTGACATCAGAGAAGATTTGTGTCATCTGGAAGGATAGGATTTTATGGGAAAGCAGATAATAATCATTCTTGGCTCTAGAGAGACACCATATTAGTCAAACAGGAAGGACAATGACATATAAAATAGACACATCTCAGCTAAAGGTCAGACTTCTCCTCCAAATCTAAACTTACGTATCACCGTTTATTCATTCAACCCACACTTCTCTGTGAGTCTCTTATTTTCTGGGCAATGTAACTCAGGATTTCACTATATGAGGGAACATCTCTAGTCCCCAAATATTCCAGAGAAGGAGAGAGATGAGTAAACTAATGATTATGCCATGTAATAAATGAGAGGCAAATGTACAAAATATGGTGGGGCTGCAGATAAAAGACAGACAAGTAATACAACTTGAGGGTGAAGCAAGTAACAATGTTTAACCAGAGAAAAGAAACCTGAGCACAGCCTTGAAAGATGACTAGGAGTTAGTGATGCAAAAAGAGAGGTAAAGAGTGTTCTGGGCAGAGAAAATGATCCATGGATGTAGAGGCAAGAGAGCTGGGAATTCCAAGGTTTTTGAAGTGGCTTCCAAGATCAAAGGAAACTAAGATATATTTAGACAATTGAATAAACAGTACCACCCCTGTTGTGCTTCAAAGGAGATAAGGATGACGGCTAGAAAACAGAGATGTAACAGTCAGCTCTGATGGATCTTGCATAATCTGGAAAGGGAGGCAAGAAATAAGATATCAGGACTCTCCAGGATCACCCAGGACACAGGCAGAGGGAGAGAGAAAATCATCAACATTGTGAATTTAGCACTTTGAGATGCTGGACTGGGTTACAAAGGCTGGGTTATCAATTCTCTTTTATTCTGGAAACAGTAAAGACCTCTCAAGGTCCCTGATCTCTTTGTGGGTCTATGTTCCCTGGACTGACTTAGAAAACACAATGATGATCTTTGGTGGTTCTTCTCATTTTAAAGCCTAAAGGCCTTTGGTGTGATATGCAAGAGTTTAAAAAAAATAAAAATGCCAATAGAGGCTAAATAATGCTAACAGAATGAATATATATGGACAGTAAGTAATTCCAGAAAGAGATCATTCCAGAGTTCATATAGTAAGTTGGATGGAAACCCAGAAAATCCATTTTATTTGATTTAATTCTTTTTAGCACTAGATATGTTAGCGATTAACGTTTCCCTTTCAAGACATGATGTGATTGTATATGTTTGTCACAGTGGAGAAGAAAAATTAGTGAATTCATAAATCAGTACACTCTATATACCTCTTTTATAAAAAGCAATTATTTGTGGTTTAAGGACTGCAGAGAGATATTAGAGTGTGCAAGTTTGGGCTGAGCCTGAATCTTTCCTTTAAAATAAAATTAAACACAAGTAGATATATTCATAAATATTAAAAATTTAGTCATATTCACAAAAGACTGTAAGGAAGACAGACCACCTCAATTAAATTATCAACTTTCAAAATAGAACGAGAAAGACCTTTAACTCACTCTTGCACCTTAATACATGGCATTCTGTAAACTGTACAGGAGTTTGAATTAAGTGAGCTTTAAGGTCCCTTATAAACCAAATGATAAAATCATAAGTGCACTAATTAGCTTTTGGTGGACCTTCAAACAATATTTCTGCCTTATCTGATTATCACTAGGCTTGAATGGATACAGGCAATGATGTGACAAGCGAGTTCACAACAGGGCCAGATGCAATCCAAATCTTAAGTTTGAAAATTAACCAAACAGTTCATTTTTCATTTCATAATAAGTGACAATGCTCACATAGACCATCCTGAATGAACATAGGTCTGTTCATTCAGGATTCATCATTCTGGACCTGAAGTCACCAGAACTGCTTATAGAGGCTTTAAGAGTTTGAAGGCTCTAATTCTACTTTCTCTAATTCATGAGAAAGTACTGCCTCTGTGACCAGAGACTTTGAAACTAAATTCAATATTTCTAATGCCTTCTTATGTTGAACCAGGATTTGAGAGGTACAAAGAATTAACTATGCTAATGTGTGCCTATTAATGCAAGTGAAATAAAATGTATTGCAGCAAAGCTTAATCATAATGAATAGATCACAAGTTTTGAAATAAGGTGGTAAGATGGAAATTTACTTAGATACTATTTAAGGTCATGCTAATACTATTTCTAGTATTAAACTGGTCAGTGTCAGGTAGCAAGCAATGAATGTGAGTCCATCTAATTTTTCAAAATTTTCAAATGAAATAAGAAGCCATTATGCGACTAAATTGATTTTATAGATTTTATGATATTATAAAAATTAATCTGGAATGCTAAACCAGAATATACGAAAGCCATGTTACATCACAATTAGTTGAACCATGGTTTAAATGTACAAAACATGTACTTGTATCAATTAAAAAATGGCTTACAGAATCGAGAAAAAAGTTTATGTCAACTGTGGTGTCAGTTAATAGAAATAATCAACATTTAGCTGACTTTTCATTCTTAGTATAATAAAGCAAATTAGTATGTGACATAAGCCATCTCTTAATAATAGTTTCAAGCTGCATTGACATGAAATAATCAAATTTCCATAGGAAATTTAACTTGCATGCTAGACAGTTTATCTGGTGCACATTTCAACAGTTCCCATTATAAGAAAATATGCTGCAGTTTGTCACTGAGAGAGTGTCTATAACAATAGTTGGAATACTTCAATAAATTTTAATTATCTTATAAATCATCTGCCCTGCTGATACCTGTAAATGTGGAAGTTCGTTCAAATACTACTTAATTTGACGAAAACCTGAGCATGGAAATAGGAACTAAAATCAGTCTTAAACCAACATCTTTATTCCAAAAGTTGTTGAAGTGTAACAAATAATGTTATCCTCTGTAATATGAAGACGAAAAAGTTGGCATAGAATTTGAAAATTATATCTAACTTGAACATTCTAGTCTAGAAATGCCTCCTTTACCTCTATCCAGCTTATTGATCCTGCCAACCCCCTACTGTCCAGAAAACAGACATGCAAATGCATCGTGTCCCCTATTGTAACAGTGCTTTCTACTTCATAAATCACTTTCACATGCATATCATCATGTGGTCTCCACAATGTCCTGAGGTAGTTGGTTGACTATTATTATTCTCTTGTCACAGTTAAAGAAGTGGAAGTCAAGTTCCCCAGAACAGTCCTGATATCAAATCCAGTCCACAGTCTCCTTAATATTTGCTTATAAGATGGTCTTGATGTATTTTACTCTTATTTGAGACAAAATAGTGACATGAGAGTTATACTCTTTCTAGCTCAAAGTATATTAAAAAGAGGCTGCAAGGAGTTGACGAAAGTTGGCAAACTGACAAAACAAAAGGGGATAGTAGGTAACCCTACGCCGTGGCAGGAAAGAGAAAAAATATACTTTCGAGAGAGGCTCAAGAGCTCCAGCATTTCCATAAGCTCAGCCCTATTTAGTTCAGTCAACATGGAAAGCAGCTGGCTCCATGGCCCCTGAGCACATCATGGTCCCGCAGTCAGGCACAGTGTCTGGTGCTGACAACAGAATGCTCTGAGTCATGAGGGAAGGATCAATTGTTCCAGCCCAAGTAAGTGGGCTACTTTTGTTAACAACACCAATGATAATAATAAGGCTAACTTTTACCAGATACTTACTACATGTCGGGCATGTGAGGACACCTCCTTAATTGTCAGATCCTGCCTTCTTCTAGCCTCCTCCTCCCTTCCATGTCATCCATGACCTTCACCTGTAAACTTGGTCTTGCCCCAGTACCCAGGGCTTGTCTGTAATTCAGGAAATAAGGGTGTGAAGATATTTGCCTCATAATCTAAAACTGAAAAACCAAATCACCATTCCTTTTAGTCTGGCTCAAACTTTGGGCCCTATTTCTTGTCACTGGTTTGCTGCTTTCTGTCTAAATTAATCCTCAGTTTGTGTCTTGATGCTGATAATAGTATCCTCTAGACTTTAAAGTCCATAAAAGAAAAGACAACTTTGGCCTTATTTGCTACTGTAGTCCCAGTCAGTACCCAATGACTGGCACAAAACAGATACTCAACTATTCATTAAATAAGCTGAATGTATCACCAGTCTAGCCCTTATACTTCAGTTCTCTTAGTATAATATTCCTAACCTCATCAGCAACGGCATCATTATTATAAGCTACCACTTACTGTTTACTGTGTGCTGATGCTTTATGTATATTATGTTATTTAATACTCACAAACTTTGCAAGGTAGGTGGTATCATTTTCATTGCACAGAAAAGTAAAATGAAGCTCCACGAGGCTAAATGATTTTCACAAAGTCTATCACACAGAACTGGTAAATGGCAGAGCCACAATTCAAACAAAAAGAGCCAAAGTGTTCTCGCCTCTGGGCTCCCCTGGGAGTTGCAGTGACCTACTGAACCCCAAACCAAGGTTTTGGACCTTGCTGCCTGCTACTAGTCTTTCCTGATGTCAAAGGGCCACATTTTCAGTGACTCCCTGTCCCTGGTTCACCTTTTCCTACACTGGGCCATTTTGCCTGTACTGACTACTCTCTTGAGCACCATATGACTACATATCTTCTGTAGCCACATCCTTTTAAACAAAGTCCTCCCCCTCCCCAAGTATACTGGTGACAGTTTTAAGCCCCAGAATTTGTACCTGGGCAGGGTATATCTTGTATGCCTGGGCTGAGAGGACAGAACTCAGAGAGTGAGTGGCAGCTAAAGGCTTTCAAGATTACCAAAGGCCAGGTGAGAGAAACAAAGTAAAACCATCCACAACAAAAAGTAGAAGTGGGTGGAACACAGATGAAAGAGTTGAGTATCGATAATTAGATGGATCTAGAATGGGAAAAAATACGTGATCGAAAGCCCAGCACAGGAAGCTTGAGTGATTGCCACAAGCTGACCTGCTATGCCCCTGACTTCTCTTTCTGGAAATTGGCCTAAGGTGAAAAAGGATTGAGTTGGTTCAAATAGTACCTACTGCATGCATGTGTCTGCTCATTCCTCTGCCTGAAGACATGCATCTCTGTACCCAAGGCCTGACATATAATAGCCTTTCAACCCTTGCTTTGTTGGATGAATCCATCAGCCAATTGTTGTTGAAGACAGTGTATCTGTACCAACACTTCCTCCTAAAACTGAGCCAGTCTACCGGTGTCTGCTCTATTTCCAGGAGGGAAGACTAGCTTTCCTCAAACTGCTGCAGTGAAACAGACCACACCCAGCATGATTGGCAGGATTATGCCAACTGTACCACGTATCCATAATCCTGCCTTCTGAAGCATTCATTGTATTCTACTACTCTCTTATATATTGCTTCATATATCACTCAAAAATCCTGAGGGATATATCCTAAGATCTTTGTTGACACTCCCATACATAACAGTCAAACACCATTGTAGATTATAGTTTCGTCCATGAAGTTCAGTAGAATCTAAATGAAAAACTTAAGTGACCTTCTCCAAACTTTCTTATTTTACCAAACACAAAACTCATGTCATTAATTATACCACTGGCTTTCTTTGTTAAATTGTCATTATTGAAGAAACACAAGTCTTGTTTCACAAGAGTTGCTACAAATGGGAGGATGAGGGAAGAAAATGGCTGAGAAGCCGTGTGCACGCTGAGCAGCAGGCTTGGCCTCCCTCACTGGCGCCCGTATGCCAGCCGCACAGGGCATGTCATGCTAACCCATACCATGACACATCTTAAAAGGGACTTGATTCCATGGGCTTTTAGGATTACTTGCAAATAACTAGAGCTATAAATTTTAATCTACAAATGTCAAGACTCTAATGCACATTTTATTCTTACCAAGTGGAGGGAGCAGTATAGAGTACTGGCCCAAAGCACAGGCTTTCAAGTCTTACAAACTTGGATTTTGGACCCAGGCTCTATTTCTCAGTAGCTGTGCAACCTTGGGGAAATTGCTCACTCTTTCTGAGCCTCATTTTTGTCATCTGTTAAAGGAGGCTAATCATCGTAATCACCTCATGAGGTCATTGTGAGGATAAAATAAGACAATATGCAAAAAGCACTAGGGCCATTGGTAGGTATTAGCTTTTCATTTGTATTATTATTATTATTAGATTACAATTTCTGGGCAGGGACTATGCCTTATGTTTGCCTGAATCCCTAATGCAACTGCAAAAACAGTTAATTTATTTAAAAGCCTGGGCTTCTAAAGGAATAAGCTTTAATTTTCAGAAAGAAAAAGACTTCTATATAATATAGGTCAAATGAGCTGTGCGGTAATGAGAAACAGCAAACTTCCTGCAGCCTCCTTGGCTGAGGAGAAGCGAGAGCAGTGTAGGAAGTAGTTCTGAGCCCTTTGAACACCTTTAGCAATCAGCAGACTTAGGTATAGAAAGGAATTTCATCTCCATTAAAAGTAGTGGAAATATGCTCACTTGAACTTTCTGAGCTTTGACCTAGAAGTCAAAACTAAATGGGTTTGCTTCCCCAGGCAAGAGCTGAGAGAATTTCATCTTTTCTCCTCTCTTGAAGCAAACCCAACCTCATTACCTCTTTTCTTCTGTCAGGGAATATCTCAAAGTATCTGACAAGCTCGTTGCTGCAATGAATTCTGTTTTTGAAACTTTTACTGATCCCCAAAATAGCTGAATCTGTGCTCTTGGAAAGAACAAAGATTGATGGGGGATCTCCAGCAACTGGCGCCCAAAATTCCTTAACTCGTGATGTCACACTGGAGCTAGTTACCAAAGAAAGAAGTCTTTTGCTTTGGGGATTTTTTATGGAGGGTGGGGGGAGTGTGTGCTCTGCTGTGAATATGATGTCTTCCAAATAAATAGCAGCTCCCATCCTGAGATGGAGTTGCTCTTTTCCTGCTAAGGAGTTGGTATAATTGGTATATGTAAAAGATATTTATTGCAGGGACCATTGGGTGAAAATAGAAAAGAGAAAGGAAAAAGAGCAAGAATAGCAAAGAAAAAAATTGTATTGCAATCACTTTAGCAGGCATGTCCAACACAATGACTTAACTCTAAGAAAACTGTAACAACTATTACTTACTGGGCCTTCACTCTGGGCCAGTTACTTTCCATGCATTATCACATTCTCACATTTAATTCTCTAAATGAACCTGTAAGGTAGGAGGTAGTATTTTCCTTGTTTTAGAGATGAGAAATTTATGACTCAGAGACACTGAGTGACTTGTTGAAAGCCACATGGCTTGTAAATGATGGAGCCAGAAGCTAAGGATAGGTTGCTAGGACTACTAAGTCCTAAGCACAATACTTACTGTCCCACAAAAGGAGAGAAAAGCTCAGCTGACTGAAGACAGTGGTCCAGCCAGAAGGGACAGTTTAGGATTTGAGCAAGAACATTGAAGACACTGCAAAAGGGGAGGGTAAAGAATCAAGCAGAGGGGACTTCCCTGGTGGCACAGTGGTTAAGAACCCACCTGCCAATGCAGGGGACACGGGTTCCAGTGCTGGTCCGGGAAGATCCCACATGCCGCGGGCAACTGAGTCCCTGTGCCACAGCTACTGAGCCTGCACTCTAGTGCCCACAAGCCACAACTACTGAGCCTGCATGCTGCAACTACTGAAGCCTGTGCACCTAGAGCCTGTGCTCCGCAACAAGAGAAGCCACCGCAATAAAAAGCCTGCGCGCCGTAACGAAGAGTAGCCCCTGCTCACCGCAACTAGAGAAAGCCCGCGTGCAGCAACGAAGACCCAATGCAGCCAAGAATAAATAAATAAATAAATAAATAAATAAATAAATAAATAAATAAAATTTTAAAAAAAAGAATCAAGCAGAGGGAATGTAGAAGCAGGTAGTGGCTCCAATCATTTATCTGGGACTAGGAAGATTGTACCTAGTCAAAGAGGAATGGATGGTCAAAATGAAACTACATTTTTAGTTAAATGTGTATTTTTTAAAAAATCAGTATTTGTGTTTACCTATATATAGTGATTAATCATTTTTATACACATCCCTTACTTTTTCTAAAGTCCCAGTTAGAGAGTGCTTATACAGTGCAAATATGTGCATCCACCTACCCTACTAATCATAATTATTACACTTTTCCTGGGATACTCTTTCCCCTTTCCTAGTCTTGCTACACCTTATTAGTTTCATTTACAGTAATTTCCATAATTTATAATTATATTAAGTGTTTGTCTACTTATCTGTAAATTGTCTATCTCTCACCCACTGTACAGACAACAGGAAATTTTTACAGAGAGTATGGCTCACAGTAGGAGCTTAAAATTAATTTTCTTGATTGAATGAATGCTCAGTCATGGGTTCTATTTCCTGATTGATTAGTAAATGTTCTTTACATTTTGTGACCATTAACTCTGTCAAATATGTTGCAAATATTCTTTTGTTTCTCATGTTTTTATTTTTTTGTTTGCTTATGAGAGGTGTTTAATGCTGGAAATAAAGCATATTGTAATATTTAGTTTAATGTATTTCTCTTTATCATTGTGATTTCTGACACATTTACCTATATGCTCTAACTTTTAATGATTTGACATTGTACTTTTAACTCTTAAATGGCCTGGAATTTATTTTTAATATATGGTAGAACTAGGACTTTAAATGATATGTATTTTCCCAAATAATCTATTTTCTCAACTCTTAACTTCATATGTTTCTTCTATATTCCTTTATAATTTTCAGTGTATAGTATTCAATATATTAATATAGTATATTAAATCAATGTACTTCTTAATGTGCATTAACATCTGTTCTATTTATTTACCTGTTAATCCTTTTGTTAATACTTACCTGTTTTAATTATTATGGTTATATAAAAATTGCATTTTCTGTTGTGTTCTAATATCTCTTAAGGCACAGCCCCTCTATCTTTTTATTTTTCCACATTTTCTTACCCTTCTCGCCTGGTTTTTGTTTCTGTGGAATTTTAATCTTTTACTAGTTGTAAATCCACTGTGCTCCATAACAGCTAAAGCAATCTTCCCTTACACAATTGAATAAATCTCTGACACTTCTGCAATTCTCTGACACTGGCAACTGCACTGCTGTCTTGGCAACTCCTCTCTCCTTCCAGCTCTGCACTTGACTTGTTGAGATTTCATTCCATGAGTGCATTTCAACATGGCCATTTCCCATCCACACTTCTGGCCCATATTTTTGGGAATGTCAGCCCCCAAATAATGTAGAAGCAGATTATGATGGGAATAAAACCCTAAAACTCAGTGGAGAGTGGAGTGGAGAGGCGTGTTATCTTGCTTCGAAATAAAGACTCAATTCAAAGTATCAGAAAATTACATTAGAAAATTCCTTAAGTTAGCGAAAACATAGAAGCAACCTAAGTGTCCATCAAAAGATGAGTGGATAAAGCAGATGTGTGATACACACACACACACACACACACACACACACACACACACACACACACAATGGAATATTACTCAGCCATAAAAAAGGATGAAATCTTGCCACTTGTGACAACATGGTTGGGTCTAGAGGGTATTACGCTAAGTGAAGTAAGTCAGACAGAGAAAGACAAGTACCATATGGTTTCACTTATATGTGGAATCTAAAAAACAAAACGGATCAACAAACAAAAACAAAGCAGAAACAGACATAGATAAAGAGAACAAACTGGTGGTTGCCAGAGGTTGGGGTGGAGGTTGGATGAAATAGGTGAAAGAGACTAAGAGATACAAACTACCAGTTATAAAATAAATAACTTATGAGGAAGTATTAGACAGCTTAAGGAATATAGTATTCAATAATACTGTAATAATTTTGAATGGTGACAGATGGTTACCAGACTTATTATGGTGATCATTTCATAATATATTTGAATGTCAAATCACTGTTGCACACCTGAAATTGACATAATGTTGTACATTAACTATACTTCAGTTTTTAAAAATTGCCTATTTAATTTGGCATATATGATTTTGTGTATATAACTGTGTACAATAACATGTATTTATTACAATACATAATACCTATATATAATAGTCATAAGTAATAAAGAATACACTCACTTAGGATAATTAGAATTATCAGTACTACTTCATTTTTCTCTCCCCCTACCTCCTCCTGAGCCTGTATATTTTAATTTATATAAATTGAATGCACTTATGAAGCAGTTTTTACTGTCAGCATGGTTGAGAGAGGCTTCCTAACTCAAGTTGTTTTGTTATTGGATCTCTGATTTAGGAGATAAACAATGTAGAAAATTTTTTTTTAATTATACCTTCCTTCAGGCATGGGTTGTTCTTCTGCAAGCAGCAAACTATCTCTCAGACATAGATTTTGATTCTCAGTTTCATTTGATAGGTCTTGTTTAATTTTTGTCCCAGATTTTGATGAAAGTTTTACTATTAGGCTTGAATTTTTTGTTTTAAGTTTTCATATCTGTGTGTGTGTGTGTCATGCACACACACGTACACGCACCTTTCCCTTGATTATTATATGGAGAGAAATTAGGAGATTTTGCTTCTGAGGCTGCCAGATAAATACAATATCACTAGATGTTTCTAAACTATTATTTAATAAATATTTATTTGAAGAATTGTGTTCCTTAAATTCGTGTAAGGATTAACTTCCACATCTAGACTTTCTTACTAGAATTGTTCGTAGGGATGAGTGTGATTATACAGATCACATAATCCACGGGGAGGGGCTTTCATTTTACTCCTCTGTCACTCTCTCATGCCAAATGCATTTGTCTCTCTGGTGCTGAATGCTCAATGTGATTAGCTAATTTTACTTCCCTATTTAGCAAGAGGAGAACATTTTCATCTCTGCCTCCATTAGAACATGATCCTCACATACTGATTTAATGAATCTCTCTGTAGGAAGTGGATAGATGGGCCTTTGTCCCCACTGGGGGCAAAATATTGGGTCGTGCAGCTCTGCTGGAAATGGTTTTCTTCTCAGTCTTTCAGTGACAAGATTATGATCATAGCCCAGGATGGACAAAAGAAAATTCCAGTTGATAAATACTATCTCTGGTTAACTAATAACTGTGTTAGAAGAGATGATTGAGATATGGTCCTTATCCTAAAGGAGCTTCCAGTCTAGTGTGGGAGATAAGCACTTAACCAAATAACTAACTTACGGTATGAAGGGTGCTGTAATAAAGGGATGAACAAAATGACACCCTGACACAGACATGAGACGATTAATTCTGCTTGGGCAACAGTCAGAGGGGCAGTCAAACAAAAACCCAGTTCACCATTGCAGGAAATCAAAAGGGCAAAAATACTGCGAGGAAAAAAGCTCAGCAGCAGAAACAGTAGTAAGTGGAACGTAAGCTAATTTCTGGAAATCTGCATGCAAGAGTTGAGTTCTGAAGGATGAATATGAATATAGGCAAGTACATTCACAGGTGGAGAATTCAGCGTATCAAATTTGTGTAGATGTGAACATGCTCACTCTGACACAAGAAAAATAATTTGTCTACTATGACCTGTCTTGGGGTACATGTTTGGAGTGTTACAGGTGAAGTTTGAAATTTGTCCTATGGGTGATTCAGAGGTTATGGTGCAGAAGAATGATATGGTCATATTTATGTTTTAGAAAGAAAACTGGCAACAGAATAGGGAACTGAGGCCAAGAAAACAGTTGGGAATAATTTGTTCCTGCCAGCTAAATGTATAGCTTGCCTTCCATTGCTCACTGATTCTGGAAGAGGGTTAAGGCACAGGAGGATATAAAAAGGAAGGAAAGGAAGAAAGTTAAAAGAGGAGGAAAGAAAGGACTCTCTGGAGCAATTTATATTCATCAGTAGTAAGAGTGAGGAAATGAAGCTTCTGGTCCTTTATCTTATATGGCATCCCAAGCCTAGAAACAGGAACTACCTACCTCCTGGTTTTTTGACACCTTTCTCTTTTTGCTTCTTACATCTGACCTTGTCACTAAATTTTAATTTTAAAAAAACCTTTTTTTAAATCACTCTTCCTATCATTACCAACACTGGCTTCCAGTTTAAACCCTTAGCACCTTATCGAAATCCTAGAAGGCTTGTTTTCCCTCTTCCTTTTGAATGCTACCAATAGATGATCCTCCAAAAGCTCTGGTTTTATCATTACAAGTCCTGCTCAAAAGCTTAATTTAGAAGGACAAAAGTCAAGTTATCAAAATAAATTTTAAGACTCCCTCTTCCTTACCATTATGATTACTCTCATTTACTGCCTTTGGTAATAGTTTTTCGCCCATAAATTCCTTTGGAATCCTCACTCCTTATTCTACACATATCAGAATGCTTTTAACCCTTCAAAGAGTTCAAAGTTCAACTCAAACTCTATTTCTTGTTATACACTTTTTGGTAGTGTATAACAAGAAATAAAGGAAGGCCACACTTCTTTCCTTTTGTACAAGGGCATGAAATTTTACTGCGAAAGCCCTCCTCATGTTATTGACTTGAATGTTTGGCAAATTCTCAAAAATAGTTCAATAGTCTAATAGCTCCAAAATGGGACCATATTTAGTCAATTTGGACTGTGTCTATTGTACACTACCTTGTGTAAAGCATTGTGCTAACCATCCTCAGGATGTCAGTGTTAAAGGATAAATATGTCAAATGTCTACTCTCAGAACAATTAACAGATTCATTCATTAGAGGACTATTTCCACTTCATCTATATAATTAATAGTTTGTGATTTTTTCAAATAAGATACTTTTCTTTCATTGAGTTGGTGAGCTCTATAAGTAGATGAAATTGTGGTGGAAGTTACATATATGTGTTTAAATGGCACACATTTCACCCTTCACAGCAAGAATCCAGTCTCAGTAGATACAGAAATGCAATCAAACCTTCAATATTAGACTATGTATTTAATTTTTATAAGTATATTGTTAATTATTCCATATGTATTAGTGTATTTAGCCTGCTGTAACACAGACTGGGTAGCTTGTAAACAACAGAATTTCATTTCTCACAATTCTGGAGGCTAGAAGTTCGAAATCAGGGTCCCAGCATGGTGGCAGACTGCCAGCTTCTCACTGTGTCCTCATATTGTGGAAGGGGTAAGGGAATTCTTTTGAGCCTCTTGGACATTAATCTCATTCATGAGGGTTCTGCCCTCATGACCTAATTACTTCCCAAAGGCCCCATCACCTCATACCATCACATTGGGGATTAGGATTTCAACATATGAATTTTGGGGAACATAAACATTCAAACATAGCACCACATATATTAAATGTGCCTTCCTCAGGGGCTAGAAGTTTGGGAAACTATGATGCATCCTTTTTCCACACCATCCTTAATACAAGCACCTGCACTGTTTTAAGATTTTTCTACTAGTAGTTTTAAAGGAAATCAAAAGTAATTTCTTTAAATTATTTCACCTGACAGGAAAATTGGACAAATGAGTTAAGAAGAGGGATAGTTAGAAATGGGATGCCTAAAGGAGACTGTCTGTAGGAAGTAGACAAGCCTGATAAAAATTTAAGACTAAATGTACAGTTGTGTCACCCCTGACATTTACACCAAGAATCATCTGCCCTCTGGTACTCTGAGCAAAAATTATAAGGAAATCAGTTGTAAGGAATCAATCCCATTAGACAGGAAACATAGCTTTCAAAATTATGGGAATTTTATCCCAGAGGCACTTGAATATCATAGGGAAAAATAAAAGATGAAGCCTCATAAGAAAGCAAAAGTACCCTATATTATAATCTTTGGCCATTACTTTCTAATTCTTCTTTTTCATATCTTTAAATACAGAATCCCCTTCACCTCCAACTGAGTTTAGAAAATTCATTAAGTTCTGATGCTGATGTCACTGTCTCAATCCTGACCATGAACAACTGGTACAATTTTAGCTTGTTGCTGTGCCAGGAAGACTGGAACATCACCGACTTCCTCGTCCTTACCCAGAATAATTCCAAGTTCCACCTGGGCTCTATCATCAACATCACCATCAACCTCTCCTCCACTGAGGACCTCTTGAGCTTCCTGCAGGTCCAGCTTGAGAGCGTTAAGAACAGTACGCCCACAATGGTGATGTTTGGCTGCGACATGGAAAGTATCCGGCGGATTTTCGAAATTACCACCCAGTTTGGGGTAGCAGCCCCTGAGCTTCATTGGGTGCTGGGGGATTCCCAGAATGTTGAGCAACTGAGGACAGAAGGTCTGCCCTTAGGGCTCATTGCTCATGGAAAAACAACACAGTCTGTCTTTGAGTACTATGTACAAGATGCCATGGAACTGGTTGCAAGAGCTGTAGCCACAGCCACCATGATCCAGCCAGAACTTGCTCTCATTCCCAGCACGATGAACTGCATGGATGTGGAAACTGCAAATCTCACTTCAGGACAATATTTATCAAGGTAGGATGCAAGACCTGGTTTACATCCCCAGTCATAGGACTCTGATAGGAAATAAAATCTCCCTATCTATCCCATTTGCAGAAAGCACATGGCATATAGTAGGGAATCCTCAGTCCCACTTTTAAATCCTGGCTTAGTCCCATACTAGCTATGTGTTCTTGGCAAGCTATTTAAAAACTCTGAGCCTCAGTTTTCTCATTAGTAAACTAAGATAATATTAAATAGCTTGATATATTATAATAAAGACACCACAAAATTCTATATGAAAAGTACCTAACACTGCTCAGCTCATAGTAGATGCACAAGAAATGTTTCCATCCCTGCTCCCTCTTTCCTATATCAAAAGACTTGGACAAATCTCTCTAAATCTATACAGAGAAAAAAATTAGTCACGCTAGAGATAGACTTTTCTCTCTACTCCCAGGCTATGATGAATAAGGCAGAATAGAGAAGTGACTAAAGACATAGACCCTGGAGCCAGACTCCCTATGCTTGAATTTTAGCTTTGCATGACTTGGTCAAGTGATTTAACTTCTCTGAGCCTTAGTTTCCAATGTCCTATACTCATTTATGTAAAAAGATATAACAGTAGATCCTACTATCCATGGAGGAGTTGTGATAGGTAGATGGTAGATGATAGGTAAGTAGATAGATAGAACTAAGAGTTCCACAAGAGTAAAATGTATATATATATTTTTTATGTTATATATATATATATATATATATATATATATATATATATATACTTTTTAAAATTAGCTACCTTTCTTTTCCAGTTCCTCAATCTGGTTCAGAATCTAGAATGAAAAAGCCTGTTTAAGTTAAAGAATAATTCATCCTATAGACATGGTTTTCATGATCCCTGGAAAAAGGAGAAATCCTTAAAGGATATTTTACAGGGGCCTAGATTTTTTTCCTGAAAAGGACCACCTATGGTCAGAGAGGCCAAATCACAGAATTATTGCTGTTTCAGAGATGAAGGCTTAGCTATAGTCTGGCCCCATTTTAGGAAGTCCTCTTCGAACAGGGACATCTGACTGTGTTGAGGAGCACAAGGTAACCTCATGGTGTCTTGCCTTTTAAAAGACATGAACGTTTGAGGAAAGATCAGAAAGTGCCAAGCATTTTACATTTAATTTCACATGTATGGACTGAGCACCTACTATGCGCAAGGCAACATGTTAAATGCCATATATATGGCAGAGTTTAAGCACAGCCTACACACTCCTTAAAGAATGTTAATAAAATAAAATATCTCAAAAACTCACTTATTAGGAATCTATAAATGATAAAATTAGATGTCCTATCATCAACTGAACTTTCCATTTTTTCCATAATGTATTTGAATTTCCTCAAGATTAAAGTCTATGAAAAAAAATAAGGTCTATGCATGTTTTATTTTATAGCCACTATCCAGAACTAATCTGGTTTTTTTTTTAATCTTTTTTTTTTTTGGCTGCATTGGGTCTTCGTTGCTGTGCACGGGCTTTCTCTAGTTGTGGCGAGTGGGGGCTGCTCTTTGTTGTGGTGTGCGGGCTTCTCATTGTGATGGCTTCTCTTGTTGCGGAGCACGAGTTCTAGGGTGCGCCGGCTTCATAGTTGTGGCACGCGGGCTCAGTAGTTGTGGTGCACGGGCTCAGTTGCTCCGCGACATGTGGGATCTTCCCAGACCAGGGCTCGAACCCATGTCTCCTGCACTGGCAGGCAGATTCTTAACCACTGTGCCACCAGGGAAGTCCTAATCTACTGTTTTTCAACTAGCACTTCACTGAGGCTCAGGACTTTATCTGGGATAAGAAACATCCTCCTTCATAACAAAAATATAACCAAAGCCTTTAGTTATAATTTCAAACAGTCATTATTTTGGAAGGACAATCTTAAACAATAGACAGGAAAAACCACTTGTGAAAACTATATTAAATTTTTTAATGTCTTTCTGTCTCATATAAAATGGAGAGCACAAGAAAAATAATTCTGTTTGGATCCTAAAAATGTTTAGAAGCTACAGAAATATTTGTTGACTTGGGTTGTATATACTTTAGGGGTTCATTTTATCAAGATCAAACTGATCTTTCTGGCTCCTCAAAATTTAATTTATGTTAAAGTTATGTGCCTCCTTCTATAAAGATCCCATGGCACTTTGTACATGAAATTATATGATGGTACTTGGTCTATTCCATTATCATTATTTGTCTGTGTGTCTGACTTCTGAACTAAAATATAAATTCTATTAAGTGGAGATACTATTGAACTTAGTTTAATGCCTGGCATATAGCAGCTACTTAATAGACATTTACTGAAATTAACATAGAAAAGGAAATTTTATATTATATTTACATCCTACACCATCTGTTGCTCTAGAAGAATAATGGGTGGTTAACAGATAAATAAAATTTTGTCTAAATTAAAAATAGTTTTTTTAACTTACCTAGATACCATCTGGTTTTCTTTTCCTTTTTTTTTTTGATAGAATGTTACGTTAGCAGATAACCTCTGACCTTGTGGCTATTTCCACATGATTATTCCACAAACTTTGAAAGTTGTGAAAGATGAGTGTGAGGTTTGGAGCCTGGAAGCAATTCACAGTGTATACAGGTCAGCAACAATATTTTCATCTCTGTGGATGTGTTTGAGAATGAACTTAAAGAACTTCAGGAAATACGCCTAGGACTTCTTGAACTCCCTGAGGAATATAGTCAAGAGAAAGTTTCAAAGTGTTCAGGAAAGGGTCAAGGGAAGTGAGGAAAAGCCTTCAAGGAGTCTTTATAATGAATAACTGAAAAGCTGCCTTAAGCTATAAAACATCTGTGGATTTTTCATCATCCTTATTTATTTTGTTGAATACAGTCTTTTTAGAAAGTTCGTTATTCTCAGTCCATAAGTCACATCTCCATATAGTAATTTTCTTAATTATTCCTAAATTTTGTGAGGCTGACCCTACTTCCTCACTGCATAATGAAAGTCATGAGGATAATGAGCCATGAATATCGAGTGTCAGAGTTATGCAAGCTTTCATTTCTCACACAGTCACTTTCAGTTTAGGCTGACAGAATTGTTAACATTTTTAAATGTTAATGAAATCACCAAAAACGTGGCTTTTTCAGCATAGGCCTTTAGACTAGAAAAAAATCATTTCTCATGGCAGACTACATAGACGTAATAACAGGTAAAAAGGATTTAATTCCTCCTGGGTCCCCACATGCCAGAGCAAACATCCATCATAACTAAATGTAGACAAAACCACGTGGGGGCCAAGTTCATACTGTGATCTTTAACAATTTATTTGCAAGTTGTTTTATTAAATGTTAATTACTTTGAAGCAATGATATCTGATATATTATTTGGCAATAACTTCACAAATACATGTGCAAAGGTGTTTCTGTGCAGTCAGTGACTATTTGTTGAACTAGGGTGAGGCAGACAAAATGAAAGTTGCATCCTGCCATTTTGGAGCTGACAGCCTAGTGCATGAGTTGAAAAGTAAGTAAATGGTTATAAAACAAAGGGATACGTTATTCTTAAAAATAGAAATATGTTCAAATACACAGAGGAGGAAATAATTAACTCTTCTCAGAGAGTTGATGATGAGGAAGAAATACTGGAATTGGATCTTGATAAATGAATAGGAGTTTTCTGGTTTGGAGCAAACATTTCCTCACAGGCACAGGAAATGGCATATGCAAATTTACCAAGACCTGAAAGAAATTTAGTACAGTTGGCGTGTACATTGCATATGAAGAGAATCTGACATGATTCTGGAAAAGTTGTTAATTTGATAGCATGCCACACAGAGCTTTCATGCCAAGCTAAGGAGTATGCATTCTGGATGTCACTTGAATGGCAGAACATTAGGCATGACATAGTTATAAAATCATAATCCTGTAACAAATTAACCAAATAAAGTAATAGAGCATAAAATCCTTGCGACTAATTTTTTAAAAACCATTAAGATACAAAAACTTGTTTTTATTTCTCCAAATCTGTTTTAGCTTTGCCCACATTTACTCCCTTACCTCATTCTAAACACCAGACTCTGTTGAAAATGAATAGGAGTTTGAGGACTTCCCTGCTATTCTTAGGGTTAGGATTTGCCCATGCTTATCTGAAGGCCCTGGGTGGTAATGAATCTATGTTTCTGGAGAAAGAGCCCCTTGATTTATTCATAGCCTAGTCAAAGGCAGTTATCCTTCCTTTAGTAATTCCAAGACCCTAGACATCGATAGACACCTTGGTCCCCTTGGCCTAAGAAGTCTCTGACCCTTTAGCTAGTTAATCATAGTCCTGATAGTTATTCTAGCTTCTCAGCAGGCTATAGAATCTATGGAATCTTGCCTTCCTTCTTGGAATAGCTTCTGCAATTCAGTTCTGTATCAAGTGGGCAGTGATTAATTCATTTATTCATCCACAAACATATGTTGAAGCTTACTTATATTAGGCTAGGACCTTGGCTAATGCTGGAGACACAAAGAATAGAAAACAGGGGCCCTGCTCCCAGGAAGCTTACAACCCCCTTCTTTTGTTCTCTCTTTTCAGAGAGAGACAATATGCTCCTCCACTTACCCATATTTTTTATCCATTTTTTTTGACCTAGCAGTTTGGTTATCATTCCTCACTGAGACAACACCCATTCTACTAGTGATTATCCTTTGGCACTAGCCGGCATTGTTAGGCCCGCTCCTCAGTTGTCCTTGAAAAATGGTTCAATGTGCTAGAGAGACTCTTTCCCCTCCAGGCTACGTTCATCTTTATGCTTACATGGTCAAGCAATACCAAGATTCACTGGCCTTTCATTAATAGTAAATGTTGCTTTATTTATTGATTCTGCATGTATTATCCAGAACATGTATGTGCCATGTATTATGAGGCACTAGGAAGCTTCAGGAAAAAAAAGACTAAAACAAATACCCATTCAAAAGTCCCAAGGTATAAACTGATGATGTTCCCAGTCTCATTGCTGGATACTAGAAGAGTTCCAGGAGAACTTGAGGTGGCATGATATAATTCTAACCTGGGGTATTCCCATTCACCTTTACAATAATTTACTGGCATTGTAACCCTGCCAAAGTTATTTAATCTTTAGAAAATTTAATTTCCTTAATTATAAGGATTCCTACCTTGAAAAGTTAAGTGGTATGCCTAAGGTCATTCAGTTAGTACTTTATAGGGGAAGGTTTAAACTGTCTAAATCCAAGTTCCAGGCTCTTTCAGAATTAATATAAACTTTCCTTAATTGGGATCCCATTACTTTGTCATTCATATTCTTTCAGCCAAAAGCTATATAAATCAGGAGGTGCGATTACCCATGTATAAGTGTTCTTGTCCTAAAGACCTCTACTGAGCCAAACTAGTTAGCCTGTGTATTTCAACATGTACTCAAAAGAAATGCAGTTGTATTGAACCTGAAAGCCACGGGTTGGATGATGTTAACACTGGTTCCTTGGGTCCCCAAGGAGAACCCATTACTGTGGGGTGACCTACTGTGTCCAGCTGTTACTCCTAAGTTAACTTTCTCTGCAAGGCTACCACGGAGTCAGTACTTCTAGAAAACACATGCTTCGGTGTCATGAATCGTAAGGACAACAGTTAAGGTCTATGTTTCCAGATGTTTCCAGTAAGAACTCCTGTCACTGGACTAATTTGGCTAAATCCTTTGAATTTGCCCATCCCTCTATGTCACTTAAGTCATGCCAAGAGCTGTGTCGAAAATCTTCTCTAAGTCATGGGGGCCTCAAACAAGGAACAGTAAAAGATGTGTATCCCCTCAGGACCCTGTTTTGAAGAATACAGCTTAAATTTGCTTAATCTAGCTTCCAGCAGGTTTTAAACTGTGGCAATTTCCCACATTAGGAGAACTTCCAAGATTCTATTTGCCTGAGTGGAAATTGTGATTATATTCTTTGTTGAATACTTTTTACTTTGTATGCATCTACTATAAAATTTGGAAATATGTCAAAAAAAAGAGGTACTCTGAATTCTAGATCTATCCCAGGGCCACTTCAACCTCCAGTGGCAAATACTACATAGTGTCCCATTGACAGGGCTATGCTAAGGGAAGGGATATCAGCACCTGGACTAGTGCTGGAGCCAGATCTAGAGAGCTAGAAGGAATTAAGGTTGGATATTACACAAAGCAAGAGGAGCCATCCAAGGGATGGGCACAGGCCATAATTGTGGAGAGAAGTCAAGGTTTATATCAAAAAATGAAAGGAAAGAAAAACAACATAAGAATATGGTACAAATCTAACTACTGTGGGAGAAAAACACAGAAGGAAAAGAAGTACCAGCTTGCCAGTTCTGCCACATGAAAGCTGAAAAATAGGGCACTATGTCTATGTGTCTGATTTTTTGACTTAGTGATCCCATCACATCACACACACAGCCCAAGAAGTATATTCAAACATGACTCAATCACAAAGATTAGTATTCATATTTTTCTCCTCTTGGGAAAAAAGTCAAGGACAAGAGCTCTCCTTCCACTCTATAGTTTCACTTATTGGCAAAACAGACCCCAAAGGTCCATGGGTGTACGTATGTACATTTAATATGTTATTAAATTGCTGTTTGCTCATTAGCTGATGGAAATCTATTTTAAAAGATGAGCTTTGTAAGTTGTTGTAAAAGAGGATATAGTCAATGGTTACAATGTGGGGCCCTCTGCTTTAAAGATTGAAATTTAGCAATTTCCAATTCCTATTAAATTCCTTACTGTTAGAGAGGTTTCCCATAGAACTAATTTCTATTTTTGATACTCTCCATTGTTCAGGGAGAAATGTATTAGAATTTTAATGCTCTGAATAATCTATAAATTACAAATACAATATCAATACTTCCTGGCTGATTGAGTCCCATTCTTCTGGCAATGTGAGGAAGTGCTCTTGAAGAAACCCATGTCTGATTTGAGCAGGAAACATGTGTTTAACTGAATTTATCCCACAAACATCACTGAGCAGTTATACTGTCCAGGTACCATGTTGTGCCTAAGATCCAAAGATGACTCAGTGTGACAGATGCTTAGATGAATGCTGAAGTCTCAGCTGGACAGCCTGCAGTGTTATGAAGCAGAGCAGTGGGAAAAGGAGGATTTGTTCATTCCTCACAGCAACTGTACGGAAGAGACTGCTCTCAGAATGTGGAGAATGTCAAAATCCATGCGCTGAGGATCTTACAGTCTAAAAAGTCAAAGATGGAGTTAATTGGCCGCAATTAGGTGGTTGCTAGGAAAAGGAAACATAAGGATGACACCAAAACTTTTGCCCTGAGCAACTGGAAGGATGGAGTTGCCATTAATTCAGATAAAGAAAACTGTAGAAGAATCAGGTTGTGAGGTGGGTGAGAACCACCAGGAATTCAATTTTGCTAATGTTAACTTTGAGATAATTCATAGATATCCAAATGCAGTTGTCAAGTAGGTAGGTGGTGATCTTCCAGAGTTCAGGAAGGAGGTCTGGACTGAAGATACAATTTTCCCCAAAGGGAAAAATAAATTTTAAGGATTTATAGAGCAAAACAGATATTCCCAGATACAGATATGGTTAATGGAAGGCAACTATAACAGGGGGAAAAAGCAAAGATAAGAGGGCAATTTTAAAAGAAATGAAAAACAAATGAGAGAAATAGACATGCAAAGAGACAAGCTGATGCGTGAAGAAAAGATCAAAGTAGAAATGAATATATGACTTATAAACAACTGGGCATGGAAGAAGACACATAAGGATGATGATGCATTTAGACAACGCAAAAGTAAATTCATACATCTCCAAAATGAAGACTGGAAAAAACGGGATTATGATAGAACTAGTTCAAGATAAGAAAAGATAACAAATTTATAATGAATATAAAAACATAAGATTAGTAAAACTTTATATGCTGAATAAGAAGAAAAATCAGGGGCAACAGGTCTTAAAATCTTTAAGAACATGGTAACATTATTTACAGTAGGAGATTTTTATTTAACTTTAGTAAATTTTAGAGCAAGTTTTTAAAAAGTAAAAATAATACATGAATTTGTAATTAAGCCAATAAATTAAGATAAATACTGCAGTTAACATTCTATTATTAAAGAATATATGAACACAAATATTTCATCTTCCAACAATCCAGAAAAGAGAGAGGTGGGAGGAGATCTAGAAAGAAGGAATTAACAAAACCCAAGTTAATTAATTAGAAGAAATCCTAAGATTAGTATAAATGATATTATATACAGTTCCATAGCAACAAATTCTTAGGAGGATATCATTCGCCAAGATGGACCCAGAGAAATAGAAAGTTTAATAGAAGAGATTGAAAAAGTGATTGAAAAATTACAATTTTTTAGAAAGTGGTAGGCCCAGGTAGTTTTACAACTTACTCTTGCAAACTCAAATGGGAAAACAAAACAATAAACATTTTAGTTGGAATTGATCTAATACATTTCTTATGAAAGTTATTTGCTTTCTGCATTTTTAAGAGTGCCTTCGGTCTCATTTTGAGAGTAATACAATAAACCTTCTCTCAAATGAATTATAAGGGGGAGAGTATAATGAGCTCTATAATTTACTTTTTAAATGCCCTAAATGAGTTAAAGCAATCAAGAGAGAACTTCCACAAGCTCTCTTGTCCATATCCACCCACCTACTTGCCTCTGGACCCTGTATTCTCTCTGCCTTCTCTCATGTCCATGCTCCTCTTTTGTCACAGCAAAGAGCATCACCCCCTCTTGCACCTTAGAGCACAATCCCTTTTGCCCCTCAAGGGAACTGTCCCAGGAATTCTCTCTCTTCTATCCTACATCAACAATTTTTCTATTTTTACTAGATCATTCCCATCATCATAAAAGCCTGCACATATATATATACTTATATTTATATATGTACTTAATTTTTCCTCTCCACCACTATTCCATTTTTGTCCTCTTTATAGCATAACTCTCTGAAGAGTTATCTCCAGTTTCTCTCTTTCCATTTTCTCTTGAAACATTAGGCTCCAATACTTCACTGAACTTACTCTCATGAAGTCACCAGTGGCCTACATGTTTCTAAAGCGAACGGTCAGTTCTCAGTCCTCATTGCATTTGAGCTGTTAGAAGCATTGACACAGCTGATAAGTGTCCCCTCCTCGAAAAATCCTTTTTACTTGGCTTCTAGAACACAACACAGCCCGCTTTATGTCTCTGGTTACTTCTCAGTTTCCTTTGCTAGTTCTTCCTCACCTGCAACACCTCCAAATGTTGAAGTGCCCTGGACTCACTCCTTGAACTTCTTCTCATCTACAATTACCATTATGATCTCCTTAAATACCCTATATAGACTTTTGGCTCCCAAACTGTACCTCCAGTCCAGACCTACTTCGTGAACTCTGGAAGATCACCACCTACCTACTTGACAACTACATTTGGATATCTATGAATTATCTCAAAATTAACATTAGCAAAACTGTACTCCTGGTGGTTCTCACCCACCTCACAACCTGATTCTTCTACAGTTTTCTTTATCTTAATTAATGACAACTCCATCCTTCCAATCGCTCAGGGAAAAAACTTTGGTGTCATCCTTTTGTTTCCTTTTCCTAGCAACTATATGAGCCATCAGCAAATCCTGTCAGTGGCAGCTTCAAAATTTATCAAGATCCAACTAATTCTTCTCACCTCCACTGCTACTACCTCAGTCTAAACTATCATCAACTTTTGTCTGGTATTTGAAACAGCCTCCTAACTGGTCTTTCTGCTTCTGCTCTTGTCTCTCTGTAGTCCATTCTCAACACAACACTGAGACGAGCCTGTTAAAACGTAGGTCATGGGCTTCCCTGGTGACGCAGTGGTTGAGAGTCTGCCTGCCGATGCAGGGGACACGGGTTCGTGCCCCGGTCTGGGAAGATCCCACATGCCGCAGAGCGGCTGGGCCCCGTGAGCCATGGCCACTGAGCCTGCGCGTCCAGAGCCTGTGCTCCGCAACGGGAGAGGCCACAACAGTGAGAGGCCCGCGTACCGCAAAAATAAATAAATAAATAAAATGTAGGTCATATCTTATCACTTCTCTGCTCAAAACCTACCAGTGGCTCTCCATCTCACGTAGAGAAGAAACAAAGTCCTTACGGTGACCTACAAAATCCTATTTTCCCCACCTCCCACTCCCCTTAAGTTTTTTCTGACCTCATCTTTAACTCTCCTGCCCCTCCCTCCCTTAGCTATTTCTCAAACATACCCGGTACAGTCACACTCAAGGACACTGGACTCCTTGCTCCCTATACAGGGAATGCTCTTTACCCAGATATCCTCTTGGTCAGCTCCTTCCCTTTCTTCAACCCTTTACTCAAATATCACCTTCTCCTGGCCTCTCTAATCTAAAATTCCACCCTACTGCCATCAACCCTGACACATCTTATCTCCTTACTCTGCTTTATTTTTTCTCCTTTGCACTTAGCACTAACATCCCATTCATATTCCCTACTTATCATATTCTGTTCCCTCGATAGACTAAAAGCTACATAGAGTTTTGTTCACTACTATATCCCCCAGAATCTGGAATAGTGCCTGGTAAAAGTGAGTATTATGGAATGAATAAATGATTGATTGGGTGATGTTTTGTTAACATCTTTGTTCATTTATTTTAATGCATAAGAAAATATTTTAATTAGTAAGTCAAGTTTTGTGTGCAAATGTGGCTTCTAAAATATATTAAATACATTAAACACTGATCTTGCTTATATTTGTGAACTGTCTCAAAAACATTTTTTACATAATTTGAAAAGTTCAGATTTTATCTCAGCTCCTATTCAAATCAACACATATTCTTAGTTAGTGACATAATTGGGAATTTTACTGAAGTAATAAGTTACCTCCAAGCAGATTAACCAATGACCTTTATCCTTTCAAGCAGAGTGGTATCTTGGGAGATCTGCTGATAAGAAAGATGTATACCTGAACTGCTTTGTTAAACACTCACTATGCACAAGGCACAGTGCTAAACCAGATTCTCACTCATGGAGTGCGATTCAGACCCTTATCATACCATGACAGAGCTATTGTACTAGCCTTCGAAGTGGTCTCCTGGTCACTATCTCTTCCTTCCTATAGACACATTGTACCTGTTGCCAGAGCAGTATTACCAATGCAGACTTATGGTTACATCATTACTCTACTTTGAAATCTTCATGGCTCCCCTTTTCCTGTTAAATA
This sequence comes from Tursiops truncatus, assembly GCF_011762595.2. Lineage (NCBI taxonomy): Eukaryota > Metazoa > Chordata > Mammalia > Artiodactyla > Delphinidae > Tursiops > Tursiops truncatus. The sequence continues at coordinate 85,229,702 of NC_047039.1, read as the reverse complement.
AAATCCAGCCTCATAAAATGGACATGCAAAGCCTCTAGAGTTCAGTTGCAACCTGAATATGTTTCTACTCTGCTGTCCAATCAGATTGTTATACTTACCACCCCTTGTTAAATTTTCCACCTCCTACCTTTCCTCATGATATTTGAACTGGAAGATTTATTGAGAATTCATAGCTAGGCTGGAGAAGTAGTATGATCAGCACAGAATGTAGTGGTATTATTATTGGTCCCTGTGACCCAGGCTCTAAACTACTATTAAAAGAATTTAAGATTACTTTTCTCTCTTTTTTTTCCCACAGTGCTCTGTGGGCTTACATTTAGCTCATAATCAACTTAAATACTCCAGGTCTTATTTATATGACCTTCCATCAAGCCGAGTTTTACACATTCTTAATACAGTTTGTGAATTAAATGCAGTCATGTGCATTTGACCCTCTCAATATCACTACTTTTCTTTCTGAAACTATGTATCTCTTGATTTTGCCATTTTTTCCACTTCTGCTATTACCTTAGCCCTTGTCACCTTAAGGCCCTTGTGAAACAGGCAGAGAGAGAGGAAGAGAGGAAGCAAGAGGCGGAAAGGAGCATTATTCCTCACAGCTGAAACTGTGCTCAGCCACCTTCTCCTTCCAAACCATTTCCTATATAGCTAGCAGGAAAACAAAATCTTTCTAAAATCAAATCTGATGATCCTGTCCCTCCTCAGAAAAATTCTCTCGATGGCTCTCCATTAGCTTCATCGTGGCCTCAGTCCTTTTGTAACTCACTTCTCACCCTCATCTCCAGGCTTATTTCTCACCACTTACCATCATGCAGCTTGCTCTCTCTGTCTCTGGCTTTTGCACATGCATCTCCCTGTGCTGACAGCACCAAGCCCCAGCTTCTCTTCCTGGTTAACTGTAACTCCTTCTTCAAGACTCAGCTCTCGCACCTGCTCCTCTCAGAAGCCTTCCTTGTCACCCCTAGATTGTGGGTGCCCTTGCTTTCTGTTCCAATGGCACCCAATTCTACCTCCATCAGGATGCTTATTACACTGGTTTAGAATTGCCTGTTCGCTTTTCTTTCTCCCCATCACCAGACTTTGAGCTCCTTGAGAACAATGAGTGTGTCTTTCATCTCTATAACTCATACTAAGAACAGTGCCTGGTATTTGTATCAGTTTATCTTGCCAATAAAATTATTCCTGATTTTCCTTTTTCTTGTTCATCCAAGAAGAGTCCAGGGCAAGATAAAAAGGAACATGGTAGAAATCACTTCAAGCAAAAAGCAAGATTTCAACACTGTAATCTTTTAGCTAACATAGTGAATATTCAAACTTGGCTATGCATTGTCATTCCATTACAAAGAATACATAGTGAAGGTGATAATAACTAAAGCTATTAATGAGATTTTTAACTTATCCTCTCTGTAAAACTGAAAATAAAAGTAATCCATCATTAATGGGGATTCTCTGAGACCCAATTTCTTGGTGCCAACTGCATAGTGAAACAAACACTGGATTTTCCAATCTGGGAAAATGAAAGACATTTAGATCCTGACTGATATGTCTTTCTGTGATAGATGAGTGCCTCAAAGACAACTGAGCATTGTTCTTTAGTCATGGCCATGCTGAATGCTATTTAACATCGATAATAAGGAATAGGTTTTACTGGAATGAGGGAGTTATATAATCTCTAAAAGATTCCTGAAGACCGCTTTTCTGAGATGATTTTAGTATATATTTACTCAGTGGTAGTCCTTCGTAGGTCCATCCAGTGAAAAGTCTATAATCATTAAGCCCCAACTATTCTTAAAATAATGAAGGGCTTCTCTTTCTACAACTTTAACTTTACTTTCCTGATCACTAAATTGACCAAATAAAATTATTTACTAATAACTGTTTTATTCCCTAGGCTATGTCAGTGTGTGTGTGTGTGTGTGTGTGTGTGTGTGTGTGTGTGTGTCTTAACAAATCTAACAGTAAATTGCTCATCAGAAACACAGTTGTAGTCACCCTTCTATTATAGTACCTAGGTAATTATCAGTTGATTAATCTGTATATTTTAATGATTTGGTTCCCTACTTCCCTAAAGAAGCAGAAAACTGTTTGAAAGTCTAAGATAACTGAGACTTCATTACTTGTTGCTAAACAGAATTCATTTTAAGTGGTAGAGTCCCACTGGGGAGAGCTAACATGAATAATTACTATTATATGCAATCTACCAAAATGAGCAGTTTCATTGCATTTAGTGACAGTAGCATCTTCAAATGTGATTTACATTTATATCTGTAATGAAAATTAGGATATTCTTCACACTTTCTGATTTTTCTGTTTCTTCTATGGCAGCACAACTTCTTACTACTGGTATTTGCATTTATAAATTACACAGTAATGTTTGTGGCAAGCAATGGATGAATGTGTTTCATGAAGAAACACATTCTGTATCATCCAACTCCTCATAAAAATCTTCTATGTAACAGTCCACATTTCAATTTAATTTCTTTTAATTTGAAATAAGTCTTGAGTAGCCTCTATGAGTTTATCATAATGCAGTACTTTGTGCCTCCAACTAGAAAAGTTCTATTAAAAGACTAGGAAAAGTGACCTGGGACAGCCTTGACAGAAAAAATTTGAATGACATTAAATAATAATTACCATATCTGGAACATCTGTTCTATGTCAAAAGGTGTGGTATGTACTTCACATGCATTATTTCTAACCCTTGCAGTAGAAATAATTTAAAAATAAAAATGTAATAACCTCCCCCATTTTGCTGATGACAAAACTGAAGCTTAGAGTTCAGTAAATTTGTGTCCAAGGACAATACTAGAAGGTGGGTGGACCAATATTCTAACACAGGTGTGTTTGATGTCAAAATGTGGGCTTTATTTCTGACACAAGGCCATAATTAAGACTACAGAGGGGGCTTCCCTGGTGGCGCAGTGGTTGGGAGTCCGCCTGCCGGTGCAGGGGACATGGGTTCGTGCCCCGGTCCGGGGGGATCCCGCATGCCGCGGAGGAGCCTGTGCTCCGCGGCAGGAGAGGCCACAGTAGTGAGAGGCCCGCGTACTGAAAAAAAAAAAAAAAACAGTACAGAGGTGCCTCGAGCTCATATATTACCTCTTATTGTCTTATCTTCCCAAACTCAAGAAAAACAGAGACTGACCAAGCATTTCCCTGCCTTGTCCATAGCAGAACATATACTGACAGTGCCCTGGTTCCCAGGGTTAGGAATCAGTATATCATTCAGTTGGTAATTTTCCTTTCTTTGACTTCTGGCAGAAGCTCTCTCTAGAGCCAGAGCCAACTGTTTTTCTCTAATGACTTAGAGGGAGGTTAGCCTGAGGCTGTCCTGGGAACTGCAAGTCTATTTATCATCTTTTTCTTTATTCCATGGATGGTATCCAACACGCAGCTTAGACTGGCCTCATGCTGACAGACATGTCGATTGTTTCCACGCTAAACACTGATAACAAGATTTGGCTATTTTCTAGAATTATGAATGTAATTTTAAGCAATCATAAAAGTATATACATATGTATTATAACTTATTCCTTGCACCAAAGATAATATATTTATTGAGCTGATTTATTTGCAATTGAATGTGGTGAGCAGTAGAAATGAGACATGTTAAAGATGCTGAGAACCTTCATAGCTTGGAAATTTGTAAGAATATATAATTAACCATTTACAACAGAAAACAATTAACACATTCCTTAACTAGGAATAAAGATTTGGAGTAAGACCACAAGTCAAGCACCCAGCCCAGGTGTTAGAACCTGAGGTTGAGATCTCATTTGCTCAATGAAATAGGGACTCTTGTCCTAGAAAGAGTCCAGCTTATTAATTCCTAAAGTAATTACAGGCAGTGCCTTTTGAAAAAAAATAGAGTTTCTTCTTATTAAGACAGAGAAGAAAAGATGAGCACCGCTTCCGGACTTTGGCCTCACCTCTCTTCCTCCCTTTTTGCCTTTGCTCCTCTTTGGCAGGTTTCTAGCCAACACCACTTTCAGAGGCCTCAGTGGTTCCATCAAAGTAAAAGGTTCCACTATCATCAGCTCAGAAAACAACTTTTTCATCTGGAATCTGCAACATGACCCCCTGGGAAAGCCAATGTGGACACGCTTGGGCAGCTGGCAGCAGGGGAAGATTATCATGGACTATGGAATATGGCCAGAGCAAGCCCAGAGGCACAAAACCCACTTCCAACACCCAAGTAAGCTACACTTGCGAGTGGTTACTTTGATCGAACATCCATTTGTCTTCACACGGGAGGTAGATGATGAAGGCTTGTGCCCTGCTGGCCAACTCTGTCTAGACCCCATGACTAATGATTCTTCCATACTGGACAGCCTTTTTAGCAGCCTTCATAGCAGTAATGATACAGTGCCCATCAAATTCAAGAAGTGCTGCTATGGATATTGCATTGATCTGCTGGAAAAGCTAGCAGAAGACATGAACTTTGACTTTGATCTCTATATTGTTGGGGATGGCAAATATGGAGCCTGGAAAAATGGGCACTGGACTGGGCTGGTGGGTGAACTCCTCAGTGGGTCAGCCCACATGGCAGTCACTTCCTTCAGCATCAATACTGCACGAAGCCAGGTGATAGATTTCACCAGTCCTTTCTTCTCCACCAGCTTGGGCATCTTAGTGAGGACCCGAGACACAGCAGCTCCCATTGGAGCCTTCATGTGGCCACTCCATTGGACAATGTGGCTGGGGATTTTTGTGGCTCTGCACATCACTGCCATCTTCCTCACTCTCTATGAATGGAAGAGCCCCTTTGGTATGACTCCCAAGGGGCGGAACAGAAGTAAAGTTTTCTCCTTCTCTTCAGCCTTGAATGTCTGTTATGCCCTCTTGTTTGGTAGAACAGCAGCCATCAAACCCCCAAAATGCTGGACTGGAAGGTTTCTGATGAACCTTTGGGCCATTTTCTGTATGTTTTGCCTTTCTACATATACAGCGAATTTGGCTGCTGTCATGGTAGGTGAGAAGATCTATGAAGAGCTTTCTGGAATACATGACCCTAAGGTAATACTTCTTTTAACTCTAGGTTTCCTAATTGTCAATTTTAACTCCATATATTGTATTTTATGCTGTAGTATGTCTATATTCTTTCATCTAACAGAAGAATATTCTCTGAACCATCCATAGAGACTAGTCCAAAAAAGCCTGTTGCCTGGATGCACTAAATATTTCATTGTTTTATTAAATGAAACAAAAAGAGTGAGGGATGCTTTTAGGAGATGTTTGTTCCAGAGAAAGTCCTTCTGGTAGAAACATCTATTTGTGCAGTTTTTCCTTTGTTAGTTAACCATCTGGCAGAATAGCTATCAGGGAATAGTCTTACAAAGTATTTTCACCTAAAGTAAACTTCAAAATGAATTAATTACTTCTCTTGGGAATTAATGGAAATAAATAGTAAGGTCCATATTTTAAATTGTAAAGAAACTTTTTTTCACCATGAAAAATTGTAAAATGGAAAGAACTAACATTTTATCATAAGCACTCAGAGTCGGATGCTAGAAAACTCAATGGGTATAGACAAGGAGTACTGAGCTAACTGAGGTGGCAAGGTTAGCTAGGAACAGGGTGTCCTTATAGAGTAAGGAAAACTGATCACCTTGGGGTTGGAGGAGTGTGCCAGCAGTCACATTACAACGTCCAAGAACATTCAAGAAAATTGTATCTATTCTAGGCCTCCTTTGATATCCTAGACATCTGACTGTAAGGGTAGAAGGGAGGAAGGGGGTGAAGTTCAGGTAAGCAGGTAAAGCAGTGGTGATACTTGAGTAAGGACAGCCATGTCTATGTTCTCTCTGGATTGAAACAAGACCTCTTTTGTGACTGGGAGTATGGAGAACTTGGTCCAACCTGGTGGGAGTAGAGAGGAGGGGGTTGTCAGGGCTCAAAGCAATTAGAATAGGACTCCAGGGAGTACTACAGTCCCAATGGGGAACAGAATGCAGATCCAGAGCAGAAGTGTATACCAATGTGTAAGACCCATCTAGGAGAGACTGGAGAAAGCTGCAATTCAGTGGGCATCCCCAGGACACAATGTGTTTAAAGCAACTTGAGCTAAGCTGAGCGTTTCAAACAGTGAAACATTCACCATGCCTTTTCAAATATCCCTTTTCACATCAAATCTCATGGTATTGAACGATTTACTACATATTTTTATCGAACATTTAAAATTAATTACATAGAGCATGAACAAATAGGACATTTACAACTGTCTTTGTTAAATGATGGAGTGGCCCAGAAGGCTGGTGGCAACTTTAGAGGATTCTCATAAATGGTTTGGATTAGGATATGGTCTGTTTTGCAAACAAATGAACATGAGAAATTTGACCCATATACTGAAAACCTCCTCGTAAGAGGCGTGAACCTCATGAAAAGATTCAACAAACAATGGGTCATTGACTAGGCAATGAATTGCATCACTTCTTATTGTGCACTCAGGACTTTAGGTTATCAGCTGGAGTTTAGTGAACACAAATAAGTTCTGTAGTATAAATACATGTGTTATCCTGAAGAGAGATTTTGGTGATGCTTCAGCATTCACACTGCACTGGTATTAGCAGCCTCTATTTATTCTTTGCCCCAAGAGGCCTATAGATCTCCCAAAGGTTCACCATCTTAAAAGAAACTTACTCGAATTTTCTTGCAAGAGTCTTGCAATGTGATGCTTAAATTACAAACTAGATTTGGAAACCATTCAATCCAATCTAGTATAAGAAACAATCTAATATATATGCCTGTTGTTGTGAAGATTGCAGACCATTATTGTACGTAAAAAGATGAACACAATACTGACTAGAGTTTCATTAATCAGAACCAAAGATTACCAAAATTGTTATGGATGTTACACATGAGAAACCTGAAGTAATGATTATTTTAGGGATTAGAAAGAATGCATAAAGAAAAACAGAAGTAAAAGTTTTTTTAAACAAAAAGAAACAACCATTCCAACCCCAACTCCACCAGAATAAAAAGGTGACATTTTTATAATCTAACACAGCCCACAGGACAGAGTGAGAGGAAATGGACAATGTCAACTTTGTGTTACATCTAGTAAGGTCTTAAAGAAGTGGGACAAGCCTAAATCTAAAACATTTTCAACTTTAGATAATAAATGAAGATCCACTAAGGTTCCCAAAAATGTATTTCTGTTTCCTAATGTTGTTTCTATATTAAAGTCTCTCACTTTTTTTTTTTCATATAAAGACACCCAGATTATTTGATTAAGCAATGCTCGACATCTGGGCTTTTGGCAAATAATGTTGGTGACAGAATTGTTCAGTTTTCATCCAGATGTATGGTATTATGCAGATGACATAATGTCCTCACCTTCCCATGGAGAGGTATGATCAAAATAATTTCCATACCCTTTCAGTCACTCAGCATTCATTCTTAAGTATATTCCACTCACTCACATGAGCTCTTTTCTCTCCTACCAATGCTCAAATCTTTGAGTGACTCTATCCTTTTTTTACACTAAATGATGTGGAGAAATTCAGAAGTGAATAAGTCAAGTAGGGGAGAAAAGATAAAAAAGATAAAAACACAAGGAGAAATAACTTAGAAAGTTATAAGTGTTCGTAGGATTGAAAATTAGTACAGCCACTATGAAAACAGTCTGGAGGTCCTCAAAAAACTAAAAGTAGAACTACAAAAAATAAAGTTATAAGCATGCCAAAGTTTAGAAACAAATATGTAAAAGTTCAAGGAAAGTGTGATCACCTTCAAGGGAAGGCTTAATTAATAAGATAAAATGTGTGCTTATTCTTGAAGAAGACTTGGAATTTGGACATGTGCATCAAGGAAAGAAGAATGGACATTCCAAGCAAAAGAACAGAATGAACTACTTGGAGGTGGAAAGTATAAGGCACAGTCAGGATATCTTCAGGAGTTCTCTTTAGTCACAGCATGAAAGGAGAGAGAAGATCCAAGTCTGAAAAGTAAGTTCGGTTGAGATATCACAGGATCTTTGACATGAGGCTAAGGAAAGTGAATACTTGACACTAGAGGTCCATTGACATTTTTGAACAGTGGAATAGCACAGAGAAGCAGAATCCATTTAAGATGGTTTTTTTGGCAGCAGCACGTAAACACGATTAGAAGAGAAAGACAGTGGACAGAGTTGAAGTTATAGCTACTGTCACTAATAAAAAGAAGAAAGAGTCAAGAAACATTGCGGTGACCAGGTCAGTAGGACTTGGCAATTAATTGGATATGAGTGGCAACAAAGAGTCACACCTTCAAAGTTGCAGGCCCGAGTGTCTGAGGGGATGGTACCATTCAAGGAAGCAGAAAAGGCAGTTTAAGAGCTAGAAAATATGATGATCAGGTCAGTTTCATACTGGGCATCTTAAAAGCTGTATTGGACATCCAGGTGAAATCCACCAGGCATTGGGAAACATGGAGCCAGAGTTCAGGAGTGACACTGAAGCTTGTGGGAATCTTGGGCAGAGAGGTGACACTGCGTATTAAAACACTGGGGGAGTATGAGACCCCAAGGGAGAAGGCAGTAGGGAGAAAAATTACTGTCTGAGGAGAAGCAGCAGGCATAAAGCTGGAATATGGGTTTGTGGAGAGATAAGGTGTAGAAGGTGAGGAGAAAAAAGTGCCCTGAAGCGAAGTCATGCAGGCCCTTGAATGCCTCTCTGTACATTGAATTTTAACTTTTTGAGATAAAGAGTGACATTATCCCATCTGCCAAGGCAGTTATCAAATAGGACAAAGGCTGATCAGTGCCCAGTCCAAACCATGAGAATTAGCATGTGTGTGTCTTTGAATGTCTGATGAAACTGGGTTTATGTGGTTTGCTTTTTTCCGGTATTTTTCAAGATTCCATTTTCATAGCATGTTAGCTGAGGAGTGAAAAGGTATCATTTACATAGAAGTCACAGATCTCCTGTGGTTCTCTTGGGATATTTGTTTTTCCATGTAAGGTAAAAATCTCCTACATCTGAATGAGAGGTGATTTATGTGGAATGTTGGTCACACTCTGAAAATTCTTCTGCCCCTTACTCACAGTCTCATTTATTTTCATATCTTTTCATCCCCCTCAATTACTGGGTATCAAGACAGGTCCCATTGTACTATGCTGCCATTTTCATTCCATTTTCCCACAGCTCATTTAATTCACCCCAGGCAAATTTCCCTGTGCCTCCACATTAATGCTCTTGAACACCGGCCTCTTTCCCTTCTCTAACTCTTCTTTAGTTATCTTGGGATAATCTCCTCATGTCTTCCTGTTATATTGTGTGCCTGAAAACTTTGAGAATAACAACTCCCAGACTTCCCTAGAAGAATTTTATTAAGAAATGTGCTCCTGGAGGACCTTCAAGATGGCAGAGGAGTAAGACGTGGAGATCACCTTCCTCCCCACATATACATCAAAAATACATCTACATGTGGAACAACTCCTACAGAACACCTACTGAATGCTGGCAGAAGACCTCAGACTTCCCAAAAGGCAAGAAACTCCCAAGTACCTGGGTAGGGCAAAAGAAAAAACAAAAAAAACAGAGACAAAAGAATAGGGACGGAACATGCACCACTGGGAGGGAGCTGTGAAGGAGGAAAAGTTTCCACACAATAGGAAGCCCCTTCACTGGTGGAGACAGGTGGGTGGGGGGGAAGCTTTGGAGCCAGATAGGAGAGCACAGCAACAGGGGTGCAGAGGGCAAAGCAGAGAGATTCCTGCACAGAGCATCGGTGCCGACCAGCACTCACCGCCTGAGACGCTTCTCTGCTCCCCCGCTGGGGCAGGTGGGGGCTGGGAGCTGAGGCTCGGGCTTCAGAGGTCAGATCTCAGGAAGAGGACTGGGGTTGGCTGCATGAACACAGCCTGAAGGGGGCTACTGCGCCACAGCTAGTCGGGAGGGAGTCCGGGAAAAAGTCTGGAACTGCTTAAGAGTCAAGAGACCATTGTTTCGGGGTGCGTGAGGAGAGGGGATTCCTTCCTAGTCTGCACACAGAAGGCAGAACACCGCCTAAACAAGCTCCTGAGATGGGCACGAGTCGCGGCTATCAGCGCAGACACCAGAGACAGGCATGAAAATGCTAAGGCTGCTGCTGCAGCCACCAAGAAGCCTGTGTGCAAGCACAGGTCACTATCCACACCTCCCCTCCCGGGATCCTGTGCAGCCCGCCACTGCCAGGGTCCCGTGATCCAGGGACAGCTTCCTCAGGAGAACACATGGCACACCTCAGGCTGTCGGCAATATCAGGCCAGACTCTGCTGCCACAGGCTCGCCCCGCATTCCATACCCCTCCCTCCTCCCACCACCAGCCTGAGTGAGCTAGAGCCCCCTAATCAGCCTCTCCTTTAACCCCCTCCCGTCTGGGTGAAGAACAGACGCCACAGGGCAACTTACATGCAAAGGCGGGGCCAAATCCAAAGCTGAACTCCAGGAGCTGTGTGAACAAAGAAGAGAAAGGGAAATTCCTCCATGCAGCCTCAGGAGCAGCAGATTAAATCTCCACAGTCAACTTGATGTACCCTGCATCTGTGGAATTCCTGAATAGATAACAAATCATCCCAAAATTGAGGCAGTGGACTTTGGGAGCAACTGTAGACTTTGGGTTTGCTGTATGCGACTAATTTCTAATTTATATGTTTCTCTTAGTTTAGTTTTTAGGGCTTGTTATCATTGGTGGATTTGTTTATTGGTTTTGTTGCTCTATTTTTTTAATTACTTTTTTTATTTTTTAGTTTAATAATTTTTTAATTTTAAAAACCTTATTTTATTTCATTTTATTTTATTTATTTATTTTTCTCCCTTTTCTTCTGACCCGTATGGCTGACAGAGTCTTTGTACTCCTGCTGGGTGTCAGGCCAAAGCCTCAGAGGTGGGAGAGCCGAGTTCAGGACACTGGACCACCAGAGACCTCCCGGGCCCACATAATATCGATTGGTGAAAGCTCTCCCAGAGATCTCCATCTCAACATTAAGATCCAGCTCCACTCAACGACCAGCAAGCTCCAGTGCTGGACACCCCATGTGAAACAACTAGCAAGATAGCAACACAACCCCACCCATTAACAGACAGACTGCCTAAAATCATAAGTTCACAGACACTCCAAAACACACCACCAGACAAGGTACTGCCCACCAGAAAGACAAGATCCAGCCCCACCCACCAGAACACAGGCACCAGTCCCCTGCACCAGGATGCCTACACAACCCACTGAACCAACCTTACCCACTGGGGGCAGACACCAAAAACAACAGGTACTATGAACCTGCAGCCTGCAAAAAGGAGACCCCAAACACAGTAAGTTAAGCAAAATGAGATGACAGAGAAATACGGAGCAGTTGAAGGAGCAAGGTAAAAACCCACCAGGCCAAATAAATGAAGAGGAAATAGGCAGTCTACCTGAAAAAGAATTCAGAGGAATGATAGTAAAGATGATCCAAAATCTTGGAAATAGAATGGAGAAAACACAAGAAATGTTTAACAAGGAACTAGAAGAACTAAAGAGCAAACAAACAATGATGAACAACACAATAAATGAAATTAAAAATTTTCTAGAAGGAACCAACAGCAGAATAACTGAGGCAGAAGAATGGATAAGTGACCTGGAAGATAAAATACTGGAAATAACTACTGCAGAGCAGAATAAAGAAAAAAGAATGAAAAGAATTGAGGACAGTCTCAGAGACCTCTGGGACAACATTAAACACACCAACATTTGAATTATAGGGGTCCCAGAAGAGGAAGAGAAAAAGAAAGGGACTGAGAAAATATTTGAAGAGATTATAGTTGAAAACTTCCCTAATATGAGAAAGGAAATAGTCGATCAAGTGCAGGAAACAGAGACAGTCCCATACAGGATAAATCCAAGGAGAAACATGCCAAGACACATATTAATCAAACTGTCAAAAATTAAATACAAAGAAAAAATATTGAAAGCAGCAAGGGAAAAGCAACAAATAACATACAAGGGAATCCCCATAAGGTTAACAACTGATCTTTCAGCAGAAACTCTGAAAGCCAGAGGGAGTGGCAGGACATATTTAAAGTGACAAAAGGGAAAAACCTATACCAAGATTAGTCTACCCAGCAGGATCTCATTCAGATTCCATGGAGGAATTAAAACCTTTACAGACAAGCAAAAGCTAAGAGAATTCAGCACCACCAATCCAGCTTTACAACAAATGCTAAAGGAACTTCTCTAGGCAGGAAACACAAAGGAAGGAAAAGACCTACAATAACAAACCCAAAGAAATTAAGAAACTGGTAATAGGAACATACATATTGATAATTACCTTAAATGTAAATGGTTTAAATGCTCCAACCAAAAGATACAGACTCGCTGAATGGGTACAAAAGCAAGACGCATATATATGCTGTCCACAGGAGACCCACTTCAGACCTAGGGAAACACACAGACTGAAGTGAGGGGATGGAAAAAGATATTCCATTAAAATGGAAATCCAAAGAAAGCTGGAGTAGCAATTACCATATCAGACAAAATACACTTTAAAATAAAGACTATTACAAGAGACAAAGAAGGACACTACATAATGATCAAATGATCAATCCAAGAAGAAGATATAACAATTGTAAATATTTATGCACCCAACATAGGAGCACCTCAACTTAAGGCAAATGCTAACAGCCATAAAAGGGGAAATCAACAGTAACACAATCATAGTAGGAGATGTTAACACCCCACTTTCACCAAAGGACAGATCATCCAAAATGAAAATAAATAAGGAAACACAAGCTTTAAATAACACATTAAACAAGATGGACTTAATTGATATTTATATGACATTCCATCCAAAAACAACAGAATACACTTTCTTCTCAAGTGCTCATGGAACATTCTCCAGGATAGATCATATCTTGGGTCACAAGTCAAGCCTCAGTAAATTTAAGAAAACTGAAATCATATCAAGTACCTTCTCCGACCACAATGCTATGAGACTAGATATCAATTACAGGAAAAAATCTGTACAAAATACAAACACATGGAGGCTAAACAATACACTACTAAATAACCAAGAGATCACTGAAGAAATCAAAGGGGAAATTAAAAAAATACCTAGAAAAAAATGACAATGAAAACACGATGGCCCAAAACCTATGGGATGCAGCAAAAGCAGTTCTAAGAGGGAAGTTTATAGCAATACAATCCTGCCTCAAGAAACAAGAAAAATCTCAAATAATCAACCTAACCTTACACCTAAAGCAATTAGAGAAAGAAGAATCAAAAAAAAAAAAAAAAAAAAACCCCGAAGTTAGCAAAAGGAAAGAAATCATAAAGACCAGATTAGAAATAAATGAAAAAGAAATAAAGGAAACAATAGCAAAGATCAATAAAACTAAAAGCTGGTTCTTTGAGAAGATAAACAAAATTGATAATCCATTAGCCAGAATCATCAAGAAAAGAAGGGAGAAGACTCAAATCAACAGAATTAGAAATGAAAAAGGAGAAGTAACAACTGACACTGCAGAAATACAAAGGATCATGAGAGATTACTATAAGCAACTCTATGCCAATAAAATGGACAACCTGGAAGAAATGGACAAATTCTTAGAAAAGCACAACCTTCCGAGACTGAACTAGGAAGAAATAGAAATTATAAACAGACCAATCACAAGCACTGAAATTGAAACTTTGATTAAAAATCTTCCAACAAACAAAAGCCCAGGACCAGATGGCTTCACAGGTGAATTCTATCAAACATTTAGAGAAGAGCTAAAACCCATCCTTCTCAAACTCTTCCAAAATATAGCAGAGGAAGAACACTCCCAAACTCACTTTACCAGGCCACCATCACCCTGATACCAAAACCAGACAAAGATGTCACAAAAAAAGAAAACTACAAGCCAATATCACTCATGAACATAGATGTGAAAATCCTCAACAAAATACTAGCAAACAGAATCCAACAACACATTAAAAGGATCACACACCATGATCAAGTGGGGTTTATCGCAGGAATGCAAGGATTCTTCAATACACGCAAATCAATCAATGTGATACACCATATTAACAAACTGAAGGATAAAAACCATATGATCATCTCAAGATATGCAGAAAAAGCTTTCAACAAAGCTCAACACCCATTTATGATTTTAAAAAAACCCTCCAGAAAGTAGGCATAGATATAATAAAGGCCATATATGACATAATAAAGGCCAATATAATAAAAGCCATATATGACAAACCCACAGCCAACATCGTCCTCAATGGTGAATAACTGAAACCATTTCCATTAAGATCAGGAAAAACACAAGGTTGCCCACTCTCACCACTATTATTCAACATAGTTTTGGAAGTTTAACCACAGCAATCAGAGAAGAAAAAGAAATAAAAGGAATCCAAATTGGAAAAGAAGTAAAACTGTCACTGCTTGCAGATGATGTGATATTATACATAGAAAATCCTAAAGAGGCTACCAGAAAACTACTAGAGCTAATCAATGAATTTGGTAAAGTAGCAGGATACAAAATTAATGCACAGAAATCTCTTGCATTCCTATACACTAATGATGAAAAATCTGAAAGAGAAATTAAGGAAACACTCTCATTTACCATTGCAACAAAAAGAATAAAATACCTAGGAATAAACCTACCTAAGGAAACAAAAGACCTGTATGCAGAAATCTATAAGACACTGATGAAAGAAATTAAAGATGATACAAACAGATGGAGAGATATACCATGTTCTTGGATTGGAAGAATCAACATTGTGAAAATGACTCTATTACGCAAAGCAATCTACAGATTCAATGCAAACCCTATCAAACTACCAGTGGCATTTTTCACAGAACTAGAACAAAAAATTTCACAATTTTTATGGAAACACAAAAGACCCCAAATAGCCAAAGCAATCTTGAGAAAGAAAAATGAAGCTGGAGGAATCAGGCTCCCTGACTTCAGACTATACTACAAAGCTACAGTAATCAAGACAGTATGGTACTGGCACAAAAACAGAAATATGGATCAATGGAACAGAATAGAAAGCCCAGAGATAAACCCACACACATATGGTCACCTTATCTTTGATAAAGGAGGCAAGAATATACAATGGAGAAAAGGCAGCCTCTTCAATAAGTGGTGCTGGGAAAACTGGGCAGCTATATGTAAAAGAATGAAATTAGAACACTCCCTAACACCATACACAAAAATAAACTCAAAATGCGTTAAAGACCTAAATGTAAGGCCAGACACTATCAAACTCTTAGAGGAAAACATAGGCAGAACACTCTATGTCACAAATCACAGCAAGATCCTTTTTGACCCACCTCCTAGAGAAATGGAAATAAAATCAAAAATAAGCAAAGAGGACCTAATGAAACTTCAAAGCTTTTGCACAGCAAAGGAAACCATAAACAAGACAAAAAAACCTTCAGAATGGGAGAAAATATTTGCAAATGAAGCAACTGACAAAGGATTCATCTACAAAATTTACAAGCAGCTCATGCATATCAATATCCAAAAAACAAACAACCCATCCAAAAATGGGCAGAAGACCTAAATAGACATTTCTCTAAAGAAGATATACAGATTGCCAACAGACACATGAAAGAATGCTCAACATCACTAATCTTTAGAGAAATGTACATCAAAACTACAATGAGGGAGCCTTCCCTGGTGGCGCAGTGGTTGAGAGTCCGCCTGCTGATGCAGGGGACACGGGTTCGTGCCCCGGTCCGGGAAGATCCCACATGCCGCGGATCGGCTGGGCCCATGAGCCATGGCCACTGAGCCTGCGCGTCCGGAGCCTGTGCTCTGCAATGGGAGAGGCCACAGCAGTGAGAGGCCCGTGTATCACACACAAAAAAAAACTACAATGAGGTATCACCTGACTCCAGTCAGAATGGCCATCACCAAAAAATCTACAAACAATAAATACTGGAGAGGGTGTGGAGAAAAGGGAACACTCTTGCACTGTTGGTGGGAATGTAAATTGATACACCCACTCTGGAGAACAGTTTGGAGGTTTCTTAAAAAACTAGAACTACCATATGACCCAGCAATCCCACTACTGGACATATATCCTGAGAAAAACCATAATTCAAAAAGAGTCATGTACCACAATGTTCACTGCAGCTCTATTTACAATAGCCAGGACATGGAAGCAACTTAAGTGTCCATCAACAGATGAATGGATAAAGAAGATGTGGCACACATATAGAGTGGAATATTACTCAGCCATAAACAGAAACGAAATTGAGTTATTTGTAGTGACATGGATGTACCCAGAGTCTGTCATACAGAGTGAAGTAAGTCAGAAAGAGAAAAACAAATACCGTATGCTAACACATATATATGGAATCTAAAAAAAAAAAACAAAACAAAAAAACGGTTCTGAAGAAACTAGGGGCAGGACAGGAATAAAGACACAGACACAGAGAATGGACTTGAGGATATGGGGAGGAGGAAGGGTAAGCTGGGATGATGTGAGAGAGTGGCATGGACATATATACACCACCAAATGTAAAATAGCTAGTGGGAAGCAGCCGCATAACACAGGGAGATCAGCTTGGTGCTTTGTGACCACCTAGAGTGGTGGGATATGGAGGGTGGGAGGGAAACGCAAGAGGGAGAAGATATGGGGATATATGTATACTTATAGCTGATTCACTTTGTTATACAGCAGAAACTAACAACAATGTAAACAATTATACTCCAATAAATATGTTAATAAACGAAAAACAAAAAAGAAATGTGCTCCTAGGAATTGATGTCTTCAGCTCTTAGAGGCCATCTAAGCAGCCCCATCCTAAAAACGAGATTCCCAAGAGTTCCATCTACTGTTTCCTTAAAACTACTTGTCTGTTACATAAAATATTTCAAATTATAGAAATAGTGTTTTCTTATTTTTGTGTAAATAGTATCTATTTATAGCCCAAAAATTTGGCTATAGTTTTTTGATATCAGTCTTGGAATCTAAAAAAAATACTTATAAAATATTCTTATGGGAAATGTGTTTGGATGAAAACCTATTGACTTAAAAAGTAAGATTTATGATCTGTATTTATACCCAATCCATCAGAAAATTGAGTCCTGGCTTATACGCATCTGTAACCATGATATTAGATAACTTACGATGACTGTAATAGCACCATTTTTCTTCTTGGACATAATTGTTTCGCATGCTGGCTATACATTTAACACAATTAATAAAACTGTTAAGCGTTAAGAGTTTGAACATTTTATCACCCTTTCAGAGTTGAGATTCACTGGCTTCAACCAACCACTTTGAATCAGAAATAAAATTAAAGGCAAAAGGCTGTGCAGGACAGACCAATTTATGATTCACTATATGTTACAGCAGCCAAGGCAAGTTGGAATGCTTTTCTTTTTCTGATAGGGTGTGGGAGGGAAGAAATAATCTTGTTGCTGGCTGCTCCTACAGATAACCCCAAGGGAGAGGGAATGGCCTGCTGTACAAATGAAATTCAAGAGGATAGTTCTATCCTCACTTAACTCAACTATTTTGCCAGAATAATTTACTTTACACTAAAAGTAATATATGTAGCTTCTCACAGCCTCCCACCAACAATTCTGGGAAGCAAGCTCCGTGTTTCAAAGCGGGTGGGCTCTTGAAGCATGAGACCATGAAAGCATGAATTTGTGAGTAATATATTTAATAGAGCTTATATGGGTATGTCTCTGGCATAAAACTAGCACTACTCACTATAGGCAATGCAGAAAATAGAGTAATGTAGACAGATGGAAGCAAGCACCCATTGCCTCATCATCCAGAGTCATTTACTCTTAGCCTTCTGGGATGATTGACAGGTGGATAAAACCTGCAGCATTATTTTTATCCAGTGAGCTCTTCATCTGGGTCTGTGGTCTAAGGAGTAGACCTGGGCATTCTTAGAACATTCTAGCCATTGACATACAATCTGCTGAGGTATAAGAGATAAGAAAATCATTTCATAAATCATAAGGTACACTGATAAATAAAGCCCTGCGTCCCCTCATAGAGTTGAATTGACCCAGTTGAAAGGATACGTGAGCAGTTAAAATGAACTATTTGCTGATTTTAATGCACTTTCTAGTTGTTTTTTTCCAGCTTCTCATATAAAATGCCCCTTTTAGCCCCGTGTCTCTAACATATAAAAAAATGTCACCTCCTTAGAGGGATTAGGAGACTAATGTCATTTTTTGTACAGGCAAATAAATGATGGTGCTGCTTTAGAAAGAGTCCTGGTGAACATTCAAGTAAATATTAAAAATTAAACAGTCCTGCCTATGAAGGCAAGATAAACTTTAATAAGAAACATTAAAGGACACTCACACAGCCCTAGTATGAAATGATAAGCATTTCCCCAAATAATAAAAAACACCTTCATTGATCTTCATATAACAGCATGTGGCTGCCCAATAAAACATATGAATTCATATAATAAAAGCTGGCCTTAAAGAAGGGAGGGGTGCCAGAACTCTAGGTCAAACAAGACATTGAAAATGGAGTTTGAGGTGGGAGGGAAGAAAACTAAACTACACCATACCATTTATTTGTTCTCCCTTTAATTCATCCAATAACAGCAACTTTTGTTCCAGGCACCATGCTAGGCAGCTGGGAATTTAATAGTCAGCAAAACAGACACTGTCCTTGCAACAGGGGAAGAAAGATATTAATCAAGGGAACACATAAATCAGGTAATGATTTAAACCGTGGTTAGTTACTTTGAAGGAAAATACATCAGAATCTGAGAGCCTCGCAGGAGACCTGATCTGAATGGAGAATCAGAGAAGCCCCTCCCCGACCACCACCCTGAGGAGAGAAAGTCTGGCTGAGATCTGAAGGATAAGACCTGAAGGAAGGAAATGAGAAAAGAGGAGTTGGGTGGGGTGTTAGGGCATGTCAGGATAAGACCATCTCAGGGTGACATGGTAGCCCTTGCAGAAGCCCCAAGACTGGAGGGAGAGGGTGTAGTCGTGACCCTCCATCATGTGCTACAAGATTGGAAAGCCAAGAAAAGGGGAACAAGAATACGTCAAGCAATAAACTAGAAGGGTTTTATTACCAGACATTCTAGAGAGAAAATTTCTCAAAAGAAGAAAAATGTAAGAAATGCTGTAGTTTGAGTGGAGTGGCACTTCCCATGGGCTCCATGTACTTCTAGATAGAAAACATAACAGGAGAAACATCCCAATCACTCTAGCAACAAAAATTCATGATAGATCAGGGAAGTGTCCTCTATAAGAATTGCATTAAAAGAAAACAACTTTAATGTACAAAACATAAAAGATGGTTTGGATAAAAAATTGAATGTGCTGATTGTTGCACATATCTTGTGAATATAATAAAACCACTGAATCATAAATGGGTGGACTGTATGGCATGTGAATTATATCTTAATAAAGCAATTTTAATAAATTCCAAACAAACTGCCACATTACCAAACTGAATGAGTATTATATTTAAAGATGTCGAATTTTTCCTTGATTAGTTTACAGATGTAAAGCAATTCCAATCAAAATCCCAAAGGATTTTTTTGTCCATTTGATTGTTGCCGAATCTTCTAAAAAATTTATACATATATATATATATATATAAAATTTTAAAAGAAGATTCAAGGGATTTTTTGTTCTAAATATTGAAATAATATTAGTAATAATAAGAGAAAAAGCTAATACTCACTGACCATTCCTATATGCCAAGCACTGTTGTAAATGACATTAATAAAGTACCTGCCCCCATTAAATAGTCATAGAAATTAAGATAATCCAAGTAAAGCAACTTGCATAGTGTCTGACAACTAGGGGGCACAAAATAGTAATAAAAATAGTTAAAAGTCTTGTCAGATTTTAATACCAATATTAATTATATTTATCTTGAACAATTAGTTCTCTCTCTCTCTCTCTCTCTCTCTCTTTCACTGCCAGTGTGAACCGGATAAATGGCAAGATTCTCTTTTTGAGCTCAGTTCTACAGAGCTTGGAGGCAAAATTCTTGTGCACTAATAGCAGATTTATTGTCATTGTGGTATGCATTTTAAACATCATTCCTGGCTTCATATAGTTTCTTTTTCTACTTCACCCTATTTTAATTTATGCTATCTTGTATTTTATGTGACCATTAAGGTGCCTTAAATCTTTCCAGGAAGAGAGGAATGTATACAATAAGTAACGTTAAAATCAAGTAATAAATAAAGAATATTAACAGCAATTCAGAAAAGAAACAAAATTGACCAATAATTTTTAAAAATATTAAATCTTACTTGTAATCAAAGAAACGCTAATTGAGACAGTAATGAAATGATGTTTTTACCTATCAAAATAGGCGTCTTCTATTGATAGTTCTAAATCTTGATGGAAGCACATTAAGACTAGCACCAGCATACACTACTATTGTAAGTTGTTACAATATGTTCATAAATCAATTTGGCCATTTATATATCAAGAGCCTTAAAAGGGTTCATGCCCTTTCACCCTTGACTTCCACTTCTAGGAATCTGTCCAAAGAAAATAACTTGATAGATAACAGGTTATTGCAAAGATTCACTGCAGCCTTTCTCAAAATAGCAAAAACTTGGAAACCACGTAAATGTCCAGCAACAGCACAGTTAATGCATTACAATGTTCCTATGTGCTATAAAAATGCATCCAGTAGAGATGATTTTGAAGAGCTTTTAAAATGTCAAAAAATCAAAATATAATGTTAAGTGAGAAGTTGGGATACAAAACCATATATATCCAATTTTATAACATGCATATGTACAGGAAATATAACATGCATAGAAGGAAATATAACACAATGTTAACAGTACTGGTATCTGAGCAGTGTAATTACAGAAAATATTTTTTTTATTATTTCCACTTCATATTTTCTGCAATGTTCATGTATTATTTATGTTATGAGAAAGTACACAATGAGCCAAGTAAGAATGGGAATAATTCAGACATAACAATAGTCACAACAGCAATATTTGCTACACATGCGCTTCTGCTGTCTGCAGCATTTCAAGTCCAGGTAGAATGAGTTCCTCACTGAGCAGCACTTCCATAGTAAAATCTTTACATCCTTAAGATGCTATGCTTTCACAGAGACTTGCGGAAGCATATTTTCATTGCCATCCAGTTTATTTCTTTCATAGGACTTAACACAAACTGAAATTGTCATGTTATCTATTTGTTTAGTTGTTTATTGTCCCACTGTGTCTTGCTGATCACTGGATCCTCACAGTGTTGGGGAAACAGTAAATATTTTACAAATGTTCTTCAATTAATAAATGAATGAAAAATGGCAGCATCATAGGAATAGGGCTACAGCATTATGCAGGGATTATTTTTTAATCGATCAATCAATCAAATGCTTTTGATAAGACCATACAAAAACGTTCTCATACTAGATGCTATGGAATGAATAAAGCCCCCCAGTAAGGGACAATGTACTGTGATACAAAAAGCAAAATCCTGGTGTTGAACAAATCTAAATTTGATATATGTTTGTGTGGAGTTTGGCAGGTTACTTGCCATGGCCTCTGTATCCTCATTTGAGAGGATTACAGGAGATAATGGATGTAAAATATCTGTCTGAAGTTCTTATTCCATCCACCACTAGATTATAAACTCCATGACAGTAGAAATCAGATCTATCTTACGCACCTGTATTCCTAGAGCCTAAGCATATGTCAACCACTCTTTCAGATAATGGACTTGGCCAAGAGCCCAAGCAGAGGTGACCAGCATGTGTCCAGCAGCAAAGAGGCAGAGGGCAGGAGCACCTCTCACTTGCAGCTGGAGAGTATACCCAAATGAGTTTCAAATCCAAGAGTGACCCATAGTGTTTGAGCCATGAGATTGACATAAGCAGATTATCAAAGCAAAGAAAACCTAAGACCATGATGCCCATAGTGGAGCCAGGGGTCAGAGATATAGGATCCTTGAATGGGAACATGAGACAGATTAATGCTGCCACAGCCTAGGTGGTTCTGGGTCCCTGGCAGCAGATTGTGGAGTTAGGTCAGAAATATTTAATGGTCCAGTAAGGATCAGATACACAGTACATGACATTTAGTAGGAGTTTTGAAAAATGGATATTTCTCTTCCTTTCCTGAATATTCTTTAATCGAAGGAACTTTAAAAAAAAAAAAGACTTTGCTAATCCAGGC
This sequence comes from Tursiops truncatus, assembly GCF_011762595.2. Taxonomy (NCBI): domain Eukaryota; kingdom Metazoa; phylum Chordata; class Mammalia; order Artiodactyla; family Delphinidae; genus Tursiops; species Tursiops truncatus. The sequence goes on along the minus strand of NC_047039.1, from coordinate 85,207,615 downwards.
TGATAAATGGAAAACTGAACAAATGAGCATGCAATCTGTTTATTTCCTTACCTACTACCAAAATAATTTTGAGACGGCACCTTTATAGAATTTTTTAAGTAACTGCAGCTTTATTACTTTCAAATACAGTAATTCATATTAACAGCAGCAAAATGTTTTCAATTAGACACCCTGCTGGGTTTTCTTTAATGAATGTCAAACATCACTTCCTTCATTTGAATACAAACAGAAAACATGCCAAATTTTTGCAAACCCTTCCCTTAAATTAGGGGAAAATTGGCCTATAACTTTGTTTACATTATTAATCTACTTAGCAAGCACTGTCTTCATACATAGATACTTTCTAAATCAATGAATACGTCCTAGGATATCTGTAAATATTCACATATATATTTTGTAGTTATAAACAGTTATCCATATACATGTCTATGGACTGTATGTATGTTCACACACATACATTTATATTATATAAAAATTAAAACAGTTTAAATGGACACACACATTTGTAATTAGAAAGAACAATTACTCCAGGTCACTGCTGGACATAATGTGGAAATCACCTGGCTACACCCTTCAACTGCAGGTAAGAGGTGCTCCCACCCTCTGTCTCCATCCTACTGGACCCATCTTGACCACACCTCACTGCTTGGTCTCACAATCATTCAAAGCATTCAGACCATTCCATACTCAATGTTATGGAATGGATAGATGGAGAGCCCTGGTAGGGGGTGAGGTACTGTGATACAAAAGGCAAAGTCCTGATATTGAATAGATAGATGTTTGATGCTAAGTTTGATGGTTTGCCCTGTGGAAAATCTCATTTTCATCCTCAATAAATATCTATGTGGCAAAGTCCCAAAGGGACTCCTTTTATGTCTAAAATACATATTTTAGTTCCATTAATAATGTGAATTAAGGTGAATGTTGGATTTTTATGATTTAGTCTCAACTTGACATTTTGGTTCTTTATCAAATCAGAAGCTATGTGATCTAACCACCAGTGTATCCAGTGGCAAGTCAGGAGGCTTAACTGTGAGTTCACTTCTATTATGAACTCAGTCTGGGATATTCAGCCAGTTGGGGCTCATTTTTCCCAGTTGCAACTCCATATAAGCCTGCTCTAGCCAATTTGATTGCATTGTGTGTGTGTGTGCGTGTGTGTGTATATATATATAATATAGATTCAATTGCACTATATATATAATATTATATAATAATATATTATTATATAATATAGATTCAGTTGCACTATATATATCATATATATACACATATAATATAGATGATGTTATGCATAGCTGAAGTTCAGACAGACATTTTGTCAGAATCCATTCATATTTTTCAAACTTGGAAGTGCACTTACCATCACATTTTATCAAAAAGCTGCTGCCTAAAAAATGCCAAAAGACAGTAAAACTTTAACAGTGCCAACCAAAACAGAACCTATCAATGTTTATTTAAGTTATATTTGAACTAGGCTTTTTTCTCATGCATGATCTAAAGACGTAGAATTAATGGAAGTGAATCTTACTGTAAATAAGAATGTGAAAGTAGGTACATAAATATGTGCATTTCCTGTGGTTTATGTGTTTAAAATGATGATCAATCAGCATCCTGAGGGTCATATATGAACTACTTAGCTTCATAATAAGACCACAGACATAACGTCAGGAATAGGAACTGAAAATATCATCATTAAATAATATAATATTTATTGGACTCCCGCTATGTTCCAGGGACTATGCTAATTGCTTTACATGGATTTTTCTCATTTAAACTTTACTGCATCCATACAAATGAGGAAACAGGGCTAAAAGAAATTAGGTAAGTTATCCAAGGTCATATAGCTAATAAATGGTAGAGGCAGGATTCATTTCCAACAATATCTGACTGTGAATTATTCCCACTCAGTGTTTCATTTATACATGCAGTAAGAATGTCCTCCCCAACCTGATTTACTCCAACCAGCCCTTTCCCCACCCTGGACTTAGTCTGGGAAAGCTGTTCATGTGCAACGACAATTCAAGGGCAGAGACAGCTGCTGAGGCTGTGACATTTGAATTTGTGCACACACAGTATAGTATGTGACTCAGTATGTGATGACGAAGTAAGAGAGACACAGATCCAGGAAGGATTAACTCCCATCCCACCCTCACAATCAGCATCATTACAACCCTACCCAGGGAAGTGTTGCAGCAAGACTATGCCCTCCTGGGTACTTCATACACTAAGAAGAAGCAGCTATTTATCTGCAGAGTGTCTTCCATCTACCACCACTGTGGCATAAAGTCACAGTCTCAGATGCTGCCCTGCTCCCCTGCCTCCGCTTCCTGTGAAATGATCACTTAAGTTCTCCTCTTAGCCTGCAGTTGGAAAGCTCCAAATGAAGCTGTAGTGTCTGATTATGAACTCTGGTGCTAATTAATCTTCCCCCTGTTAAATCCCTCAAACTGGTACTCCACTCCACCTTCAGCACTGCTCAGGTCACATAAATTTTGTTCAAAGAGACTAAATCAGTCTCTATTCATCAAGCTATTGTTTATACTATTAAAGGCTAGACATAATTCATAGTCATTAAGAGGAGGCTGATACATAATGATGCTGTTAACAAAAAAAATGAACTAGATATATTAAATATCATCAAGTAAAAAAAGCAGATTATACAAAATATGTATATAAAATAAGACAGTAAAAACATTCTACTAACATTTTTAGTTTTACTGAATTGACACTCATGTAAAAGGGTTGCTCACCCCTAGAAAGAATAATATCAGAGACACCTCAAATCTTTCTTCCTGCTACAGGTCCTGAAATTCTCCCATCAGCCATTTCTTCGTATTAAGAAAATTTCCTCCAAAAGGCCCCTATATATTCTGCATATATTTTGAGAAAAGACCTGTTCCCTGAAGGAGGGGAGAGACTTCTCTTGGTTTTTTATATGGGTTAATTTAGACTAGATAATTCTGCTTACATAGAGCAAGGAACATATGTACCACTGCACAGTTAGATGAATTTTAGGGAGAAGACACCAACCATCAGGTTTATGGAACAGACCAAAGGAAAAGGCAGCCAGCATAGCTTCCTGCCAAGATCAGTTCCCTCTATCTCTACTTCTTATAGCTGAGGTCATTTCTCCCTCACGTTCAGGCACAGCCCTCTTTCTTATCTTCCCCCCAACCAGGTTCAGGAACTAATCCCAATTTCATTCAGGGAGAATTTAAGTTGTGCTATCTAAATCATTTCTCCCCAGAAGTGTGGTCCAAGTACCAACAGTTTTGGCATCTCCAGGAGCTTGTTAGAAAGGCAGAATCTCAGCCTTACTCCATACCTACTAAATCAAAATCTGCATTTTTAACGAGATCCCTAGGTGTTTCATTTGTACAATAAAATTGGAGAAGGATTTAATGTTGTATCTCCATGAGATGATGGATGTTCACTAAACTTATTGTGGTAATCATTTCATGATATACATAAGTCAAATCATCATGCTATACACCTTAAACTTATACAGTACTGTCTGTCAATTATATCTTAATAAAACTGGAAGAAAAAATTGGATAAATAGATAAATTTCTCAAAAAAGATTGAAGAACCATCTCTGTAGGTCAGTTCTCACATGAGCGAGCATCAGGTCACTTTGCTCCTGGCCCTTTATCCTTGAATCATGACATGTTCCAGAACTAAACTTTACCTCCATCTTATAAGTGGTGCCTTGCCTATTAACAAGTTTAAGGCTCCAGTCACTTTCATACTGTGATCCTGTTTAGCTCTGGTCCTCTGCCAGCATTGGGGCAATGATTTGACTCAGAGCCCCAGCCTTAATTTTAGCCCAGCTGGTAGACATCTTGGATAATGGACCTATAACAGTTTTGTTCTTCATGGTCCACCCAGAATTCTCCCTTCCCCACTGTCAAACTGACCTATGCTGCTTCTGCACCTTCCAGCCAAACCAGTAGCACAAAAGTCCATCTTCTAACGAGTTTCGGAAAAGAACCCCTCATCTCTGTCACTGGTTGACCCTCACTGCCAAGAAGCTCTTCCTTGTGTTGCTTTGTGAGCCTTTTCACGCTTGTTCTTTCCTCTGTGGAGATAGTAACCGGCTTATCAGCTTCTTCTTTGAACCATTATTAACCCATTTCTCACCCTGCTCTTCACATCTTGTAAATCACTGGACAAATCATTGTTTCCAGCTAGCCTAGAGGAATGAAAGGAGATGCCCGTGTACTCACCTAAGGTTGCCATCGGCACAGGCCCGCACTAGTTCTTATCTACAATTGAGTGCTGAAAGAAGAGAAAGTATTACATATAGGAAATACAAGCTTTTAGCCTGATCCAGTGATTTTCTTTTCATTTTTACATGGTTTTAGAAAATGACTATTTTGCTTCACTACTATGACAAATAATAATGATACAAATGATTTTTAAACCTCTCCATTGCTTCCCAAATGCTTTCACTCCAGCACCTCAATTTATCCCTTATGTCTTTGGGAGGCAGAAAAGACATTTAATAACAGAGAAGACTGAGGCTCGGAGAAGTTAAGTGATTTTTTGAAAGTTCAAGCTGCTACCTGAACCAAAGTTTCCTCATTTCAGATCCATCACAATTTTCAGCACAACGTTCTGCCTCCGATTAAGCTATGTTCAAAAACTTCTTAAGGGCTTCCCTGGTGGCGTAGTGGTTGAGAATCCGCCTGCCAGTGCAGGGGACATAGATTCGAGCCCTGGTCCGGGAAGATCCCACATGCCACTGAACAACTAAGCCCGTGCTCCACAGCTACTGAAGCTCACGCGCCTAGAGCCCGTGCCCCGCAACAAGAGAAGCCACCGCAGTGAGAAGCCCGCGCACCGCAACGAAAAGTAACCCGCACTCGCCACAGCTAGAGGAAGCCCACACGCAGCAATGAAGACCCAACACAGCCAAAAATTAGTTAATTTTTACAAAAAAACTTCTTAAGCATGCAAGGGTAGTAATGCTCGCAGCTCCCAAAGCTCTGCTCAGCATTTCAGGAATGTAATTTGAGAAAAATAATTATCAGAACAAATAAGAAATTCATAATATGTTCACTTAATTACCGCTTGAGGTGCATCTAGTACTTGCAAATTACCTTAGATTTTTAGATGGATTATGCTTTCAGGGAGCTGAATATTTTGCAGGTCAAATATAAATTCGAGCAGGCAATATACTAAGAGCCAAACTGAAGTCTGAGAAGGCAGAATATATTTTGCTTTGTGTCATGTACCAAATGACTAATAGGCAGCAAGAGCTTTCAGGGTTATAATTTTACCCCAAGGTTCTGGTAACTACATGAAATCCTTGAGTGGTTTATGATATCATAAGGTGAAATTATAGTTCCCCATGGGCAAAAGTTGTTGAAATGCTTTCAGCCATTGAGTACCATAACTAGCCTGTCCTCTATAGCAATTATAGGAAAAACTATATTAAATGCCTAGTCATACTGACTAATGACTTTAAATATAGAAATTATTTTTTTAAATGAGAATGGCAGGCAGGCGATTCATTCATCCATCCATTCCATAAATATGTATGTTACCCTAAGTCTGCCACTAAGATAAGGCCTGGGGTTACAACAGCAGACAAGTCAAATCCCAAAGCCTCCCCTTGGAGAACTTTCATTCTAGCAGGGGAATCAGGCATTAAATGGCCATAATTATGAGATAAGCGTTATGATGATGAAGAGAGAGTGCTATGCCAGTATATTACAGGAAGCTTACCAACTTGGGGGCGGGGGGAGCAGGAGACACAATCAGAGAAGCCCTCCTTGAGGAAGTAAACATAGAGCTAAATGAACTCTGAATGATGAAACAGAACTATGAAGGATAAGAGGAGAGGAGAGCTCATTCTTAAGCAGATAATGAGAGTAAGAGAGAAAAAAGAGACCTTGAAAGGAGAACACAGAAATCTAACCTCCTCCCAGATGATGAGAACGGCTGTGTGGATATGCTACAGGAAAAAGGGGGAAAGAATCAGAAAATAATGTAGCCTAGACATTAGCAAGAAATAAGCATTTTATATTATATATATAATACACATATACATAAGAAATAGGTATACACATATATAACATAATGATATATAACATATATAATATATATGTGTATACATATTTCTTATGTATATTCCATATGCTAATATATATATGTCTTGTTATATATACATTTATAATATATATGTTATATGCTTATATATTGTGTGTATAGGTCATAATATATTGTGTATAATATTTGCATATTATATATGTGTATATAATGAGAAACACAGTATATATAGTACAGTCTATGACATATGTATATTTCATATATGTGTGTATGGATGCATATATGTGCGTATGTATGTACCAGAACAGAATTTGCAATGAGAAAACACCTAGCCATTTTCTATAAAATGCCTGATCTCCAGTCACAAAAGAAAAGAATAAGATTTAAAGACTATAGAGACAATATTCAAAGGGTAACTAATCAGGATGATAAGCTCATAAAATATTGCATTGAATAGAACAAAGGTACAAAATTCTAAAAGAGAACAAGAGGTTATTCAATGTGAAATATTTACCTAATGAAGATGTCATTCATTTTGGACAAGAATGTAAAGATTGTCACCAAGTGGAAAAGCTGAGAAAGAGCTACTGACCATACAAGACGGTTCTCAACAATATTTCAATATCATTGCAAACAATTAATTGTATTATTATTTTAAGTGATAATACAATTTTCATTTGTATCAAACTTTACAATATACCTAATATTTTCTCAGCTTAGTGACTAGGTACATTGGCAGTATTTTAGCATAGGTAAAACATAAATAAATTATCTAAAGTCATACACATAAAACAAAAAATAGCCACAAAAAAGATTATGTTTCAGAATATCAAACTATACCAATAATAGGTGGAAGGGAAAAACAAGTTAGAGACACAAACCAATAGAACAAAACACTACTATGTACGTGTCCCAAGTTCTAAATAGATATTCTCAGATATGGGAAGAATTGGTTTTGGTTTTATGATAATTATTAGTAATTCTGATCCCCAAAAGTTGGTTTCTTATTTTTTGTCTCAATACTGTGTTATTTACAAGAGACACACTTAAAACAGATCTAAGCTAAAGAATTAAAACCACGATTAATATAGTTCAAAAAGTATAGAAATTATTTTTAAATGTATTTTGTCACTTTAGAGTTCATTATAAATTTGAAAGTAGTCAAAGTAACCTAAATATTTATTTCCACTGTGAAAAGCTGTGTGCTAACCAAGCACTACAGTGAAACTCTGAAAATAATGAAATATTTTAACCATTTTTGCACTAAATGTTATAATATGGTTATACAGAGAATCTAGCCTTTGGGGATTATAATTCTTTTACAGTTGTACTCAGATGTCTTTCCTGAGACAAGTGGCATGTGATGACTGAAGTTTTAATAGCCATTCATACTTGGAATATTTTATGCATTAATACTTGGAGTAAAAATGAACAGCATTTTCCAAATACAATAACTCAAGAAATAAATGGAGGCATCTGTGCAAATGTTTCATTTTTGAAAATCACCTTGGGCTGAGTCAAACCATGGAAAATTTTAGCTCAAAGGACAGTTCTGCCTCCCCTTAATCCCCCCTAAAAAATCATAAGGATGTGAAAACAGGATTATAATGGAAGCTGTCTTGCAACATTAACTGCAATGTTCATTCCCCTAAAAGCCATAATTCATGCCTGTTCTACAGCCTTTTTCTTTCAGCAATTATGCATATTAGAGGAAAGTCTGAATACATATAAACTAAATGCTGAGAGAAAACCAACCCTCATAAAAGAAAAATTTACTTGACCAGTTTGCTTTGAAGGAAAATATGAAAGCCAGTTTGTCCCAGGTGTCCCCTGGTCCAAGGAGGTTGGAAAAAGCACGTAAACTACAGTCACGGGGCATGACGCAAGGCTTACTGCCTGGGATGCCTGATCAACCCATTGGCGGTCAGTTCCATCCCTAGGGGACTGTGTCTTCGGTGGGAACAGAATATTGGGAACTGCTGGCTCTCCAGGGAATTCAATGCAAAAATTGCTCTTCTAAATTGACAAACTGCTACACAGAACCCCTCAAACCCACTCTTTCCTTTTCTCTTCTCCCTCTCTTATTCGGAGGTTTATGGGGTGACATAAAATCATCTCACGGGAATTTCCCCATGCCATTTTGATCATTTTTGTATACAGAGCCTGGTACTTGATAAACATTTCCTGACAAAAATGAAAGACCTCTAAATCCTGTTTCAAGTCAGAAAACTTGTATTTGAATCTTGTCTCTGGGAAATAACTGGGCTTTGTGATCCTGGGCAAGTTACTTAAACTCCAAGCCTCAGATTCCTCACCTAAGAAATAGACTTGAAAATAGTACCTACTCATAGCCCTGTCTTTATACAATTATGAGATAATGTGTGTAAAATTTCTGAACACAGTGGCTGGCCAGTATCAGTGCTCTGTAATTATTTGTTAAATCTAAATTCTCCAGAGTTGTAGATGACCATAATCCCAGATGACCAGATGAATGAAGAAGAACAGATTATATCTAATATAAGGGCTGAGGATCCACTCTACTTTTCTCATACCTCTAACATTAGGCGAAGAACAACTGCATCCTTGACTTCTCCAGGAAGAATTACAGCCAAGAGTTACAGTCATGGCATTCAGGATTTATGCTTTGAAATACATCTTCAAAATAAAGCCTATGACCATTTCCAAATGGGAAATCTCAGAAGAAGCCCAGAAGTATTACCAAGGAATATGAAATTTATTTGTAGAATTTACAGACTTACAATAACCCTCCAAGCAAATAGCATAAATTTCAAAATCTGAATGGAAGACACCATACAAACACACACACACACACACAAACACACGCACACACACATACACACAATGAATTTAATAAATCAGCCAGCAAGCTATTCTCTGTGCCTAGAGTTTATGTAAGATGTAAAGAACATTACACCCAATTTTTGTTCTCAGAAAATGTATAATCAAGTTAAGATTAAACCCTGCAGTAAAACCAGGAAAGGAGGCGTGTTCACCATTAAGTACCAAGTGAGGATGTCAATATCCCTGACCACCTCACCTGAATTTCTATCTCATCATACCATTTTTTTTCTTTCCTTCTTTAATGTGTCACTATCTGTAATTATCTAGTTTGCCTTTTGTTAATCTTTTTTTCCAGTGGAGTAGAGACCTGTCCTATGTTACTCATGGTAATGGTACACAGTATATATAATATATATGTGCTGAATTAATGGATTCTTTGTTCTTGAACCTTCACCTGACCTAGGGATCCTAACTTAGATAGCAGGCAAAACCAAATCAGAAATATGCTTAAAATCATTCAGCAAGAAATTATTCCTTTCTTCTATCATGTTCTTCTATCAATTACTATAATTCTAAAAAGATTAATGAGGGCAATATGATGATTTCTAAAAGAGTTCAAATAAAATCATATTCCCTTCAGAAATACACACAAATAAACAACTAATTGCTCTGCAATGAGATTAATGAAATAATAAAAATATGCAAAAGGGAGAGGTGGCACCCACAAGGATAGTTAACTCTTTCTTGGGAAGATCAGAGAAGGCTTCTGAAAAGAGATGGTACCTAATCTGGATCTTAAAGGAAGAATAGGAGGAACAGAAATAGGAATTCCACGCAAAGGTAATAGCATGTGTAAATGCAAAAAGGCAAGATTGGGCCAAATGACATGAGCACCAGGCTTAGAGGCAGAGTCTTAGTTAAACTTCTGGATTCTCATTTATAGTTATTACCACTGTATCAATTTCCTGTTACTACAGTAATACCACATAACAAGCAGCCATAAACATCAGTGGCATACAACAAAAAAATTTATATAGCTCACAAGTTTGCAAGGTTTGGCTGACCTAGTACAGGCTTACTTATGTATCTGGGGGCAAGTAGCTGTTGACTGGTCTGGGGTGGCTTTAATATTTGCTGGGGTGACCTGGCTCTACTCCACATGTCTCATCATCCAGCAGGTAAACCAGGCATGTCCTTCTCGTGGTGACAGCAGAGGGTTATAGCACAAGCAGAAAGGTACAAGCACTTTTCTGAGACTGTTCTAACACCATGTCTGCTAACATTCCAATGACCAAAGTAAGTCACCTGCTCGGGACCAGAGTCCAAGAGGGAGGGCACTCATGGTGAAATGGCAAAGGAAGTGAATCAAAGAGGGGAGAAGAATTGGAGCCATTAATACAATCAATAGACTGCACCCATTTAATCTCTCCAGAGTTTGGTTTCCTATTCTATAATGGAGAACACAACAATTCCTTCCTCCTGACACCCAGGATTGTTGGGAGGAAATGTATGGAAGGCTTTTTTGAAGTTCTTTAGCTGAAAATAAATAGACAAATACAAAAAAAACTTACTATAGAAATCTAAGAGATTGAGGTCACTCTGTTTGTGGCTTGCATGCCAGCTAACTCCGTACTTAGGCTTAAACTCCTATTTCATGTTCGTTAAAACAGTAGTCTCAAAGAAGTTAGAACATTTTCCAGGCTGTAATCAGAAAAGGACATCTGAATACCAAATTCTGCCCCTTAGAGAGTGAGGTAAGCTCAAGAATATGCATGATGACAACTAAAATATCATCAACGGCTACTTCTGGAGGAGGCTGTAGAATCAGGAAGGAAAAAGAGCTACTATAATGTTCTATACTATAAAACTTCTGTTTGCATTTTACAGTGAGAATAGATTCATGTTCTGTTGTGGCATTAAGTAAATGAATGTTTTTTTCATAAAGTGAAACTAGTTAAGTTTTTCCATAATTTCCATTTCAACAGCTTAAACATTGATCTGGATATTCAAGGTTGTTTCTGTTCAATTTTCATCCTTAAATATTACTATTTAGTCATGCTTTATTTTTATAAATATGACTCATGTTATCTCAAAAGTCCAGGAAACTAGGTTCTGGTCCCAACTTTGCCATAATCAAGTCTTTGACCTTGGGCAAGTCATTTAACCCTGATCAACTCTATTTCTTCATCTGCAAATTAAGGATTATGAATTAAATGGTTCTAAGATCACCTTGGGTCTAACATTCTATAGTTCTCAGAAGAAATGGTCTATATTTTTAGATAAGCCCACTTATCTGAAAATTATGCTTCCGAATATGAACCCAAAAAAAGAGGAAGAGTTAATTCAGAGTTCAATAAGTGACCAAATTTTATAAATCAATATTTGTAGTTAAAAATATCTTACTACTTTTTAATGTACACTGATGTTAACAGATGATCTTAAAACAATCAAATAGCTTCCACTTACAATTACTTCTAAACTGATGAGATACATTTAACTTATCTTTTTAAACTCAGTGTAGATAATTAACACCATGAATTTTTGGTTCTGAGCAAACTGTTTTTTCTTTCCACTCTGGGCATAATCATTCATCAAACACTTAAAAGCATTTACTGCTACTATGTAGACACTAGAAAAAGTTCCTGGACCTGCTTTTTCAGTTTGCATCAAGCCAGTTTCTGCATATGAATTGTAAACTCCTCAATTCATGCTCCTAGTTTGTTTGTGAGAATTACTCAAGATAGTGGAATTAAGAACTTGCATTCAGGTTAAATTCTAGAGGCAGCACACAAGTTCAATTTGTTAAATGTGTATATGACATAGTTCCACTTAGCTATCTAATCTTGGTCAAATTGCTTAATCTTGCTGATCCTCATTTTTCTCAACCGCAAACTAAATGAATCATTGCATGTCATTTTTATTGCTGCATGAAAATTTTCTGAAATTTGCAAAAGGAGGAGAAAGAAAATGCCTGTTTTACTCAGCTGACTGCTACCCGCTGGTGCTTGGCTCACAAAGCAAAAACGCTACTTTAGTTGTGCTGCTCTTGTGATTCATTTAACAGGAGCAAGTGTGCTGAACAGAAGAGAAAGATAAGCAAACACCAGCTCACTCATAAACTGGGAGATGGTCTGAATGGAAAAGCTGGCAGCAAGGCTACAGGCAGGCTGCCCCAGAGGAGGGGGAGTGAGGAGATATCTTCTCCTGGATGCACATATTCAGGATAGATGCTTGAATCTTTGCGGGCCCCTCCATCATAATGGCTCAATCACTGATTCCCTGAGCACTCTAGAGCAAAGACAGATTGACTCTTCAGCCATGGCAAACAAAATTATTAAATACAGCCCAAGTCACCACCAAGGGCTAGCCTAAGGGAAAGTTAAAGCAAGAGGAAAGCATTTCTCTTCTTTCTGTTATTCAGTAGTTTGTCTTTCTGCTTGTTTGATGCTTTGCTTTAGCGGATCTCTAAGAGGCTGGTTTCCTGGGGTCGATGCTGTGGGATTACTGACCTTTAGGCTAAACCTCCTACTGGACCTTTGCATCCAGCCCACCCTGAATGAAGGCCCAATTGGACATACTTTAATATTTAATTATTCTGTTATATAATTAAATAAAAACTGGCATTAAAACAAGTCCCTGTGCCATAAGGATTTGGGTAGAGTTGTGCCAAAAAGCTTACATCACTAGACTGCAGGTAAATTTATAGCTGTTTTCATTCATTTGCATTTAATCAGCCCCGAATTGCTGAGTCTAGGTTCAGCAAGCACCTTACTGCCTGCTCAGTCTGCAGGGTACAGTACTGCTGGTGATGCGCAATGACTCAAGTGAGAAGTTTGAGTTCCACAGTCCACAGGTCATTTTTCACCTTGAAGTTTGGCTGGATAGCAAGTCAATTATATAAACAAAAAGACAGGGCTGTTCTGATGCCATGAGCTAAATGGAATCCTCCCATTTTCTATAAGAGGTGTCGGTTCTGGCCTCAGCTGACCTGGTTCAAACTTCAATTCTGTCACAGTGGAATTACATCTTTAGAGGAATTATGGTTCTAAAGTAATTGCACTGTGATCATAATTACCTTTGAAAAAACCATTAAGACAATAATTTTACCTGTATCTGGGTTCTAGAGTCAGCTGATAAGTGGGTATAGCAACAGCATGGGCTGAAGAGCCTGCGGAAAGTTATTTCAACTTTCTGAGCTTGCCCACAACCATGAACTAGAGCTATTAACAGAACCTATCTCATAGGGATATAGGAAGGCTGAAATGAGATTATGAGTATGGAGGGCCATGCATGTAATCAAAGCAACAGATAGCTACTAGTATTAAGAAGTTGTTAGGGACTAATTAAGCTCCCCCATTGGCCGTTGGGCTACATGTACAATGGCTGAACTCTTTCAGTTAGCCTCTTTACATATAAGGGAACTGAGTCTCACAGCAATTAAGGGAATAGCTGGTAAAGCCAAAACTTTGTGCTATGTATAATGGTAGTCAAGAGCATAAGTAATGGAGCCACACAGACTGCCCAGTTCTGTCATTTACTGGCTCCATAAGCTTAGACAAGTTAGTTAGTTGCTCTGCGCCTCAGGCTGCTCACCTATAAAATGGATATAATGATAGAATCAACCTCATATGATTGTTGTAAGGACTATAAAAGTTAATATGTCCAAAGTATTTAAACAATGCCTGGCACAGGGTGAGCTACATCATCATCATCATTACCACCAATGCAATTATTATTATTCTATGTCTCTGTATTTGGAAACACCAGTAGTGTTACAGTACCCGTAGTGAAGTAATTAATCTGGCATATAAGGGAGAAATGGACATAGCTCCAAAAGATCACACAGCATAAAATGGGATTTGAAGGGGATTTTGAATAAATTGGAATGGTCTCAGTGAACTGAAAAGGGTAGCCTGCTCCAGATGAATAGAATGACACATTAGACCAGGGTCAGAGAAGAAGCAAAACAAAGTGAATTTCGTCAAAGAAAGGGAACAGTCAACAAAGACAGAGATTGAACATTTGTAGCAGAATAGTGATAATTACCCTCTAGAAATCCTATAATATCTAGCTTTTAGACACTACAGAGACCATGATAATAGACCCTACCCTTGCATGACTACACATGAGACAGAGAAATACCAAGGACTTCCAAAGGCCTAGTAAATGAGTACCATAGTGCCATTTATGGATGTTGCTGAGCAAATTTAACTCAGGAAATTATTTTTTAGAGAGGGACATAAAGACTGGAAACTTGTGGTTTCATAAATAGTAGATGGGAAAGTGTTGTTGAACATAGCTTACTATAAAGAAGAAACAAAGAACAATTTTTCTTATCAGCCATACTCATTTGGGGAGGGGATTATACATTCAACAGGATTCTACTTGGGCCTGAGTTCAGGTTTTTCAAGCTCACCTTTGCATTATTTGTGTGACCTGGAGCAAGTCTCTTGTTCACCTTTTTCATCAGAGTGTAAGTCTCCTTATCGTATAGATCAGGAAGTAGTACAGTGGAATGTTTACATACAAAGTCTCTGCAGTCCGACTAAGTTCAGAAACTTCCTATATTGGCTGAGCAATCTTGGGCAAGTTATTTAAACACATACCTTACTTCTTATGTGAAAATTGGAGATGATAATAAATACCTCATAGGGTTGCTATGAGGCTTAAAATATACAATCCATGTAAAAGTTTTAGCACAATGCTGGACACATGGAAAGTTCTTAATAAATGCAAGATATATATATAAATGAATGGACTAAATGATCTCTAGCATTTCCTGCAGCTACTCATCTTTCCTGTAGTCTGGACTCCTTATTTTTACAGCCTCCCTGACCTTGATACCTCTCTTCAAGTTCAGTCCCTAGCCCCCACCTGTAACCCAAGCGAAGTGGAAAAAAGAAGCATTAAGATGGCCAGTGTGGCAGCAGAGATGTATGTGAAGATGTGGTGATGCCAGCAAGGGGCGGAAGGAGTGGGGAGGGCTCAGTCCTCCTATGGCCACTCCCAAGACAGCTAGGTATTGAACACAAGTATTGGACCCCCAGGGAGTCAAGGATGAATGTGCTTGTTTTGGGGAGCTTGGCCGATCCACCAAGCTTGTTTTAACCTTTTATGAACAGAACACCCACAATAACCAAAAATGATATTAGCTGTTATTTTTTTATTATTATCATTATTATTACATATTCAAATAGATAGATTTGTTGGGTGGAACACAAAGGCATCCTTCCTATACAGAAGATATTCTTCAAGAGAAGTGATTTCCTTGTCACTGGAGACATTCAAGTGGAGACTTAACAGGCAAATAATAGTGACATTATAAGTAAAGCCTTGCTACTTAACATCTGGTCCATGAACCAAGGTATAAGCATCACCTGGGAGCTTATTACAAATGCAGATTCTCGAGCTCCAACCTAGACCTAATGAGTCAGAATCTACATTTTGAAGAAATTCCAAGTAATATATTTAGCTTTGCTATCGAAGATTCAAGCATCAGTGAACAGAGTAGATGACTTTTAAAGCCCCTCCGAACTCTGAGACCACCCTCCATTATACAGTCCATAGGTTTTAACTGGACATTATATTGGCACGGGGATGAACTATGGTCCCAATACCTAGTATATCCCATTCCACTGATGAAATTAAGAATGGCCTTTTCCACCCACCTCCAAAGGACATTTTATCAGATCGAGTGACTACATTCCACTCACACTTAAGTAACAATCTCAGATAAATACAAATGTAGAGCTTAAATGAAAATACTCAATATTGAGATTGTTTTTGAATCTAAATCATCATATCTACCATGGACAGAGCAGCTTATTTCTTGAGTTTGCTTCCATCTTGTTTTGAGCCACTTCTCTGCTTTCTGCAAAATGTCTATCTGATTATTCTCCACACAGGTGCTCTGGGTAGAGTTCAGTATTCCATTAATACCGAACAATTCACATACAAATACGTGGTTTAACCTTAGATATTTCCGCAAGGCCTGAAGAGGCTGACACAAATATAAACAGAATTGGAAGAGCTGGTGAAATATTTAGCTGAAACTTTAAAGAAATTTTTCTCTCTCTGGAACTTCCTGGTGATGCTTGTATTGCAGCTCAGCTGCTTTAGCTCTTTGTATACTTTTATCCTCCCTCCTGGATGCAGGCTTTCTGACATCCTTGGCTCTTTGAATTACACACCACATGGACACAAAGGGCAGACTATGCTAGTCCATCCAATTGTATCAATAGCTTCTTAGATCCCTTTTCGGATTCTATTATTCTGTGACTGCTCAGTAGCTCATGCTTTTTTTTGTACTGGAACTCACACATAGAAATAAAAAAGAACATACTGTTTTGAAAGAATTAAGATAAGAACTAAAGGAAAAAATTTAATGTTTAAAAGGAAAGAAAGACAACATGAAGTGTGACAAAAGTATCTAATTTGTAATGTATCTAACCTAAGAGAATTTGTGTTAATAATGAAGGCTTATTACACCAATACTTATCAAACATCTGCTCTGTACCAAGCACTGTGTTTGCTGCATGATGATGATGATGATGATGATGAGAATAATAGCAGCTAACATTTGTTGAGGACTTATGACTACACGAATGAGACAGGCATAGGCCCAACCCTCATGGAAGCTTATAAGCTCACAGGAAAAGTAGGCATTGAACAAATAATCCCGAATGTTAGTAACACAATATGAAATTGCAGGGTACAATGGGAGGGTGCTGCAGGTGGCCTAATCTAGTTTAGGGGTCAGTGAAGTATTCTCTGAGCAAGTGACACTTTATTTTTTTTAACTTTTTATTTTATACTGGAGTATAGTCAATTAACAATGTTGTGATAGTTTCAGGTGCACAGCAAAGTGACTCAGTTATACATACACATGTATCCATGCTCCCCCAGACTCCCCTCCCATCCAGGCTGCCATATAACATTAAGCTGAGTTCCCTGTGCTATACAGTAGGTCCTTGTTGGTTATCCTTATTAAGTATAGCAGTGAGTACATGTCAATCCCAAACTCCTTAACTATCCCTTCCCTCTACCCTTCTCCAGGAAGTGACATTTTAGAGTTAGCTACACAAAGGGAAGTTAGGGTTGAGGAGATAGAGCATCCCAGGCAGAATGAAGGCTATGGGCAAGAGCTCTGATCAAGTAAAAAGTATATGTTGGAAGAACTGAGAGAACTGGCTAAAGCTTAGAGGCCAGGGGGAGAGTGTGGAGAAGAGGCTGGAGAGAAGAAGGCAGGAGAAGGATCATGCTGAGGCCACGTGAGGAATTTCGAGTTCATCCCAAGGTCTATGGGGAGCCATTGATAGGTATTAAGCAAGTGAGTGACATCATCAGTTTGGGGCTCTAAGAAGGTTACCCTGACTGAATTGGAGGGGAAGAGAGGGAATGTGCAGAGGGCAGAAACGATGGTGGCTTGGACTGCAGAAGTGGCAGTGTTTGTAATACATCTCCAGGTTAGAGTGGGGTTCCTGTCAGACTAACAAAATTCTTCCTCCCATAGAACCTAGTTATTTATGTTAATGTTGAAGGAACTTTCCATTCTCAAAACTGCTCCTTCACAGGCATGAGAGCCATGTCAGGGAGATGTGGGAGCCCATGGGCAAAAGGCAGCGGGAAAACATGAAAAGGAGATAACACAAAGGGCTAGGTAGTCCTCCTCTGGAATTCCGAGCTTTGATCTGCTGGTTCACAACTCCCTCCAGTGTCTTGGGAAGGAGTGCTGTATTGATGCACTCAGCAAAGAAAAGAGGTCCAGAGTTTGCCTAGAAATAGTTCATGGGCCATAAAGATAGTGTCACAGCATAATGTGAGAAAATGGACTTCTAAAAAGGATGATTTTCATGTGTAAGACAAAAGTATTCTAACTACTGACCTAAGACCCTTTTACCTTAAAAGGAGGGTTCGTTTCAAAAGCTTGAGTTGTAAGCTATATCATTAGTCCCTTTTGTGCTTAGTGGGATGACAAAGCTCTCATCTCCCTGTGGTTCAAAGAATCTGTCAGTCATTCATCAAGCATATTATTGAGCAACTACGTGGTAAAAGGCATTGGAATACAACAGTTAATTAAATGGTTTACATAGACTTCCAGTCCAGTGAAGAAGCTGAAAGTCTAGACATTAAACTATTACACAATTAAATTTTTAAAGTGCAACTGTAATAAGTTCTACAAAAGAAAGGTATGTGTGCTATGAGGGCTTAGGAAAGGAGCATCTGGCCTAGACAGCAAGTTAGGGACGTGATTACTGAGCTGAGAATAGAAGGATGAATAGAAGTTAAATGGGTGAAGAGAGGATAGAAGAATAGTGGTAAAATTAATTGATTTGACAAACATGTATAGAGCCCTTATCAAGGTGCCAAGCGTCATAATAGGTAACTGTGGTCCACAGATGAATGAAACCTGGTCTGCATGTTAGGGAAAAGAATAAGCTGAATCTTGCTAATGGCTAGCTATGAGAATTTGATTATTAATTTGCCCAAACCTCAGCATCTTAATATGTAAAATAAGAAAATAACATCTATCTTGCAGGATTATTGTGAGAATTCAAAATGTGCAAAGCCCTTAGCTCACTGCCTGTCACATAAGTAGCAAGTTTTGTAATGACCAGACCCAGTCAGTATGACATAGTGTCAGAAGCTCTGTTCATGGTGTTCAGAGCTCACTATTTTCCATCAGACTATCTGGGTTCAAATTCCAGATCCAACATTTACTAGCTCTATGACCTTGGGCAAATAACAAACTTTCTAGTCTTTAGTTTCTTTATCTGTAAAAGGAAGATAATAGAAATACCTCATAAGTTTCTTGGAAGGCTCAAAGGAGGTAGGCATGAAAAGTGTGAAAGATGGCTAAATAAGTACCTAGCCTACATATTCTGTATGTTCAAGGTGCTGTATCAGCACAGATAAATAAGCAGTAAATTATTTTTGGTTTTGTTCTTCCTGGATAGGAGGGTGAAGCTAGATAAGGCCAAAGACCTCATACAGAGAGTCTTGTTCTAGGCCTTAAAAAATGAATAGGTGTTGAACAAACAGAATGCTGATAAATTTGCCTTGCTCAAGCCATAGGGCTGCAGTTTGCTATTGTGAGAGCAGCCTAGGCCTAAGGCTTAAGGAGAATATGTTAAAAGACTAGTGAGTTCATTCTAATAAACATCTTCTCTCCATTTGCTGCCATGAGCTGGAAGGCAGGGTGATGTGGTCGGTAACAGCGTGGGCTTTGAAGTCAAACAGACATGCGTTCTAATCCAGTCCCTTCTACTTATAGCTGTGTGATCTTATTACTTTTATTACTTACTCTTACTTATTACTTACTATATTTCTCTGAGCTTCAGTTGATTAATCTTTAAAAAGGAAGTATTAATAGAGCCCTCTTCATAAAATTTTTATGAGGATTAATCAAGATTATGCAGGTAAACATATTTGGCACATAATATTCAATAAATGTTAGCTATTATTATTATTGATGCCTCATTAAGGTTATGCTGGCATAAAACATTAGAATTTGTTCAGTGTATGGAACACAAGGGTTTGCCATATCACCTGCTCAACAGTGGGATATCCAAAGAAATACCACAAACCAAGTGGTGAGTCCCTTTGTGGCAATGATTGCAGGTATCTACCTTTGTGGGCCCAGTAACTTTGAAAATTATACAAAGTTGCCCCCAAAAATTATTGAATAAATTAATGAGTTACTTATTTCACTGGTTGTAAAATAAAGGGTTTTTTTAACTTACAAACATGAGGCATGCTTCTATAAACAATCTATAAGTAAATAAATACACCTGTAGTTTCACCATCAATGGAACAACCATTGTTAATATCTTGATATATTTTTTCCAAGACGTGTGTGTGTGTGTGTGTGTGTGTGTGTGTGTGTACATATATGATACCTGTGGGGGGGGGGTTCATAGCATTTAAAATAATTATATACATATTTAATTTTGATCAGACCATAACAAAGCTTTTTCTCAATTTGTCATATGAGCGTTTGCTTTGTTTTATTAAATAGGCTTCACAAACATGATTTATACATTAGATAACATTCTATAAGGATGTGGCATATAATTTATTTAACTATTGCCATATTGTTAGACCTTTGGTGTGTGTCAAAACTAATTAATCTTCAAATATAAGTTATTTGTTACCAAATTCAGTGATTTCTTAACCTGTAGGGGCTATAAACAACTTGAAAACCTAATTATTTAAAAAAATATGAAACTCTGTACTATCTTCCTTATAGAAGAAAATTACAAACACATATTTACATAAAATGTTGCCTAGAATTTCAGGAGACTTATAAACTCCATGAAGCCCATCAGTGAATTCCTGTCCCCAAGGCTTCAGTCAGAACCAATGATATCAAATATGTTAACACGAAGCAGAACAAAAAAGTTAAAGAACTTTAACATAACAATTGTGGAGAAGTATAATCTCTAATATACTGCTTACTACAGTACATTCAACTATTTTCATAATACAGCTCAATCCCAGTTCATTCTTATATTTTAAATAAGTCTAGATTCTATATTAACACTTCTGTACAACTTCCATGAACTATACTGCCTCATGTGCTGTATTCTTATTATCCTTAGTGACAGAAAGCTTCTACAGGACTCCCAGTACACTGCCTCTCCTCACTGTGAGGTCTTACATTCTAGAGAACTGTGCCATTACTGGATCTATTCCTGCTCCCCTCCTCCTCTGTTGCTCCTAATTGTCTTACATACCATTCCATTTGAGCAAATATACAGCATGACTGGTAACACAGTTATTTAAAGGAAAGAGATCATTTTGTAATTACACCAAAAACAAACTCAACAAACTCAAAATATACTGCAGCATAAAGACCAATAAACATAAAAGAGATGTATTCACTCTTTGGGGTCATGTATATTTCAATCTCAGGATGCAAGGTTTTTTGTTTTTTTTTTTGTTTTTTTTTGCGGTATGTGGACCTCTCACTGTTGTGGCCTCTCCCGCTGCGGAGCACAGGCTCCGGATGCGCAGGCTCAGCGGCCATGGCTCACAGGCCCAGCCGCTCCGCGGCATGTGGGATCCTCCCGGACCAAGGGCACGAACCCGCGTCCCCTGCATCGGCAGGCGGACTCTCAACCACTGCGCCACCAGGGAAGCCCAGGATGCAAGCTTTTAACTTGGCCTTTGTGTAGTTCTAACTAAGGAAAGGCACAATCTTTAATTTATTATCTTAACTTTATGCTTTGTCTTATAAGCAATTTTTAATACCAAGTTTGATTCTATACACCGTTTTATAGTTTCTAAAGAATTCTGACAGGTTCTCAATATAAAGGAGAAAGCTGTTTTGTACTTTGTGTTTGTTGTTTCCATCTGTTTGCTTCTGAAGATAGAACAATTATTTATGTGAAGATAGAACAGTTACTTATGTGAAAGCTTGTATGAAAGAGCATGTACACATGGCACATGGAAATTTGTTTATGACTGTGTGCATTTGAAAAATCCTAAGTCATTATTAGAATCCAAAGAATGATGGAAAAGAAAATTTTGAAAACAACTCTAAGAATTTACATTAAAGACACTTCTTTTTCTGCCTCATAGCTACATCATCCCTCTCAAGGTTTCCGCTTTGGAACTGTCCGGGAAAGCAGTGCTGAAGATTATGTGAGGCAAAGCTTCCCAGAGATGCATGAGTATATGAGAAGATACAATGTACCAGCCACACCCGATGGAGTGGAGTATCTGAAGTGAGCGTCAACCTCTTGCATCCAAAAAGTTCTCAATGAAAAAGAAGTCTTGCTATTGATGTAGTGTTTGTCGGTTTTTTAAAATGATAGCTAAATATATCCATTGTGTGCGCAGTAATATCTCACACCATGTGAGATCCAGGAGGCAGTATGGAATAAGTGTGCATTTAATTATGTGACCTAGTTTACTAGTTCCTGCACAGTCCCAAGTTGGCCGTAGCTTTGATCAAAGTGCCAGTGCAGTCATTAGTGTAGCAGATGGTGGGGGAAGTAAATGTTGGTTCGACATCACTTGGGAAAACAATGGTGCTGAAATGATCAAACACTCAGGGAATGTGGCCAGAGGACAAAGTGCCCCAAAGCAACCCTTTCCTTCACAGTGAATCTCTAAGCATGTGGACTGTCTCCTCTTATCACAAGGAAGTGGACTTTATCTTAGAGCTTTCCTGTAGAAAGAAAATAAGATAAAAGGCAATGATTCCCATGCCTGCATCCTTCTCATTGGCATTTATGAGAAGCAATCAAGAGCAATCACATTACCATGGCAGATTATCAGAGCCTGTAATTCAGTGAAGCTGAATGCAAAAGAGGTTGGTGCAGTTATGGGTCTGCTCATCTAGTCTGCCTGGGAGAAGGGGATGAATGGCTCCTGATAAGCACCACAGCATGCAGGCAAGCAGTCCTCTCTCTCCTGCCTGACGGTCTCAGGACAATGACATACATTCAAACTCCAGTCCCTAGAATTGTGCAGCACCAGGAAACTGTTTTCTCTATTGTCAAACACAATAATATCCCCAAAGGACAACAAAACTTGGCACCTCAAACTTTTTTTTTTTAACATCTTTATTGGGGTATAATTGCTTTACAATGGTGTGTTAGTTTCTGCTTTATAACAAAGTGAATCAGTTATACATATACATTATGTTCCCATATGTCTTCCCTCTTGCGTCTCCCTCCCTCCCACCCTCGCCATCCCACCCCTCCAGGCGGTCACAAAGCACCGAGCCAATATCCCTGTGCCATGCGGCTGCTTCCCACTAGCTATCTACCTTACTACGTTTGTTAGTGTGTATATGTCCATGACTCTCTCTCGCCCTGTCACAGCTCACCCTTCCCCCTCCCCATAATCTCAAGTCCGTTCTCCAGTAGGTCTGTGTCTTTATTCCTGTCTTACCCCTAGGTTCTTCATGACATTTCTTTTTCTTAAATTCCATATATATGTGTTAGCATACGGTATTTGTCTTTTTCTTTCTGACTTACTTCACTCTGTATGACAGACTCTAGGTCTATCCACCTCATTACAAATAGCTCAATTTCGTTTCTTTTTATGGCTGAGTAATATTCCATTGTATATATGTGCCACATCTTCTTTATCCATTCATCCGATGATGGGCACTTAGGTTGTTTCCATCTCCGGGCTATTGTAAATAGAGCTGCAATGGACATTTTGGTACATGACTCTTTTTGAATTTTGGTTTTCTCAGGGTATATGCCCAGTAGTGGGATTGCTGGGTCATATGGTAGTTCTATTTGTAGTTTTTTAAGGAACCTCCATACTGTTCTCCATAGTGGCTGAACCAATTCACATTCCCACCAGCAGTGCAAGAGCGTTCCCTTTTCTCCACACCCTCTCCAGCATTTATTGTTTCTAGATTTTTTGATGATGGCCATTCTGACTGGTGTGAGATGATATCTCATTGTAGTTTTGATTTGCATTTCTCTAATGATTAATGATGTTGAGCATTCTTTCATGTGTTTGTTGGCAGTCTGTATATCTTCTTTGGAGAAATGTCTATTTAGGTCTTCGGCCCATTTTTGGATTGGGTTGTTTGTTTTTTTGTTATTGAGCTCCATGAGCTGCTTATAAATTTTGGAGATTAATCCTTTGTCAGTTGCTTCATTTGCAAATATTTTCTCCCATTCTGAGGGTTGTCTTTTGGTCTTGTTTATGGTTTCCTTTGCTGTGCAAAAGCTTTGAAGTTTCATTAGGTCCCATTTGTTTATTTTTGTTTTTATTTCCATTACTCTAGGAGGTGGGTCAGAAAGGATCTTGCTGTGATTTATGTCATAGAGTGTTCTGCCTATGTTTTCCTCTAAGAGTTTGATAGTGTCTGGCCTTACATTTAGGTCTTTAATCCATTTTGAGCTTATTTTTGTGTATGGTGTTAGGGAGTGATCTAATCTCATACTTTTACATGTACCTGTCCAGTTTTCCCAGCACCACTTATTGAAGAGGCTGTCCTTTCTCCACTGTACATTCCTGCCACCTTTATCAAAGATAAGGTGTCCATATGTGCGTGGGTTTATCTCTAGGCTTTCTATCCTGTTCCATTGATCTATCTTTCTGTTTTTGTGCCAGTACCATACTGTCTTGATTACTGTAGCTTTGTAGTATAGTCTGAAGTCAGGGAGCCTGATTCCTCCAGCTCCTTTTTTCGTTCTCAAGATTGCTTTGGCTATTCGGGCTCTTTTGTGTTTCCATACAAATTGCGAAATTTTTTGTTCTAGTTCTGTGAAAAAGGCCAGTGGTAGTTTGATAGGGATTGCATTGAATCTGTAGATTGCTTTGGGTAGTAGAGTCATTTTCACAATGTTGATTCTTCCAATCCAAGAACATGGTATATCTCTCCATCTATGTGTATCATCTTTAATTTCTTTCATCAGTGTCTTATAATTTTCTGCATACAGGTCTTTTGTCTCCTTGGGTAGGTTTATTCCTAGATATTTTATTCTTTTTGTTGCAATGGTAAATGGGAGTGTTTTCTTGATTTCACTTTCAGATTTTTCATCATTAGTATATAGGAATGCCAGAGATTTCTGTGCATTAATTTTGTATCCTGCTACTTTACCAAATTCATTGATTAGCTCTAGTAGTTTTCTGGTAGCATCTCCTCAAACTTTTTTTTTAAGAAAGGGAAATAAATAATTTTATGGGACATAGGGGCTCAGTGTTTCTCAAGAGCTGTAGTAATCAGCCCCTAAAACAATTTTATGGACTAAGCTAGAGTCTAGAAAGGAAGCCTTGTGTTCTCAGATTTGCAGAGTTATATATAGTGTTGAAGCGCTATGAAATGGCACTTTCAATTTTGCAAGAACATTAAAACATTAGAGTCCCTCTCTGACACAGAGTTTAGCGTTCCTTTGCCTCCCAGCTCCTCCTCTTTATCCTCTCCTTTAGGGAAATTCATGGCTGAGAAAAAGAATAAGATGTCAGGGAGACAGCAATGGCTCCCCGCTAGATAGTAATGGCTGACAAACTGGGCACTTATGGCAGTGTGAAAGGGTGAGATAAGCCACTGCTGCAGTCTCCAGTTGCATTCCACTCAGGGTATTCACTTATTCTGGAGGCTTCATCTAGAAGGCCCAAGTGCTCAGAGTTGGCCCTCCTCTAGCCTGGGGAGAAATTGTTAGGTAGGAAAACAGGCACAGATGAAGGAGCTGAGTTCCAAAAGAAGCAACTTGTCCATGGAAATACAGCTAGCAAGTGGCAGGGTCAGGACTAGAACCAGGTCTCTAGAATCCAACCACTGCTGCAGGCTAGTCTGGAAACCAAAACCGGAAAGTAGGTCCTTGGTGTTCAGAAAACAGTCCATGTTTCAGCAGCATCCGTGTACCAGATAGCATTTGGGTGCATGTGAGAAATGCAAACTCTCAGGCCCTGTCCCAGAATCTGCATTTTAAAAAGCTCCCCAGGTGACTCATAGATTGAGGTGAAATTGGAACAGAGCTTATCATCAATGCCCTCTGCCTTCTTCTCTCTGGGCTTCTCTCAGATAAAGCCTATGCTCTTAGCCACCACTCCAAACAACCAGTCTTCAAGTTACCTCCTGACATTCCAGTGCCCTGACCTGCAAGCACAACCCTTGGAGTCGCCTATAAAGACAGGTTCCTGTGTTAAACCTGTCCCTCCCCTCTCCCATCAGAATTCCCCTGGGCTTCATCCTACTCACTTAGGGCCCTGCTTTCGGAGGTAACAGTATTCCAATAAATTAATCCCTAATAAAGTATTAATTACTTTTAGTATGTTTATATGGTTTTTGTGGTATATGTGTTATTAAATGAATGCTCAAAAAGACAGCATGATTTTATAATGGGAGAAACAACTGTAGGCCATGGCCGTGCCAACTATAAGGATGATTCAACCAGTCTAGAAGGTCCTTTTACCTGGATCAAACACTGCCACTTCCTCACCAGTGACTCAGGGCCCCATGGGAGTCTGTGAGCTAATTGCTTCTTGCCTTACTATGCAATAGAGACCTGCCATAGATAACTTCACTTTGCAATTCGAAATCATGAGGAGTTATTTAGGGATACCACTGAGATGGACCTCAGGAAATACTGGTTAGAAAAACTGAGCCCTAATTTTTTGTATTGTTATTGCTGCCACAAATATTTGCAGAGTATTAGTAAATGGTAACTTGTTCCTGTGTAGCTCACAAGGTACATTCTGGTACTGTGAGAGTCAAGATTTGACTGGAGAAGCATCTTTCAGCTTGACTTTTATCTTACTGCCAGGATTCCGTTAAGGTTCCTCATCTTCAGCTTCCAGGAGACAGTTCTTATCCCCAGCCCTTTTAGAAGTTTCCCACAGCTCTGGACCTGGGAGGTGTTTTTCATTTTGGCTATAGTTAAACATAGGCCTCACTGTAACTTAAATTCAATAACCCTGGAAAAGGGATTTATTTTGAAGTGCCTATTTTACCTCCTAAAAGAGTAGAGAGAGGAAGCAATGGTCATTGGCACTAAGAAGGGATGTTGACCTACTTAATGTGTGTCCATGTGTGGCTCAGAAAAAGCCATCAAAAAGGTACTTGCTGCTCAATGATGAATCTTAGAGATGTCTAAAGGTGTCTTTCTCTTTTAGACTTTTGATGGGTCCTAGCCATGTTCTCCTCTGAGTTTAGAAGCTACTGCTATGTATTGAATTCCAACAGCCTCATTTTTGGCTCTAAGAGAGGAATGACTGGACCCAGATGGGATAGAGAAGAGTTGTTCTCTTTGCTAAGCTGTTTGGACAGCACTGAGGGTCAGAAAGCCTTTATTAAATGGATATATGTCCTATATCTTTCCAAAAAAAGTTTGAGGTAGCTGAAAACAAGAGTCATTGCATACACCTTAAACATTTCCCTTTGAAACTCATCTTCCCTTGCCACCTTTGTAAGTGGAGCTGAGCCAGTGCTGACTGCCTTCCTTGGGACCATCTCTGTGCCTATGTCCAAACACTGGGGAGAACACATGAAGGATGCACAAGGATGTCTGCTGGTACCTTGAGCCCAGCCTACAGCCGACTCACTGATATAGTCCAGAAACAACTGCCTTTAAATGATTTTTGCCTGAACTGCCTCCTGGGATGGGAGTGAAACATGAATCTCTGGAGATATATTAATAAATCAGATTACAAAGATCTATTACATATGCTTCCCATTCCATTTACTGAACACCAGTCTATGGACTTTAAAGAGACCTGAACTCCCTTTTCCCCAAGAGTGCTGGATCTCTTATTTGCACTTCCTTAATACGTACTCCCAAATATGAAATAACGCCTGATCTCTGAAGAATATGATAGTGATCATGACAGAAAGAATTAAAAATGTTCACACAATGATTAATGAGACCCCCAGCTCCAACACTTACTGGCTATGTAGACTGGATTAAGTTACTTTGACTCTTTGAGCCTGAATTTTTCCATCTGTTAAAATGGAATACTACCACCCCCCTCAAGGTTATTATAAGGGGTAAAATGTATGGAGAACAATAAATACAATGCTTACACAAAGAAGTCATTCAGTTATTGTAAGAGAAATGAACCTTGACTATTTACCTTCCCATTCAATTCATAGTCGCTCTGGTTTTGTTGTTGGATTTAGAAGTAATGAAAGAAACTGGTAGATGAATCCACTGGAAAGATGTCATGCTCTCTTATAAGAGTGTCTGCTTCCCCTGGTCTATTCTCTGCAGGTCAGTGAGATGTCAGCAAGGCAGAGCCAGCAGCTGCCCAGCTTGTACTGCCCTTATTGTCCAGGTTTCTGTTCCCTAAACAAAAGCTAGCTGTCAGCCTTAGTGTTTCCTGTCTATTAATGAATCATTTTTCACTTTTCTTCTCTTCGTCTTAAACATAGGAATGATCCAGAGAAACTAGATGCCTTCATCATGGACAAAGCCCTTCTGGATTATGAAGTGTCAGTAGATGCTGACTGCAAACTTCTAACTGTGGGGAAGCCATTTGCCATGGAAGGTATTAATCAGTCATTCTTGATTCACTTTTACTCAGAATGTGCTCAGTTTGCCAACCTAGCAAGTCACAAATGCCAATGTCAGAGGCAAAGAGCTATTCATCTTCCCTTGTTTTCATTTTCAGCTCTTAAGCACTCAGCTATTAAGTTGCTGAAGTTAGGTATTTATTTTCTACCTACTCCACAAACATATTGTTATCCAATTGTTAGAAAAACAACAACCAAAACGCCATTGTTATCCAAACAATGTTGCTTTAGATATCTGGGAGTGGTGACAGTATAATAAATAGGGAGTCCAGTTTTAATTTAATCTGTATTTTCTAATGTCCAAATCCTGTAATGAATCTGATGCTAAAACTAGAATGATTGCATTACAACTGGAAGGACCCCAGTGTTGATTTAATCCAGTCTACTCAGTTTTATCCACAAGAAAACCCAGAGACATTTTACCACTTTCTCATAATCACACAATTAGATGTTAATACTGGAATTAGAATCCAAATCTCATGGTCCTTAAATAAATGTTTCCACTAGTTGAAAAATAAGTAGAAAAAAATCAACGTTTGTGGTTTAGTAACCTCTAAGAGTCCTAAAAAAAACCTTGTTTGGGACCTTGAGTTTGTCTTTCTTCCCACTGGCAGCAAATTTTTGCTTTCAATTTGGTCAACCAATCAATCAAACTTCAGGACCAAAGAAAGACTGCTTTGTCAGTAGCTCCTTGCATCCTGGACAACAGTTGATATATGGAGCTGGTAGTTTGAACCAGCAAATTTCACATCTCCCAGTTCCCAGCTTCCCTCCTCTGACAGTACATGCTGGTTCCCAAAACAAGCCATACTCACTTGTCAGAAAGCACTTTGACTTGAAACAATCCCACGGGGGTGCCCAAGTTCTATTTCCAGAAAACTATACTTTCCTATATGTAAATTAGTATATCGAGACTATTCAGATTCCAATTCCCCAACCACAGTTGGTCCCTGTCTCCCCTAAACACAACAGGAAATTTTTTACTTCAGTCTTCGTTTTTGTGATGAATGAGAATGTAACAGCTGATGCTGTTTCTTCAAGCCTTCTCCTAAGAGCAATCAATCCCCTCTCCAGGCAAAGCTACCTCCACCTGAACCAGGAATTGAACTCAGGAAGAGAGAGATTTAGTGGTAGGGATCTTCTATTAAGATGACAGTCTGACACAAGAGAGAGGAGATATGGGGATATATGTATACGTATAGCTGATTCACTATGTTATAAAGCAGAAACTAATACACCATTGTAAAGCAATTATACTCCAATAAAGATGTTTAAAAAAACATTACCATCGACCCAGCAATCCCACTACTGGGCATATACCCTGAGAAAACCATAATTCAAAAAGAGTCATGTGGGCTTCCCTGGTGGCACAGTGGTTGAGAGTCCGCCTGCCGATGCAGGGGACACGGGTTCGTGCCCCAGTCCGGGAAGATCCCACATGCCGCGGAGTGGCTGGGCCCATGAGCCATGGCCGCTGAGCCTGCGCATCCGGAACCTGTGCTCCGCAGTGGGAGAGGCCACAACAGTGAGAGGCCCACGTTATCGCAAAAAAAAAAACCCCAAAAAAACAAACAAAAAAAATGAGTCATGTACCAAAATGTTCATTGCAGCTCTATTTACAATAGCCAGGACATGGAAGCAACCTAAGTGTCCATCAACAGATAAAGAAGATGTGGCACATATATACAATGGAATATTACTCAGCCATAAAAAGAAACGAAATTGAGTTATTTGTAGTGAGGTGGATGGACCTAGAGTCTGTCATACAGAGTGAAGTAAGTCAGAAAGAGAAAAACAAATACCGTATGCTAACACATATATATGGAATCTAAGAGAAAAAAAAAAAAGGTCATGAAGAACCTAGGAGTAAGATGGGAATAAAGACACAGACCTACTAGAGAATGGACTTGAGGATATGGGGAGGGGTAGGGTAAGCTGTGACAAAAGTGAGAGAGTGGAATGGACATATATACACTACCAAACATAAAACAGATAGCTAGTGGGGAGCAGCCGCATAGCACAGGGAGATCAGCTCTGTGCTTTGTGACCACCTAGAGGGGTGGGATAGGGAGGGTGGGGGGGAGAGAGGTGCAAGAGAGAAGAGATATGGGAATATATGTATATGTATAACTGATTCACTTTGTTATAAAGCAGAAACTAACACACCATTGTAAAGCAATTATACTCCAATAAAGATGTTAAAAAAAAAAAAGGATGACAGTCTGATGTAGCAGGCCACAAAAAGAAAAGCCAAAGAAGAACTAGAAAACCAAAGAACATTCATTATATAACCTCATTTTGATGTAACAATGGGAAAATTCCCATTTTTTGTGGCATCTAGGGATATGGAAGAGATGTTACTTTTTTTTTTCTGTCCTAGATGCACTGGGTAATTGAGGTCCCTTTTGCCAATAGCAGCTGTTAACAATGAATTATTTGTAGTGGGCAAAAGAATGAAGGACTCTAGTTTCCACCTTTGTCTTAGGGGCCAACTCTATCTTGTCAAAAGGCAGTGGTGAGATGGCTTGTTTGCCTCTGCTAGACCCCAGTGCCAGATGCCACACAATTAACTCCCCACTGGTTTCCTGTTTACATTTCCATCTGTGCTCCTGAGACTTGGTGTCTTGCAGTTCCCATCATCTCCAGATACCACATTGTTTTCAAAGGGGACAAATACAAAATGGTGCAAGGAAGTGCTCTCTCTGCAAGAGAGCAGAGAGACTACAGATTTGAATACAGAGAACGGTCTCATCATTGTTGGCTTATTCTAAAAAAACCATTGCAGGTTTATTCTGGGTGAGGTGCAAATCAGAAATTTTAATTCAATACTGCCTCTGTGAACAAGTTTACAACCTAAAAGCAGAACTTTGTAAAACACAAAGGGAGGACACGTATATTAAAAACAACATGATAGAGATACTAGTAAAAGTCTTGATTGCTGCTTTTAACAAAAAAGTTAATGTCATAGATTTTTATGGAATATTTCTCTCTTCATGAAATTTTAAAAAAATATTATATGCTTTCCTTTAGCAACATTTAGAATTTGTGAACTTATGAAAATGTGGACTTTATTATTAATTAATTAGACTTCATAGGCATAAATATATCATAAAAGCAATTTATGAACAATTTTTACCCATTTAGCTTACAGGAATGTTTCATATGTCTATCTGTATCCTGTCATAGGACCTAGTATAATGCAAAGCATATAACAGTTATGTAATAAATGATGTATTACGTATTATATAATCATTAGGTTGTATTTGAAATAAGTACCTAATTCACTTATTGTAGGTAATCAAAAGCACCCTGAAGGTCTGCATACACTTTCCAAAATGCTTAAATGACTTTGGGAACTTAGGAAAGAAAACGGAGTCCATTGATTCCTTCATGCTGAATATACATTCGCTCTCTGTAGTAACGACATTATATCAACTCGGTGTGACTACTGAATACCCCTCCCAACTTCACCATCCTGCATTTATTTAAGGCTTAAAGGTCAAGTGGGACAAATGAAAGATAATAGTCCACACTGAGTTTGAAACCTTTTTGTAAGTCTTCAGTGCAGCAAACCAAAACTATTAAGAATTCAAGAGCATGTGGAAAGTCTCTGGTCATATTAAAAACCATACACCAGGGACAAGAAGACATATTGTGTGCTCTGGAAAAAAAGAAAGTGTTGAGATAAATGAATACATGTCCCAAATTTATGCATTGGAGTTAGCTGACAGTAAAGGTCAAATGAGAAGAAAGAGTAATGGAACTGCACAGTACTGATTTGTGACCTTTCTGCTGAAGACTGCGTGTTTTTGAGTTTGTTCTGTTACTTGCTTTCCACTAATTATTTAATACAGTGTTTGGAGCACTAGCTCTGGAGTCTGAGTACTTGGGTTAGAATAGAGTTTCTGTTACTAACTGTGCTACACTGGGCAAGTCACTTAATCTGTTCTTTAGCTTCTTCATCTGCATAATGGGTTTGTGAATAGTACATCTATGACAGAGTTGTCATGAAGAGTAAGTAAAATAATGTATGTTAAGCATGTACAAGCACACAGTAAGTGCCCAATAAATTATTATTATTATTCATTATATTGAATTAATAGATTGAGACCAAGTCATTATAAATTATCCTAGGATAGATAGCGTTCGTATATCTCAGCTTCTCACACATACTTCTCTCTCCACTTTGATGTGCTGGGGGTAAGGGAAACCCATTTTTAAAGTCTCCTTTAAGGTTAGGACTATTCCAGTATGTTCTCAACCATTGCCCAGCAGTAGCTAAATACGGTATTCCAAGGCCAGACCGTAAAACGAAATTAATTTTTCTTCCTGAAGTCTTTTTAACCCTATCTAAGATCTTATTTTAAAAATATCTATTTTCCAACCACATTTCAGGAAGATTTTTGAATTCTATGAATTTCTAACTATACATTTGCTAGCCAAAATATATTTCCACCACTCTTAGCTGAGTAAAGCTGATTTACCCATGGGGAAAAGATCAGAATTCTATTCTGAAAATTGTTCTCTTGGGCTATTAAGCTGCATCCAATTTCAAGGGTGCCTGAAGCCTTCATCTCTAGGGTTGAAGGATTCCATTTTGCTTCATCTATCAACCACAAAATAGTCAACCTCGTCTTTATTGCAAAGCCACGTTTCTAATGATAATGAAAGCAACTCAGGCTGCTAAGTTGAGTCAGCAATTTAAAAATAAGAATTCTTTGACCAATGAACACAATCAAATTTGAAAAGCAGCTGATAAAGAGGACAAAAATGGTTTTACTATTTTATGTTTCTGAATAAAATTGATTTTTATGTCTTTTAACACGTACCTCTTCTAATTGCCACATAACTTTGTTTTTCTGTTTCTCCCCTTGTTCCATGTGCATAGTTTGTTTTAATTAGATAATAATAATTTATGCCAATAATTATTAAAATATCAAGATTTAATATATGCATTAACATAGAAAATTTTAAAGAACAGGAATCTATTTTTAGTGGTCAATTACAAATTAACCTTGACATGATGGAATGGAGTGATTTAATATTTATTATCTCCTATGTAGCAATTTTTTATAAATGTCTCTGCAACTTCAACATAGCTTTTTCCCTATGGCAATTTTTATACTTTTGTTGTAGTGCCAAAATTCTATTCTTAGAATATTTAAATTTATCGTAAATATTAATTTCCAATTTTTAAACTTTCTTATCATGCATTTTGGTCTCATCTATCCAAAATACCACTATCAAGAATCACTCCAAGATGCCTTCTCTCATCCTTTCATCTGGTAGCAAACTCTCTCCTCATAACAACCGTTTTCTTCATCCTCTTCATTGCATCTTTGTCATTATATTTTATGTTTATTGAATTTATGACTCACCTCTCTTTTCTTCTCAAGCAAAGTCCTATAACATCCTACCATGCTGTGTAGTTATTTATGTATGCCTCATCTCCCCCGTGCCACCATGAGCTTCATATGGATAGACTTCGTGTCTAATTTAACTTGGTAAATTCCATAGCACTTGGCAGAGTGTCTGGGACAGAATAGCATTCAACCCCTATCTGTGGAATTAATGAATAGATGAATGCAATAAATGCTTATCAAATGAAAACAATTCTGCCATGATTACAGTAACCTGTGCTGGAATTACTGGCTTTAAGGGGATTTTTAGGAGAAACAATATAGTCAGGGAGGGTCCTTGCTAGTTAATTTCCTCATTTATGTACAATCATATACCAATTGGGGCTGTACTTACACTATATTTATACAACTTATTGAAAAGTTTATGACAAAATCTGCCCGTGAATAATATATATTTGTGTCTGTTGAATTCAAACCACCAGTTTAGATGATTGTAGTTTTTTACTGCATTGCCTGGTTTAGGGAGATTATATCAATATGATTGTAGTGATAGGGCCTGTTTGAAGGGGAGGAATAGGTCAAGTACTCCTTTGCCTTGGTCACATGCTATAGTGGATACAGTGGAGGGAGCATTGGTTTTAGACTCAAACAGACCTAATTTCAAATGCTAGCTTTGCCATCTATGAGCTGTGTGAACTTCCGCTGTATATTTATTCAATCTTTAAGTTTCTATTCTGCATGGGTTCACATAGGGGTTAGACACATGTGAAATGGTATCTGGCACACAGTAGGGCTCAGTATGTTCTAGTTCTCATTATTAGAATCCCAGAGTGATTTAACTGACCTACATGCCACACTCCAGTATGCAATCTTAGACTAGTGCATGATCTACAAAGTAGGGTAAGATAAGTAAAAAGTTTATTATAGAGCAGTACTTGGTGTATAGTAAGCCCTCTGTAAGTATTAGGAATTGTTGTTGTTGAAAATTATTGCCTCCAGGGGAAAAAATATAAAATATTCAGCAAACCTGGCCTAATGATCCTGACCATCAACCCATACCCACCAGATAGTTCCAAGATCTTCTACTATTTGTTTGTATAAGTCCCAGTTCTTCTCCCTCAAGCTGGTACAAGCTGGGATGTCTCAGTTGTAATGAAATAATCATTATGCAGTGCATTGTTTAATATCTGTCTCCCTAAGAGAGTGTACACTCCGTGACAGCAGGGACCATATTTACCTTGCTCACTGCTAAATCCCAACCACTTAACACAGTGCCTATTCACTCATAAATATTCGTTGAATGGATGAATGAGTGAATGAATAAATGTGTGAATTAGTCAGTGAATATTATCATACACATGACTAGTATTGTGCCTGACATGTAAATAGGTACTGAATGAAAATCTGTGCAACTGAATTTGTCAATAGCATTCATTATAATAAAAGTTTCTAAAGAAAATCGGTTACTTCCTTATAGTTACCCATTACTTTAAAAAAATATTATTTCATGGTAGAATCAGCAGAAGAACAGACTGCCTGTGTAAAGCCTTTTATTGTCAGTCTTGCCTTTCAAACCAAAACTACTAGGCACAAAATAGGCACTCAAACTAGCTCTTTGAATGGAAAATTCTAATAATGCTCTTGACACTGTAATCATTTCCTTGACTTGCCATTGTTAAGGAACAAACAAAATTACCAGGGGGAGAAAAACATATAGCTCTTTAAAATGCAAAAATTTTTTCTGTATTACTTATTTCCTCTCTTTTATTAGTTATACACAAATCTCAAGCCCTATATTTTTTAAAAAAGGATTTGTGTACCTGTAATTTAAAAAAAGAACAAAAACTAATGTCCTTGGAAATAAATTGTAAGATGGAATCATTATAGCAAGTATTTGTTTCCATGAAGTATCTTTGGATTCTTGACAGCCTTTTGGTCTTTATATGTGAAAAAAGGAGCTAGCTATAGTTTCAGTTTGTCTTCCTCAGTCATCTTGAGGGCAATACATCTTTTTTCAACTATGCTATCCAATAGCTACAGACAAAATGTAGGTAATTAGCTCTTTCACATGGCTCTTCAAAGAGATTAACAGTTTGGAAAGCAAGTAAAGCCCCATACTAAGTAAGGATACAGAGTCCAAGCTAATTAATAAAACTCTGACAACAATTACATCTTCTTTATGCTCCTCCTTCATCCTTTCCCCTTCCTCTCTTGCCTTGAATAACAATTGTCACAGATATTTGGTTTATCAATTCCTTGATTTTTTTCTGAATATACTTTTATCAAATACATATGAATTCTTAAAAATACAGTGTTTTGTTTTGAATGTTTTTACATTTACACAATGGATTCAGGCTATAATCTTCTGGGATTGATCTTTTTCATTCAGTGTTGCTAAGAGTCATCCATATTATTCCATGTTATTCTAGTTCATATGTTTCACACTATACAATATTCCATTGTGTAAACATTCCATGATTTATTTACCCATTCTCTTGTCAACATTTGGGTTGTTTCCAATTTTTGCTATTATGAACAATGCCTCTAAGAACATTCTTGTACATATGTCTTGGTGTGGTTATGGAGGAGTTCTTTAGGAATGTATTTAAAGTTGCTTGTCTTAGAGCTTATAAATCTTCAACTATACAAAGTAATAGCAAACGGTTTTCCAAAGTGGGTACATCAATTTTCATTCCCACAAGCAACGAGTAAGTGATCTTATTGATCTACATTTGTACCAACACTTGGTTTTATCAGACTCCCTTTTTTTGACAAGTTTTTGTTGATGTTTTAGTACTTATGCTATATTGTACATTCACATGGTCTCATTCTATTATTGAAAAATAAAAGTAAAAAAGTGTCATGCATGACCAGTGATAAGAGTATTTCATAAACCAGGGATTGTAATTCATCTAATTTTGTGTATTTAAGGTCCAGGGGAGGGGTTCTGGGAGAAGTAGATAGGGAATCCTAGCCCTGGTAAAGACCTCAAAGATGGCTTCGAAAGAATATCTTGAAGGGAAGGGCAGAAAGCCTTGGAATACAATGTGCCCCAGTACACAGTACACAGCTCATTCCTCTCCTTTCCAGACTCATCTCTTTTACTCAGAGAGGTAGCAGATACAAGGTAATCATACCTTGGACATTTTTTTAACATCTTTTTTGGAGTATAATTACTTTACAATGGTGTATTAGTTTCTGCTGTATCACAAAATGACTCAGCTATACGTATATATATCCCCATATCCCCTCCCTCTTGCGTCTCCCAACCACGCTCCCTATCTCACCCCTCTAGGTGGTCCCTAAGCACTGAGTTGATCTCCCTGTGCTATGTGGCTGCTTCCCACTAGCTATCTATTTTACATTTGGTAGTGTATATGTGTCCATGCCACCCTCTCACTTCGTCCCAGCTTACCCTTCCCCCTTCCCATATACCTTGGACATTCTTGAGTCCTTTGAAGGAAAGATGGTGAAAGCTCACTATGCCCTTGTTACCAGGCCTGACAGCAATATCACGCAAGCGTGGTGGCAACATCTCAGGAACCTCTCAGGTGAAACACTCATCTGAGATTATATTTTCTCCTAGGATACGGCATTGGTCTCCCTCCCAACTCTCCTTTGACCTCCAATATATCCGAGCTAATCAGTCAATACAAGTCACATGGGTTTATGGATGTGCTACATGAGAAGTGGTACAAGGTGGTTCCCTGTGGCAAGAGAAGTTTCGCTGTCACTGAGGTAAGGGAAAAACTGCTGATAATGTTGATGCTTTGTACAGATTTACCTTGAAAAATATGAGGAAATGCTGTCATATGTGGCCAATAATCCAGGCTATTACATCTCCTAAGACTCACCATGGTATTTAGATTACTCCTAATTTCACTTGAAGGATGGCTATTCAGTAGGAATTTTCCGTAAGACAGATTTGTCTTGGATTTAACTGTGATGCTATTTTGATAAGTAAATGTCTGAATTTCTATTTTTTGCCTATATGTTATATCCACAAGCGCAGAAGAAATGCTGTTCTGCATTACAGTAATAGTATCTGAGATTGACATTAACAGTGTTTGGTTTAACTGTTAATTGCTGGTCACAATGTGGACTTCAAAATATTCCCAGGATCTAACTTCCCAGTGGTCCAGTGATGAATCCCGCTTAGAGCAATAGATATTAACTTATAACTGGTAATTCTTAGATAATCCTAGATTTTTTAAACTGAAAACAACCAATTCCCTTCTTTTAGTGATGGAAAACTAATATCTAGAGATCCTGAGTGATTTGCCCAAGGCACACAAATAGTCAGAATCTACATCTTTTTATTGCAATGCTCTGCCTTTATGATGTAATTAGAAGGAAACCTGCAAAGTGAGCCAGAAATTGGCTGATTAAGATAGGAGACTAAAAGGTGTAACAAGAGCCACAGGCTCCAGTATTTAAAAGAGAAGCCAAATAAAGCAGTATGAGGTCTGCCTGACATTTAAAAAAAAAATCTAAAGCCAACAATAATGACTCCAAATAGCCTCTCTTCGCCAACAACTTTCACATTTGTATTTCAACACCAACTCTTCTTCTGGGCTCCAGAACCATATATCTACCTTCCTATTTGACATTTCCACTTGAATATCTTACAGGCATCTGACATTTAACTTGTCAGAACTGAACCCTGCTCTTCTCTCCTAAATCTGCTTTTCTCTCTGTGCATCACATCTTGGATAATGGCACCTCTGTCCATCGAGTATCTCATTCCAGAAACTGGCAGGGATCCTTAATGCCTCCCACATCTCACCTTCTGCATCCATCAACAAGCCATATCTTTTCCTCTATAAAATATGTCTCAAATATGCCCATTGTCATCTCCACTGTCATCACTCTAGTCCAAGCCATCATCCCTCACCTGGACCACTGCAAAAGTCTCCTAACTGGTCTCTCTGTTTTCATGCCTGCCATTCTCCAATTTGTTTTCCATGTGGCAGATCACTCTCCTACTTAGAAGCCTGCGATGGCTTCCCATGTTAATTAGGGAACAATCTGAAATGCTGAACATGGCCTGCAATGCCCTGAGGGACTTGACCCTGCCTATTTCTTCAGCCTCATCTCATGCAACTTTCCTCCTGGCTCATTACACCCCACCACAATGGTCATTCCAGATGGAGATACACCAGTGGCTTTCCTGCCTTGACGTCTTGGCACATGCTGTTGCATCCTCCTTCCCAGATACTCTTCCTCTTCCCACCCCCCGACATTTACCTAGCTAATGCCTTCTCATTATAAACTCCCAGCTGAAATCTCCCTTCTTCAGAGCCTGCCCATAGTCCCTGATGCAACCTGAATCATATCTCCCTTTATAATCTCATATTATATCTTATTTAGAAGATGGTCATTGAGCAAAGATTTAAAGGAAGCAAAGAGGAAAATAAGAAATTAGGGAACTAGCATGCTCTGTTTCTTATCACATGACAAAAACTGTATTAGGGACATTAACTCATTGGTTCTCACTACAACCCTGTAAGGCAAGCATTTTTATATTTTTTTGGAGATATTTGCATGGCTTTTCCTAAAAGAAATAAAATTGGGCTTACACTGGTCAGCTGAATTAATTCAGCCAAGAAAATAAACAAACCAATTGCTTAAACTGTGCAAAGAAAGCAACAATCATTTCATGTGTCCTACCATTTGTTGTGACCATGGTTAACTCCAGCCAAAATCTCCAAGTGATTCAAAGTTGACAGCAAGACATTAGACAAGGCGAAGGGAGCCTCCTCGTCATGCCCCCAAAGCCAGCAATACAGAATAACTGGCACCTCCCTGATCACAAGCATACCTCTAGGCTGTGCCATTTCAGAGGACCATCAGACCAAGACATCAGCTGGATGGACTGACTCCCAGGGCAAGACTCTGAGGGTGCAGGGCTCTTCAGCTTCAGAACCTAACTCCACCTGGGCACATACAGGGGAACATACTTTTGGAGACTAACAAGCACTAACATAAATCTATTGATTCTAGTGTGAAAATGTCTAACAGAAAGCATGATAAATTTGAAGACATACATTTCTGGACTTGCATCCTGGCTCTACCAATTAACAACTGAGTGACTTAACTGCTCTTAAGTCTGAATTTCTTCATCCATGAATGGATATGATAAAACCTGCCTTGTCATTTTGTTCTGAGAATAAGAGATCATTTATGGAGAGACCAAGTAAAAAACCTGACATAGTAAATAATAGAAATATTAATACTTCCTCTCCTTCCATCAGGAGAACTTCCTGGGGTTCACAGATATCTTCAGGTATCTTTCTGCAGCTTTATTTAGAAGGAAACCTTCCCAGAAATTCTCCAGTAGATTTCCTCATATTCATTGGTCAAAATTACATCATCTGTCCATGTCTAAAGCCAATCAGTGGTGAGGGGAATGAGATCACCATGACAGATTAGCCAGTCATGACTCATCCTCCAGAACTTATTAGCTGCTCCAGGGGCAGCTTCCCTTGAAATACATGGCCCCGTAGAGAATGGGGTTCTCTAAACGAAATGAAACGAAAGCAGGGTTCCCTTAGGAAGGAGACAGGAGAATGAATGCTAAATAGGCAACCAACCACCTCTTCTACACTCTCTCCCACCCCACCCACTTCTAGTCATCATTACAATGAGGTATTTGGATTTAATCACATGCAAGAGCCCTCCCACCTTTGATACAGTGATTACAGTCTTTCCTTTACATCATCCTGAGATTAGAATATTTAATATATTGACAGTATAGCATAATGGTTGAAAGCATGGGCTTTGGAAACAGTTCTAGGTTTGAACGCCACCACCCGTGTGATACAAGACATGTTACTTGTCCATTCTGAGCCTCAGCTTCTGCAAATTGGGGTGATAATGTCTACTTCATAGGATTGTGGTGAAAATTAAGGCAGATAATTAATGTTTATAAAATACTCAGCCTATATCCAAATATGATAACCATGAAGTAGCTCATATCCTTAAGGATGATGAGGTTTCAACTGTTCCAGGGCTGTATGGATTTATCAGTAATTTCAAACAAAACCAAATTAAGTGTGGACAAAAAAGAAGGCAGATTTTGAAAAACAAACAAATAATCAGCAAAAGCCACAAACTGTTCAGATGATATGTGCAAAACACACCACATATTTTTTCAACCATGGTTTTTAAC
Organism: Tursiops truncatus; assembly: GCF_011762595.2. NCBI lineage: Eukaryota > Metazoa > Chordata > Mammalia > Artiodactyla > Delphinidae > Tursiops > Tursiops truncatus. Next base: position 85,167,237 of record NC_047039.1, on the reverse strand, counting down.
GGGACAATTCAGGGGAGAGGCATTTGGGAAATTCTGGTTGTAGTGAGCTGGAAGCAACTGGATAAGAGGCTGATATCAGGATCAAGTTATGGTTGTTAAGACAACCCTGGCCCCATTTTCCAGGTCAGCTGAATTTGGAAGGGGGCAAGAGGTAGGAATGAGGAGAATGGAAGAGAGGTGTACCCTTAATTGGAACTTCAGAGACAAAAATAAAAATTATGATAACATTCATGTGTGTGTAGAGCTGGTGCCACCCCCAGCTTCAGGGAATGTTAAGAACATGTATGGAGCACTTCTCAGCAATGGTGGCCTGCACTACTGCATATTCTGGTCTGTGCAGTAACAATCTGCTTTGCAATGTTGCTCACCTGTGTGCATTTAAACGGAGTGCATATCCTTGTGCACTGACCGGCATGTTTGTCTTGAACAACCTAAGACAGAATTTCAGGATGTCACCCTCACAGAACCTAAAGATACAATGTAATTAAATGAAACCCATCTTCAGCTCATTGGCTGAGCTTAGTCTCCTCTGTGAAGGCCCTGTGCCTGCTGGATTTTCTATCATTCAGTCCATGAGTCTCTACCTGCTGTTTGGGTGGGGGGTTTAGCTTTCTCCCAGAAAAGGTCAGAAGAAGGAAGCATGCTTGTCAGTACTTTGCTTGCCATCCCTTTTGCCTCAAATGTCATACGTTGCTGGGCTATTAGTGTGAAGAAAGTAGGACTCGATTTGAAATCAGAGAAGCCATATTTGAAGCCTGCCTCTACCATCCACATGACTTGGGAAAAATCACTAACCCACCTCAGTCTCAGCTTCTTCATCTCTTCAGTAAGTTCTTGTGAAGAGTTAATAAAATGGTAGTTTAATGAACACATCCCTCCTCCTTCGTTCTCCCCAGGGGGAGGGGTGCAGAGCACAGCACAGCAGAAGCAGGTATGTTCTGGAGGGTACCTCTCCCAACAGGTGCTCTTGAGAAAGACACTCCTCTGACCTCCCATTTTCCAGGTACAGTCCTAGTCCATGCATGTTGTCACAAAGCAATTAAACAATTTCACTCTGAAAAAAATATCCTCATTTGCCTAATGAATAATACATGGTCACCTAGTAACATGACATGAAAGATGCTTTTTTCCACCTGTTTCTCACAGTTGGACATTAATACTTGGTCCCCTGTCAGAACCTTGATCTATTCACCTCCCATCTCTTGGCAACACCAGAGCTGTCTAGCTGCAATCTCTCTAGAGGATAAACTCATTTTTTTAAATTTTAGGGCTTTATCTGCTCCCAGAGTCACCTAGGATATTGCAGGTCCAATTCTGCAGGCCAGACTCCAGCAATTTTCAGAGAGGAATTTTAAACTGACCTCAGATGTTTCTTCACGATCCTCCTAGCATAGCTGTGCCTCTTCCCACAGTGGACTCGTGGATCGATTCCACAGGGGAACACATATGGCAGGCTTTAAATTGCCTTCATTTCCCTCTGACTCAGCAAAAAAATGTAATTTTTTTTTTTTGAGCCACTGACTGAATTTAAGAGTTCCAGGGCAACAGTTTTGTGAAATCTGTTATTTACAAACCAGGAGAAGGAAGGCAGCAGATCACAGCTTAGGAAACTCCCAAAATTCTTCAAGGAATTATTAAGATATGTGATGATACCTCTTTTTGAAAGTCTCCTTTAAATACCGGGTTGAATAATGTGCCTTTTAACCAACTGGGAATAGTCAAGAAGGAAGAGGAAACAGTTTGGGCAGGGAATGGATAGCATACTCATACAGTCTAAGGAGAGTTTTCAAGAAACTCTTGGCAGAGGTATGGTTTAAGGAAACCAACAGAAATAGTGCAATCTCTCAGGGCAGGTAAAGTGAAGGAGCCATTACCACACCTTAGCTCAAAGGGAAAAATGGAGAAAGCCACTCCTAGAACCAGTACCCAGGGAGGCACAGGAGAGGGCATTCTAATAGGAGCTGCAGCCTTTGATTAGGGACATAGCCATGCCACAGTGACCTGGCTGAGAGCCAGGAAGTAAATACCTGACCTTAGTCTCCTCTGGCCCTCCAATCTTCCACCACTGCCTTAAGCAAAGGAAGCCTGTCAATGGGGTCCATACAGGACCTCCCTAGGGCACAAAGCAGGATGGGAAGAGGTGAAAAGTGGATCCGGAAGGGCAAAAGAATGTCCAGAACAGCCCCTCATGGCAGATGAAGGTGGGGATGGGGCCAGCTGAAGGAAAGCACTGGCAGCCTGACCATCTATGAATGTGCAGCTTCTACAACTGCAGAGGTCCAACCGGCAGGGAGGGAGATCATGCCTTGCACTGATCAGGAAGAAGGGAGAAGCACAACCAGGCCACTGGAATGACCTTGGTCTTGGGAGTCACCCTTGCTCCATCATTACTGTGAGGAGGCAGTTTTATGTCCTCGGGAAAGTTACTGAATCTCTGTGAGCCTCAGTTGAGTCCATATCTTCCTGGGTTTTTACAAGGTTTTCTGCCTCTGAATCCATGGGTCTCCTTGTGTTGTCACTGCGTATTTAGGGAAACAAATACATACTAAGCAAGAAGTGGAACACCATACTGGAGAGAGCTCTATTTCAGGAATCCAGAGACCTCGATTACATAGGGTAGGGAAAAGGAAAAGGAAATGTTGAAATAGTCTAAAAATAAATCACTAATCTTTTCAGTGTTCTTTTATTACTAAGGAAAGTGCACATTAAGAAACTGCCCCATTCCACCCATGACCTCACCTTCAACTTGACCCTCACCCCATCCCTGAACTTACTCAGTCCTTGATCTCACCCCATTCCTGGCACCTAACCCCAACCTGACCTTTAATTAATTCTTAATCTTACCCATCCTTGGCATTCCCCATTCCTGAACTCCATCCAGTAAGGGATGAGGCCATGGAACAGGGGTGGAGTGAAGATGTCTGTGAAGCTCATTATTAGGTCATTTTTTTAAGCTGAAGTGTAAATGGTCTGTTTTTAGGACCACGGTAGAGATACAAATGCAAAAACAACCACGGTGTCAAAATACCCACATGTAAAAGGTACATCAAAACATCATGAACACAAATTACTTAACCTCTCTGAGTTTCCTCCTATGCAAAATGGAGAGAATATTTGATGATTCACCTTGGTGTAAGGAACAGAGATAATGTACATAAAAGTGTCTGACATGTGGCAGGTGCTGAATGAATGTTAGTTACCATATTTGTCCTGACTCTGCCATGAACCAACTGAGTGACCTTCAGCACATCACTTAAGTTCTCTGAAGCCTGTTTCCTGCCCTTAAGATTGAGCCGAGCATCATGTCCAGCTTAAGAGAATGCTGTGGTTCTCAAGCAGGTGCGTTTAGAGGGATCCCAACCTAACCAGCTGAAGATCTGGATCCTGGGACACAGAGGAAGAAAATGAACTGACTGGCCTCCAGTGTAAGCTCTCCATCCCTGACCACTGCCCCAGAGCACCAAAACGTGCATCTAGTGTGAAACCTATTAACATCTATTCACTGAGAAAATGGAACTTTCTCACAGCAGACCCATTCTTCCCTCTGTTAATTTTTTGTGGGAAGGAGTAATGGGTTAGTCAACTATACACTGAATTCTGAAGAGATCACACAGTCCCATCAAGAAGCTTCAATGCCTGTTAATTTTCTTTGCAGTTTATTTTTAAAGACCCAAACGGAATGGTATGCGAGTGGGGGAGGGGGGAGTCTTAATGCAGTCCTTTTTTGCTCTTGACAACTAGGTCACATCTCAACAGCCTCCTGTACCTCTCTCATCCCTACTCCTTCCTTTTTCAATTTAAAATGTCACTGTCTGCTCTTCAACCTGATGAAAGTTATGGCGAGGCAGGGAGAGTTAATGACTGTAGATTGCTTTAAATTGAAAACCTGAGTAAGTCAAGAACCACCTTGACAGCTGAGTGCTTCCCTTGGACAAGCCTAAGTAATTAAGTTTAGTATTTAAGCCAAGCATAAGGTCAGATGGAACCTATCCAGGTAGCGCTTTCTGGAAACCTGAAGAAACACAAAGCTGTACCTATGTCCTTTTATGATGTGGAGTGGAATTGTGCATGAAGAAAGGGAGCCCAGTCTCAGAAAGGCCTCACCTTCTCTTACTCTGCTACCAGGACAAATGCACTCACTCATTCAGTCATTCATTCATTCATCTGTCAGCAAACATGTCTTGAATCCCTGTGTGCCAGCTCCAAGTCAGGTGCAGCTAATGCAGAGATGAATACAGAGCTCACAGGCAGGTAGAGACAGACTTGTGAAGAAAGCCCCTGGACCAGTGGTCCTTTCTGTCACCAGAGACCGGTTTCGTGGAAGACAGTTTTTCCACGGACTGGGGTGAGGGGGATGGTTCTGGCAATAATGTGAGCAATGGGGAGCGATGGGGAGCGGCAGATGAAGCTTCGCTGGCTCGCCTGCCGCTCACCACCTGCTATGCATCCTGGTTCCTAACAGGGCGCAGACCAGTACCAGTACCAGTCTGTGGCCTGGGGGTTGGGGACCCCTGCCCTAGACCACACCCCACAGGGGCAGCAGTAGAAGAAGAAGCAAGGTGGAACAGTGACACAGGCAAGCCCATGGTTCACTCACAGAAGAGCAAGTAGGAGTCAGAGAAGGCTTTCTGGAAGAGGAAAGCCCCTGTAGAGTGAAGAGCCCTCTGGTCAGAGCATGAGCAAGACACCAAGGCATGAAATTAAAAGCAATGCAATTTGGCCCCACCCTCCAGAGACACCGCACCAAACCACGCTGGATGCACAGGACTCCACGTGCTTTTAGTGGTGCCTTCCTCAGGGATTCTAAAATTACAGGTGGCCACCTTCCCTGGCCCACTTGTTATGCAGCCACAGCTAGACCCAGGAATAAGTTATAGGTCTTTGACTTTTCCTGTGTTCTACCTTGGAGCCCACCATTATCTCCACGAGGGCAGGGACATCCTTTCTAGTATGGAAGGCAGTCTGGAATAATGGAAAGAATTTCAGTTCTGGAAGTGGACATCCTAGGGTTTGACTCCTGGCTCCATCACTGTGTCTGTGCAAGCCGTGAAACTTCTAAAACTTCACATCCTCACCCCAAAACTGGGGATAATAATAGTCTGCTTGTAAGTAATAAAATGTATTTAATGAGATAGTTTATGGAGAATACCTAGCTTAGCAAATGTTCCCCCCTCCTTCCCTGAGTATAGAGCTATGCACATAGAAGAAAAAATATTTGATAAATAATAAACACATGCAAAAAATTACTCCTGGACCCATCTCCAAAAAATCAGAAACACCTTATAATTCCAACATAAATGTTCTTTTATATTATATTACTTACATGTTCTAGAACTGAAGACTTTTGGGGGGAGGACTTGTGAAATACATGATTCTGGAATTTTCTGTTTTGCAATGTGCTAGATTAGCCAGCATTTACAGTATCACGTTATTCCTTTTGTCCAACTCAGCTTCTAGGTTGAGTGGGAAAACAGGAAGGTGGCTTATACAAACCATTAGCCTGAACTTAAAACAGATCTTTAAAGAAACAACAGTAACTACTTTCTTTAAATGTGGTCAATGGTATTTCAAAGTCCGGTGGCTGGGTGCACAAGCTGGAGACCTACAATTCTCTAGTCTTGTTTTCTCATCACCCCATATCATCACAAAGCTAGGGCTGCTTCTCTGTTGCTCTCTGGTTACTATAAATGACAAAAGTTTTAATTCTGATACAGTGAAAACTAATTCTAGCAAGTGTCCTGCTTTACCCATGCTAATGAGCAATTAAACAGATAACATGGAATAAGGGTCTCCTCTTTTATATACCAGAGATGCTTGAGCATCCGTTATACCCATGATCGCATACTGTTAACAGTCCTTATTTTTCCCCTGGTTGAATTCAATGAACTCGTGAATATTTATGAAATATTATTTACTATGCAACTAAAAGGTGTGAACAGTGCTCAGACTGATTAGGACTATTGTGAGAGACAGTCTTCCTTCCACTTTTTTAGATTTCCATACACTGAAATCTGTGGGGGAATCACATGAAACGGGACTCCTCCCTAATTATTCCCAGTGCTAAACAATTAACTCTCCAGGCTCTGAAGATTCCAGCTTGAAAAAAAAAAAAAAAAGGAAGGAAATGTGTGAAGATCATCACCTAGTGGCTATAATGTGAAGTGTCACAAAATATCAGAAAACCATCTTTTTTATATCTCACAGATGGTATTAACCAAGTCTAAGAATATGAGAAATTGCCCCGACATTTCCTCCGAAGACACTTCCTCCCACGTGGCTGTGGGAGTTGGATAAGAAGCCAGTATCGTCAGGGGGTGCAGGGCGGGGAGCCCAGGAGCCCTTACACACACCATGTGAGCCCTTCATCACACAGTAGAGGTGGCTTCCTGCAACATCCAAGCACAGGGCTGGTCAGCCTGGGAAGCCAGTGCAGTCACATTTGGAGTCTCACCTTTGCTTCCTCCGTCTGTCCTTCTGTCCAGTAAGACACCGGGCCTAGTGTTATGGGTCTAATTGTACCCCCCAAAAAGATAGGTTTAAGTCCTAAGGAGCTAACCCCTTGATACCTCAGAATAGGGCCCGGTTTGAAAATAGGGTCATCAAAGATGAGATTAAACAGTCACACTGTAGTAGAGAGAGTCCCTAATCTAATGACTGCTGTCCCTATAGGAAGACAACTAGCATGCAAAGACAGACACACAGGGAGAACACCATGTGACCACGAAGGCAGAGGGTGGATTTATGCAGCTTCAAGCCAAGGAATACCAAAGATTGCTGGCAAACTATCAGAAACTAAGAATAAGCAAGGAAGGATTCCTCTACAGGTTTCAGAGGGAACATGGCCCTGCCAACATCCTAATTTCAAATTTCTAGTTTCCAGAACTGGGAGACAATAAATTTCTGTTGAAAGCACCATCCAATTTCTGCTACTTGTCATGGCAGCCCTAGCAAATGAATACACCTCACCTTTCACCTCTAGTGCCTCTTTCATCCTAGCTCAGGCTCTCATATTCCAGATAAACATGCATAGTTGTCATTGTTTGCTGGCCGCTCTCCCAACTGCCAGGCACTTACCCTGTTCAGCTCACCCTTAACAATGCCAGATTGATCTTTTTAGAATAAAATTCTGATTTGGTCACTCATCTGTGCTTTCCCTGTCATATGGAAACCAAGTGTCTTCAGCCAAACATTCAAAACTCCCCTTGATCTATTTCCTTCCAGCTAACCTCATATTTTGCTCAAGTATTTCAGCCGCATTAAACTAGTTGCTGGTATCTATGCCTACTCCCTTTCCTACTTCTATGATTATGGTATTTGTCACCCTTGTCTTCATCAGGATCAAACAATACTTCTTGGGAAAAAAAATCTTCCTCCATTTGTCCCCAGCAATAATTCTAGGAAGTTCTCAACAAGTTCTCAGTTCTCTGAATTCTTATAGCTCTTTGCCCTTACCTCTCTGATGACATCTTTCTTTTTCCATCTTGTGCTGTAATTAATCACAATCTCTAATGCCTCAGTTCACTCAGCAGTAGGTAAGCTTTCTGAGTAGGGACCATCTCTGAATGCCCTCAATGCTTTATATGTCAAAACATAATTGGATAAATGATGCCCTGTAAAGGAATGATTGAATAAATGTTGCCCTTTCTTCAGTGTCTAAGGCACGGTCAGATCATCTCTTCACTTCATCTAATACCATGCTCTCCCTTGACCTCCCTGTTCTGGCCACACTGGCCTTTAAGTTTGTCCTACTTGATATGCTCTTCCTGCCCCAGTGCCTCTGCACGTGGAAGTCCTTCTTCCTGGAACACGCATCCCTGCCTAAACATCCAGTTAACTTCTCCCTGAGATTTCAGCTCAATCATCACTTCCCCAATTAAAGTTCTGTTAATCTTTCTGACTAGATTAAGATTAAATTCCTATTGTGTTACTTCTCATCTCTGACACTCACCACAGGTGCCCCTGTACATTTATGGGCATGATAATTTGGTTCATGTGCATCTTCCCTACAAACAGTAAGCTCCATGAGGACAGAGACAGCTGGGAAAGTATCTGCCTTAGGTCACTACCATATGCCTCTCATATTGCAGATGCTCAATAGATATTTGTGTAGAAAACAAATAAGTACTTAAGTATATTTGCATGTGTATATATACAAACAATCTACTAGAATTAGAATTTTCTAGACAAGTCTCCAATAGGCAATAATTGTTATATCTACCATATTTGTACCTACTATGTGCTACGCACTGAGTCTAATACTTTACGCATTTTATCTCATTTAATTCTGAAAACGATGCTATAAGTTAGCAATTGTATCCTTGTTTTACACATGAGCAAACAGTGGCTCAGATAAGTAACTCTGCCCAAGATCACGGAGTTGTTAAATAGCAAAACTATGATTGAAAAACCATATATTCCAAAGCTCATATTAAACACCATCCCAGAATTACAAAAGAAAATCAAGCATATTACTCTTGATTCTTTTGAATATACATGATAAACATAAAAGACTGAGCAAATAGTGATAACAACCTTAAAGCCATACCACTTACTAAACTGTAGACTTCTCAAGGGACTGTGTCTTGTTCACCACAGAAAATTCCATTACCTGGCAGAGGGCCTGGCACACAGTAGGTGCTCAATATATATGTGTTAAATGGATTGTTTTATTATTGAAGTGGAGTTGACTTATAACATTAGTCTCAGATGTACAATATAGGGATTCAGTATTTTTATAGATCATACTCTGTATAAAGATATTATAAAATATTGCCCATATTTTCCCTGTGCTGTACATTACATCCTTAAATCTTACTCATTTTATACCTAGTAGTACCTCTAAATACCCTTATCTTCCCTTGACCCTCCCCCCACCTCTCTCCTCAATGGGAGCCAACTAGTTTGTTCTCTGTATCTGTGAGTCGGTTTCTGTATTATAATATTCATTCATTTTATTTTTTAGATTCCACATATAAGTGAAAACTGTATTTGTCTTTCTCACTCTGACTTATTTCGCTTAGCATAATACCCTTTAGGTCCATCCATGTTGTTGAAATATTTGTTAAATGGATTTAAACTTCAAACAAGGTTTGTCACATCCAAGGAAGATAAAACACATAGAGCCAGAGTCAAATTTCTGCTTTGGAGAAAGCAAATAAAGGAGTAGGAAAGGGAAAAGTAAGGAGACAAGGTGTAAAATCTCTTGAGCCCCTAATGTGCGCTGGTGTGCTCTTTTAGTTGTGTTGTTGTTTTTTTTTAAGTTTTAGATGTTATCCCACTTAAACCTATAATAACATTATATGACACCATTATAGTATTTCTGAGTTGCAGGTGAGAACTCTGATGCTCATGAATGCTTTTAAACTCACGGCAATGTGGTTCCACAGTCTACACAGGGGCTACCTCAGTACAAACAGATGTTAAAGATGGTGCCCAGCAAATCACAGAAAGGTGAGGGCTTCCAACTGTAAAGCTCCCAGAGTGTGTGAATTACTCAGAAACTTGTTCTGCTGAATAACTTGGAAGATGAAGCTTTATATGAGCCTCAATTCTCATTACTTCTGTTTCTATTTTATTTTCCAGTGTCAGTTGTATTTGCATGTAACCCCTCACAGTCCTTTTCCTGAAAACTCTTGAGGAAAAAAAAAAATGGCTTACTGAAATGGAAGTGGTGTCAGGATCCTGATTTCTTCCAAAACAATCAGCCAGTCCTTTTAATGTGCTTCCTGCAGTGAATGTCCAGCAATCCAAATCCCCCCACAGTGATAAATGGAAAGAGTGACAAATAGTGTTTTCCATGGAAATGACTAAGAATAATGGCTGGAGAAAACTGAAACAATGGCATTGAGTCCCATAATAATGCTGAACTACAAAGTTTATAAAATGTGGAACAATGGGGAACTCGACTTCACACTGACTAAAATTTCAGATCCAGCATCACATTACCTCCTCTACAAGGCAGGAGTAAAGCAATTCTGATTGTGCACCGTTTTATTTCAAAGAAGTGGTACCATCTTCCTGGTAATGTCTGTTTCACCATTAAATTAGCTAACTCTTGGGATGATATTTCTCCTTCTACATAATATTTCTATATGCAATCCCTCATCTCACTCTTAGAATATATAAAGCAGGTGATTATTATCACCACTTTACAGATGAGGACACTGAGGCTGGGACAGTAACAGCTCCTCTAAGAGCTCACAGCTCATGGGGCAGAGCAGGGACTGGAACCTGGTCTATTTAATTCCTATGCTCTCACCACTGTCCCTCGCTACCTCCTAATACCACACCGTATAGAGGAAGACACTTACTTAAGAGTTTCCACACTGATGACTCCTTCCTAAAGGACAACCATCAAGGCATTACTCAGGAGAAAACCAAGAGGACTCCATAAGAGTACGAGTGAGGTCCGTCACTGCATTCCTCAAGCCTGCGATGGAAAATCTGCCATCAGCCCTCAAAGAACAGTGCCCTGGAGGAGCTGAAGTTAATGCTGGCTAAGGGCTTAGAGCAGCGATTGGCATATTGTACACGGTACACAAGGAGTGTTCATTAAATGAATGCACATACACTTAAGTGCCCAGGCTGCCAAGTATTCTTTCTTTAAGCCTTCATCTCCACCAGCAGGGTAAATAGTAATAAAATTAGTAATAATAACAACAATAATAATGATTTATCATATTGGCTAGTAACAGTTTAATCCTCATACAACTGTTTAAAATATATTATTAGCCCTATTTTACAGATGGGGAAAACTGACATTAAGCAAATTCTCCAAGCTGTTTACTGCTATTAAGTGGACAGTTAAGATTTGATTGCCCTATTGTTACAGAACGCAAGTCCGTGTGCCCCATGCGCAGTGAGGCCAAACAATCCCAAAACACTGGAATTTGGAACAGAGAAAGGTTGATTACAGGGCCATGCAAGGAGACGGATGGCTCATACCTTGAAAACACCGAACTCCCAGAAAGCTTTCAGCAAAGCCCTTTTATAGGAAAGGTGAGGGAGGGGCGTGGTTAGTTGATGCAGACTTCTTGGTGTCAGATCCGTTGTTCTTGAGGTCATGATGTTCCCGTAAACCTCACCAAAACAAAGGTTATTCTCTGTTCTGACAAGAAAGGGAAGGGTAGGCATTTAGTTCTGTCTCCATGCCTCCTTGCGGCTTTTAACACTTAACAAATTCTGTAAGCAAAGCAACATCATTACCCCTCATTTTACAAGGTCCCAAGGCTCGACTTTCGCCCTCTGAGGCCCAGGCCCTGGCTAAGAGGAAGGGGTCCCTGCAGGGGCCGGTTACCCTGCCGGGGAGCGTTAGTCCAGCACTCAGTCTGGGTCCTCCCGCCAGTGCCCAGCCCGACTGAAGAGGCAGAGCTCAGCTGGCAGCATCCTCAGGGCCAGGTCCCCAGATCCTGCGCAGCCGTCATCACTGAGGGAGCCAAGCGCCCTGGACCAAGCCGGCCCTCAGGCTCCTCAGACCCCCCAGACGAGGGCCGGGTCCCACGGACGGTGACCCACGGTGACTGCCGCCGCCACTAGGTGGCGGAGGTGGGGATGGGGCAGAGGTTCGCTGCTGCCTCAAGGCCTGGGCCCGGCCAGTAGGGGGCCATGGCGAGGGCTCTGGAGCTCTGCAGGACACAGCCCTCAGCTTGTCCGCGGGGCCCCCGGCTCACCCACCAGCTCGAGGCCAGAGGGCCTGGAAGGGAGGGCCCCTGAGAGAAGACCGCGATTCGCCTCTCACCGCACTCTCTACCATGGGGACCACAGCGCGGCTGACTGTCTGCAAAGCAAGACCTCTAATCGCCAAAAGCTAACGGTCTCGCGGTCTCGAGGTCTCGCGGTCTCGAGGTCTCGCGCTAACCATCTCGGTCTCGCGCTAACAGCCGCCGCCCCGCCCCTATTATACTATTCTAAATTCTTTCCACCCTACCATGCTTCTTTAAGACCTAGTTAATTCAGTCAGGAATTAACTGTGTAGATCTAATGGTAAGGTATTCCATGGCTTTGTTGTGCCAGTTTCAGCATGGTTACCTATAGGCTGATATTTTGGCTGAACTAAAGCACAGAAAAGGTGGCCACCTTTTTTTAAATGAGAGAGGGTTTGGCCCCTTCAGTTTGATTTAGTGTCCTGGGAGTCCCCCAAGTCCCTCAGAGCTGCATTGTTCTTGAACCAAATGTATTTCGTATGCATTTGGAGTAACTGATGTCTTCCTGAAGGAAGAAGGAATATGGGAGGCAGGGGTGAGATTCATCTTCAACAAAAAAGGACAAATCCACTTCAAGCAACGAGGGAAAGACTGAGACAGCCTAGGGACCACTTTTACTCTGAAAATATGGCAGAGGCTTCTCAGGACACATTACAGCCATTCCCCAAATTGGTCTGCAGGACAGCCGCCAGGCACTAGCCCAACAAAGATAAAGACTGGGTATGAGAGGATGGATTTGAAGTATTGTAATAGGGTGACAGAGGCTATGGTCTTGGGACCTGTATCTTCTTGAAAAGGGCCCTGAATTCAGCATTGTGTATATTCCTCAAGAATGTGTTACTGCCTGTAGATGATCCATGTGAGAAATTTTGTGTAATATCTGGGTGGTCTCTTACAAAGACCCTGAACCCCATGTTCTGAAAAAGGTCATTGGCCACTGTACCAGAAGGATATCAATCCTGGCTTTCCCTCCCAGAGAATTTAGGAAAAACAGTTGACCCTTGAACAATGCCAAGGGCTTAGGGGTGCCAACCCTCTGCTCAGTGGAAAATCCTTGTATAGTCAGCCCTGGGTATCCTTTCTCAGTATCCCCGGTTCTGTCTCAGAGGATTCAACTATCTGCTGACCTTGTAGTACTGTAGTATTTACTATTGAAAAGTATCTGCATATAAGTGGACCCACACAGTTGAAACCCATGTTGTTCAAGGGTCAGCTATTGATGTATACATGACATCAATGCTTTGATGTATTATCTCATCTAGTCCTTACACTAGGCCTGCAAATAAGCATCAAGAGCCCCTGCTTGCAGTTTACACAGTCATTCAACATATATTAAGCACATACTGCATTTCAGACACTATGCTGGGGATACCGCGGTGATTAATACAGCTGCGGCCCCGCCCCCTTGGAGTTTAATTTCCAAGGGAAGAAGGAAAAGTGACACGAGAAGGTTTTTAAAAATGGCAGGAGAGATAAGGGTTAAGGTACCGAGAGAAGGAAGAAAGCAGGTATCCCTGCCCTTAGCCTGTCCCGGGCATTCCCCCTAGCTCCCCTCTCCTACTTATCTTCCTATCTTACCCCCCACCCCCGCAAACTCCCCCTCCCACCCCCTCTTCTCCCCCTGCTCACCCACTCCCCCGCCTGGCTCCCAGAGCTGCCCATTTTCTTGCCTGGCCGTGCGAACGGGTAGGGAAGGGTGAGAGGAGACGGTGCGGGGGGGGGGGGGGGGGGGTCCCACGAGCCCGCCCCCCCTAGCCCCCCCACCCCACCTGGCGGCGTAACAGTCCTTCTCCAGCCCTGCGTGCGCCCACCGCCCCTGCTCCCTCCCCCGACCCAATGTCCAGACTGGCTCCACAATGGAAATGAGTCCAGTTACCCAGTAGAAATGTGCTGCCACTTTGACCAAGACGAAATTAAACGGCTGGGCAAGCGGTTTAAGAAGCTGGACTCGGACAGTTCGGGCGCTCTGAGCGTGGAGTTCATGTCCCTGCCGGAGCTACAGGAGAACCCATTGGCGCAGCGAGTGACAGTCGTCTTCGACACAGACGGCAATAGAGAGGTGGTGAAGAACCTAGGGGTAAGACGGGAATAAAGACATAGACCTACTAGAGAATGGACTTGAGGACACGGGGAGGAGGAAGGGTAAGCTGGGACGAAGTGAGAGAGTGGCATGGACATATATACACTACCAAACGTAAAATAGATAGCAGTGGGAAGCAGCCGCATAGCACAGGGAGATCAGCTCAGTGCTTTGTGTCCACCTAGAGGGGTGGGACAGGGAGGGTGGGAGGGAGGGAGACGCAAGAGGGAAGAGATATGGGAACATATGTATATGTATAACTGATTCACTTTGTTATAAAGCAGAAACTAACACACCATTGTAAAGCAATTATACCCCAATAAAAATGTTAAATAAATAAATAAAAATAGAGAGGTGGACTTCGGGGAATTCATCCTGGGGACCTCCCAGTTCAGTGTCAAGGGAGACAAGGAGCAGAAGCTGAGGTTTGCTTTCAGCATCTACGACATGGACAAGACGGCTACACTTCCAGCAGGGAGCCCTTCCAGGTGCTGACGATGATGGTGGGGGACAACCTGAAAGACTGGCAGTTACAGCAGCTCGTGGACAAAACCATCATTGTCCTGGGCAAGGATCACGGTGGGAAAATATCCTTCCAGGAATTCAGTGCTGCGGTCGGAAGCCTGGAGAGCCACAAGAAGTTGCTGACAATTGTGCGAGCTTTTATAAGAGCACCACCCAACAACGACTTTTTCTTTCTTCTCAAAGATCAGCTCAAGAGGCCCAGCACCCGTCCCTCTGGCCTGCTGGGAAGTATTTCTCTTTGTGAAGCAACATTTTCTAACACCAACCTCTTGCCCACCTCAGTGTTATGTATTCTCCTGGGAATGCCCTAAGTCAGGGAGAACATAATGAAGGAGCATGGGGGGGGGGGGAAGAAAAGGAAATGGCTTTTATGAACGTATTTTCTTCTTTGTTTTGATTCAGAGGCCAAACTATAAAGAGTGAAGAATAACTTTTAAAGTTCAAAAATAAGAAAATATACATCTTTTCCTTTACTTCTCATGGTTTCATATGTGGGGAAAAATTCCGAAAAGGTGTTAGGTGAACTGTTTTCATTTACTTGTGGTGTTCAGGCATCTTTTGACGGGTCGTTATCTACTTATTGTAGCAACAGGGATGAATATATTCCTCTTGGCTGAGCCTCTTTTAATCACCTCTCTCTGGGCAACAAAAACCCATCTTTCGCTTTTGAAAGCCACAGCCCACTCCCCATGGTACATCCAGAAATCCCCGAGCATGTCTTGAGGGTCAGGAATCCAGCTAGGCTCCTCCTATCTCATCGCTCCAGCTCCTGAACAGTTTCTTTTCAGAGCAGAAACTCAGGGCTCTTGTAAGAAATGCTAAGACTGGACTAAATGCCCAGTCTAACGATCAGTCTCCGGGAAGGTGGGTTTTAAGGGTTGGCTGCCCACTCCAGTGTTAAGTTCAGTTCATGGGGCTTCCGCTCAAACAGGGCAGAGAACTTCGTAGGAAGCTCTCTCACCTCCAATACTCAGCCCCGCTCCAGTTGGAGAGAATAGGCCACATTCAGAGTCATTCTTCCCACAAGCAGAGGCAGTGAAGATTCCAGCTGCAGTGGACTCTCCCTAGGATGCTGAAGCGGCGTTGCTCCTGGCACTCAAAAGATGCAGAGATGAGCAGGTACACCTCTGCAGCAGGGGTGGACGCTCTCTACACTAACAAAGCTTACTTCTTAAAATCAGACCTGGGCCTGGCAGGGAAGGCAAGAGCTCTCTCGTGGTGGGAAGCCTTTTCTCTAATGTAACAGTCAGCCCAGAGTCCCTCACACCCTAATAAACCTGCAGCCAAGGGGTGTGCTGGAGCCTGTTCATACTGGGTGAGAATCAAAGTGTGCACGTCCCTCCCCAACCCTGTGTTCAGTGATGTCATGTCGATCGCTTGAAATCAGCCATAGTGAGAGTAGTAAGTACCTCACAGAAAAAAGCAGAAAGTTTTAGTTGTTTTGCTTCTGCTTGTTTTGGAGAGCCAGTATACCAGTAAGTACACTGCTGCCTGCACCCTAGATGTTACCAGCTCTCTGTGGTCCCACTTACTACTGTCAGATCCTGGAGAACAAGCTGTCCTCAGAAGAGCTGGGACAGGACTGGTCCCAATGTCTGCCACTTTACATCAGGCCTGTTTCTCACAGTGGTCCAATCCCCGTAGAAGGTGCTTAAGGCTCTCAGAATACCAGGACAATGAGACGTACTCTCCCTACATGTACTAAGACAAGCGACAAAACCCAGGTGATTTTTCTCAGGACAAGAAAGATCTGTTTCAAGATTAATTATCCTTATATTTCGAAGAGGCTGGTAGCTAGTCTTCCCTGCCCCCATCCCCCCGCAAAAATAAAACCCAAAAGTGGGACAAGTAAATCCACAAATTGAATTACTGTCCGAGCACCCATCTACCAAGGCACCCTGCCATACTTTTTATTTAATAAATTACTTATGAACCACAAAGAATAGGTATCCAACCCCTTAACTTCCTGCGCAGTCCTAAAAAAAATGTATGAATGATCAGTAAATGCTCCCAATCCTGTAGTTATATGAGTCTTACCCCCATTTCAGGGTAACGTAGTTCAAAGACTCAGACTGGGTTTGGATGCAGTTACAACTGGGTTTTTATCACAGTCACTTCTTATTAGTTGTGCGAGCGCAAGCATGTTACTTAACCTCTTTGTGTCATTTCTCCTGATTAAAATGAAGATCCATCCCCAGGTTATTTTGAGGAATCAAGAAGATTAAACATGTAAAGTGCTAGAGCACAAAACTTTCACGCTACCCATGGCCTTCCCTTCCCCCTTTCGTCCTCTTCTACTAGATCAATATATAAGGGAGAAGGAGGCCTCTTGGTTCCTTTCCAACGCTTACTTAGTATTTAGCCACACCCACTCTCAGATTAGCTGGACATTTGTGTGATCCTAATCCAGAAAGGAAACAATGGAAATAATGTCAAGATCTTCCCCACCCCTGCATTTGCAGAGGGGATAACAGATGTCTTGACTGGAGAAAGTTTAAAAGAGTGAGACTCTCATTCTAGCCCAACCTATTTGACTTTGTGAAGGAAACCTTGCATGAGAAAAGTGAGCTTGTGTAATGCCAGGGAAGAGGATTTCTGAAAGAGAGACATTATTTGTATGCTCTGCAATGTGCACGTTAAAATATGGAAATTAAAAATTAGGACCGAGAGTTTGAAACATGTTGGATTACATGTTCAAATTTAACAAGAGGAGGAAAACTATTTCAGCTCCTAGAGTGGCTGGAATTCACAAGCTAATTGCTTGATCAGTCTACCTAATATAGTTACCCAAGTCTTTGTGGCAGTGACCTGGAACTGTGAGCCTGTTTCTAGCTTCAGCAACTAGAAAGATCTGACTGTATGAATATTTGGGAAGAGAGATCACATTTACTTCCAAATTAGAATGCTTTGATTCTTCTCTTTGTTAATTGCCAGTTGCCAACAAATCTAGTTCTGTACAGGTCCTCGGGGTAATAATAGTAGTTAATGCATATTGAACAGCTGTTCCAGGTCCTGTTACATTTGTTATATCATTTAATCATCATAACAACACTGTGGGGTGGGTGCTATCATCTCAGTTTTACAGATGATGCTATGGAGAGATCTAGAATCTTCTCCAAGTTATCCCAGCTGGTAAGTGGCAAAGTGAGGACTTGAACCAGGCTCTGTGACCCCAAATGCTGAGCTTTTTTCACCTCACTCCATTGCTTCCTATTTTTATGGTTTTTGTATTTACCTGCCTCAAATTATTCCTGATAGTCTTATTAATATAATCAAACCAAGCCTCAGGTTTTACAAAGAGGTGAATTTCTTGTCAAGGAGCAAGCAGCTTCTACCTCTTTGGTTCTATACAGTGCAAAAAATTAAAAATTAAAATTAAAAGTATTAGGCAAGGCAGTCTTACATCATCATCCACCTCCATCTCATCTTGAGAAATAAGTGACAGTATTTAGATTAAGCTGGTAACAGCAACCAATATGTTTTGAGGCTGTAGACATCAGTAACACTACGTTGTTGTGAATCATATATTAATGGATTGTGTCTGCTCTCTACCATATGTTGCAATCCCCAAACCACTAGACACTTCCTTTTTTTTTGAAACATAGGAAAAAATATGGCCTTAGCATAGTTGGTTTATTCTCTAAATCTATCTTGCTTCGGAGGAATTCTCAAGGAAAAACCTTCAGGAATTTTTTTTATTACAAATTCCATTCTTCACTTATGCTTATTGATTCTCTCTGTTAGGATTTAAAGTGGTTCGTGAGTCTGGCTACTATGTTTTATCTATTTTGCATGCCTTGAAAAGGGAGAGGCTTGGATGTTTTTTAAGACAAGGTGGCACCATGATAAAGGAGTCAGGTCGCTAGACTGAGAATCGGAACTGGACCTCTCTCCTTTCGTACTGGCTGCCCTAGCTCTTCCACTGGCTGGTGACTGTGTAAATAGTGACAAACCATGTGTCAGCTTTAAAGCACTAGCTGATTCATAGTGAAAAACCATAACACTGAAGCGACATGAGCAGCAATAAAAGCTGTGTAGATAAAGGATACAATCTGACAGCTCTTAGACTAAATCTGACACACAAATAAGTTGTTTTGTTGTTAATTTTACATGGTGTTTGTTCTCACAATGTTTTGTGTATGTGTGTGTGCATGTGGCCAACATTTTTTTTAAAAATAGGATTTTAAGTAAAAATCAAAATTAGCATAAAGGAATGCAGACCACCCCGGGATGGGAGTGGTCTTTTACTAGCTAAGGTACCTCTGCAGCATGGGGCTGAAATCAAAAGTCTCAATAAAGACAAAGCAATATGTTCCACTCTTGTTAAAAAAGCTCAAGATGGACTGAAGTGTTCATTATTTTTCAGAAATAAAGCAATTGGTCATAAAACATCCCAACAACTGCTATTTCTAATGACTGAACAACAGAAGAGTTTCCAATAATCAAAACAAATAGAGCCATATAGAATTCAAACACCTGTATAATAAAATCTAACAAAACAAGGTAACAGGAAAACTTAAAAATTGAGACACATATGTAATGTGTTAGGAAAGGCGTCAATAGCTTTTTTCAGTAAAAATCCATGCCTTTTCTGAAATGCATAATTGGGCAAATCATATAAATATATAATACATACCTGGGGCAACAGGAAAAACAAACATGAAAAAGTAGCCAGAAAATTTGAATAAATACAAATCAGAATACCTAAAACAGGAAAAAATGATTAGTTGCAAAACAGGGTTGGAGAGGATGTGAGCATCCTGTGCAATGGGGCATCTTGGGAATCACTGGGAATGGTTTTCACACTCATGAGGACCATTTCACACATCACAAGGCATCAGAACGGTTATATGATCTTACCTGGTAATCCCACCCATTGCAATATATATCTCAAAGAAAGGATCAAAAATGATTTTTTAAATGCTATATGCAAAAGATTTTTTATTGTGGCAATATTTATTATATATATAATAAGTAATATTAAATACCTGACAGTTTGGGAGTAAAGTCAATTACGATAAAATAATAGTTACTGATAATATAAAGCTATTAAAGTTAATAAATAAAATAACTGTATAAATCCATAAATTTTTAGATTAAGTTTTTTAAAAAGAATATTTGTTATATTAACATATAACAGAGTTTACAACTCTGGAAAATATATGTGCATATGGTTGTAGTTCAGAGGAGAAAATGAAGAATTGAAAGTATATAGTAAAAGGATAATGGTAATCACCTCAAATTTAATTTTTAGAAATATTTTTCTGAGTTATTTTATTAATAAATTAAGACTTTTCAAAAGACCGCACAGTGGAGATAATGTAGCACATTCAGCACCAGGTCCAAGGCTAAAAGATGGTTTCCCAAACCTAGAAGGGGCGGGGGCTCTGGGAGCACAAGGAACAGAAAGGGGGCATCTCCTCAGCAACCTGGGCTGTGCCATATTGAGGAGCTGTTAAGCAGATTCCAGGTTAGAAGAGACAGAGGTGCCACAGCCCCCAGGACCAGGGATGTGATGGGAAGTTCCTGCGGACCCTAATTTTACTGTCCATCTAGATTATTTTCTTATCCAAATGTGTGAGCACTGTTAACTTCACTCATGCAGTGTCTCCCTGGATTTTGCAAATCATTTTTTGTTTCTTTTGTTGAATGTAATCTTTCAGTCTTTCAGTCTTCATTGATGAGAAAGTTTCAGATTCTATGAGTGAATATTTTCTTTATCCCTTTTCATGATTGTTGTTACAATTTTTTAGAAATCCCACATGATTACATCGCACAATCTTACCCCATTGTCTCCACCCAGGCAAACTCTCTCCCGCGATAGCTGTCCTTGGTACCTCTGGAGCCCACACCTCATGCAGGTGGAGGTCTCCATCTTCTGTGCCCGTCCTCCCACCCAGACAAAGGGCTATATGTACAGACACAACGAGTCTGCCAAATTTTATTGAGCTACTTTCTCTTCTGGGCAAAATAGTGGGGTGTCAAAAAAAAAAAGGAAATCATGTCTTCAAAATTAGAAACAGCATTTGCTTGCTCCTCATCCTGCTTCCCAGTATCTAGGAGAGGAATTGAAAGCAACGATTACAGACTCTTTAGAGGATCAGAGAAAATGGGTAGCTGCTGTGGAGTGGGTGATGTGGAGTGGGGGCTAGGGAGGCTTAGATCATAAGATTTAACCAGTAACATCTGAGGCAAATGATGACTGAAATACTTTAACTGCATTCCTTGCTGGAGTTTCAGAACCTAGTCAGTTATCTAACCAGCTGTCAGATGTTTCAAGGGTCCACATCTGAGCAAGGTGCAAAGGAGGGTTTAGCAGCAACAAAATTGGCGGTCTTGGCCTCTACATGTCACTGATGATCTAGGCAGAGACCAATCAGAACCTTTGATAGTACAGGCATCACCCTTTATCTGAATCTAGTCTGTTCCTGGAAATACGTTGGCTGGTAAATTTCCAGATGGTAGGAGTCCTTTCTGTTATCTTGTATGAGATGAACAATAAAGCCTTCCCACCTCATCCAAAAAGCCCAAACAGTTTCCCTAAATATCACTAAAACATTCTTAGACATTTATTAGTGTTTAATATCTAATGCACAATGCATGGACTGTTATATATGACAATCCACCAATGATTTCTGCATAATATGAAGCATTTAAAACACCAGTTCTTCAATGCTTAATCAGTGGTTATTCATGTGTGCATAATACAGAGTATGCTTTCCCACCACAGTACAGTGGATATATATTAATGTAAATGAACAATAAAATAAAATGTTAAAGAAATATAACAAGTATAAATAACATTTAGCAAAATAAAATAAGCAAGCAAGACAATTTTTTGAGTGGTTACGTATTGATTAAAGAGTTAATGGAGTGAGATTGGATGGGCTAGAGTGAGCCTGTGAAGGACTAAGTGAAGCCATAAATGCCTGAGATTTGCCTGTGGCTAAATCCTGGGACAGTCTTCTCTCCTTGGCTCTTGAGACTCTAGACGTGTGTGGCTGTGAGCTATCAAATGGGATAAAGTAATGGGATGAAGAAAATAAAAAACTTAGGTCTGTTTGCATTTCTTTGCTTCCATTGATACAGCTCTTGACAACATGAGACTGGGCTGTGATCGCATTTCTGAATGTGATGTTTCTGCTCCTGTCACTTGCACCTGCAGTCATTATTTTGTCTGCATCACTTAAATTTATTTTAAAGATTGACATTGAATATTCATTGCTCCTCTTCTTCCTCTGACAAGTGATAAATGTCAAGTTGAGCAAGTTCCACTCTATCAGACAAAAAGTTTTCACTTGATAACGTGGGGCTGATGCACATATGTAATGCATAACACATTGAAGTAGTGTGGTCCTAGGGGAAGGACAGCCGAATTACAACTGCAGTGGTACATCTTATCACTGAGACCCAGACACAGTATAAACATTTTCATTGGTGCCCAAAGGCAGATTATAGTGTTTTCTATTCAGATGGTGAGTTCTGAATAAAATTTTTTGCAAGTTGTAACAGGGAATAGTCAGAGTTCAGACAGCAAGGGGCACCTGTGAATGGTGTTCGCTTGAAGGCAGTGCGGGCTTTGGCATCAGACAATCCTGGATCCATAGCCTGGCTTCCCCATTTATTAGCTTGTATGATCTTGGGTATGGTAGTTAATGAGCCTCAGTTTCCTCAAATGTAAAATAGGGATAATAATACTGAACTTACAATGTTATTATAAGATCATAATATGCATATATGGTGTCTGGCACACAGATGTCCAATTAAAAAAAACACAGCAACTATTTCTATTAGTCTGTTAGCATGTGGATGTAAACAACAGAAATTTAAAGAAAGAAATGTATAAAATAAACTGAATACAGCCTCTTTGTTATTGGGATAATAAGAGGAAAATGAGACTAATTACTGTTATGCACAAAAAAACAGAGGGAACATCATGCTTTTAAAAGCAGGACGATTCACTGTAAGTTAAATTTTTCTTCTTCATCTTGGCAGCACCTTATAAGAAAGCAACACCAGTCTGTTTAGTGTTTTGCTGAGTGTTTGATGCTGTTAGTGTTAAAGTCCAAAATTAATTTCCCCAGTGCATTCTTCGTCCACAGCAGTAGTAATTGAATCCTTCTGTAATAGCCGTACCCTGTACACATTACAACAGGCCCAGGCCAAGGGAGGTTTTCAAACACATTTGTGTATACTTTCTGGAGGTCAGGTTGGTCACCACTTGTACAGAGATGTCCCAGGAAAAGCCCTCGTACCCGAGTAGCCTTCAGGGTCTGATACACTTCTCACATTTCCTAGACCAGCATTTCTTGTTCCCTAAGGCTGGGCTTCCTCCCTCATTCTCAGGTGTCTGCTAGTTTTCCTGCCTGTGTCCCAGTCTCCTAAACCTGGTGCATATTCTATGCCCCTGCTCACCTTTAGTCTTTTCTTCTTCAGGGATCCTAACACCCATCTTTGGTCCAGAGCCACTGCCAGAAGTAGTGTCATGGAGGAAAAGAGATTCCATGACCCAGGCTCCCCCAAAGACTGAAATCTCCAAACTCTGCCTCTGAGTCTGGGCCCCCAGATAGACTTTCTGGCATACCACGGAGGTCTAGCCATGTCTGAGCCATCCCAAATGGCTGCTTCTCCAGGACTGGGGGTAGAGGTGGGGAGAATGAAAGAAAGGAAGACCCATCAAGAGGATGGGAGGATCACTCATGTCAGTCAAATGAGGTGGTTAAGAGTGTAGGCTGTGGAGCCAGACTACCTGGGTGTGAACTCCAGCTCTGACCTTTACTAGTTATGTGACCTTGGACAAGTCACTTCATTCTTTTGTTCCTAAGTTTCCTCACCTGTAAAATGGAGGTAGTAACAGTACCTCTCTCATAGGTCCTTAGGAAGATTAAGAAAATTGCTACATTGATAAAGAGCTCAGAACTGTGCCTTCCACATGTTAAGTGCTAAATAATTGTCGATGATGATGGTGACCAAAAGCCTCCAGCAAAGGAATGACACCTAGGCTCCTTAGCATTGGTTTGTGTGATCTTGGGTGAGGTGCTTAATCTAGGCTTGCCTAGTGCGGGCCTGTTTCTCCCTCAGGACACAGGCCTCCTGCACCCTACCCCTGAACACAGCTCTCTATTTCACAAGCCCTCAGATCACTGTGCTGGAAGTTCATGTCTTTGTTACATTCTTTGTTTCTGCTTCCCTCAGCTTAGAGTGCAACTTTCCCACCCGAGCCTCCACATTCTACCTCCCTTACTTTAAGTCTTATCTCATGAGCCAGCTTCTCTGCAAAACCCAGGAGGCGTGGATCAATTTATCATGGGGTATAAATGTTTGCTTCCTCCCCAGATTCAAGCTGATTGAAGGCAGGGAAACAACCCTCCTAACTTCACCCCCCAGTACTTGGGAGAGTGCCTGGCACATAGTAGGCACTCAAGGTATCAAATGTCTTTCTTTCTGCAGGACTGACTGGTCATCGATGTCGTAGACTGGATGATACGTATTTCATAAGGACTTCGTGTAAATCATTTAGCAAAGTGCCTGTCACAGGTGTTAAAGTTATTATATTTATGGCTGTTGTTGCTCTTTTGTTGTAGAGTAGAAAGAGCCCAGGCTTTGGAGCTACTAAACAAACATTGACTTATAGACCAGCTTTGTCACTTAAATGCTGCAGGAACTTCAGCTTCCTCAACTATAAATTGCAGTTATCATACCTATCTCGGCGCAAAAATAAAAAGTAAGCAATCAACAAATAGGTCCCTTCTCTTTCTCCTCTGTGGCTGTCTAATTTTGTGACCTGGCTCAATTCCCTTCACTTCTCTGGCCCAGGTTACTCATCTTGAAAATGAGGACATTCAACTAGATGATCTCCATGTTCCCTGGCAGATCTAAATGTCAAAATTATTGAACTCATCATCTTTTCCCCTTAAATCTACTCATTCTCTGTCCCTGAGAGAGGTTCTTTCCTTGATAACTATTTAATGTTTTGATATATTAAATTGTTTCAGTTTTCAGTCTCTCTCGATGTCTATCTCTCTGTGTCTCTCTTGAGACCATAGGGTAGTCCAGATGCAGGGCCTCTGCACGACTCCAGAAACCATTCATACAGTAGGACTGTATGTGAGTAGCACCCCGGGAATTGTGCCCTGCAGCAGCCCTCAGTCCTGGATGGATTCCCTTCACAGTGTAGTTTAGTGATGTCTGCGGAGCACGCAGAGGAACAGTCTCCAGCTTTCCTTGGGTCCAGCAAAAAAGAATCTGCATCTAAGAGTGAACAATCGTGGGACCAGATGAAGCATCACATTCATGGCCTTTCCTTTCCTGTTCTGCCACAGACTTTGCAAATGGGCATCAAACACTTCTCTGGACTCTTCGTGCTGCTGTGCGTTGGATTTGGTCTCTCCATCTTGACCACCATTGGTGAGCACATAGTGTACAGGCTGCTGCTCCCACGCATCAAGAACAAATCTAGGCTGCAATACTGGCTCCACACCAGTCAGGTGAGTGCCACAGGCATCTTCCTCCAATATTCCTAAACGTCCGAATTCCCAATAATGGGAGAATCCGGGGCCCCAAGTCAGACTGACAAATGACAGGTTACCAAGAGAACCAGGGTTGTGTAGACACTCTCAATGTACAAGATGGAGTTCCCTCTATCCCATTAATTCACTTGCCCCTTAAATCAAGCTATCCCATAATGCTCGTGCCTTTCATATAACTGTCCACTGTTGCTCACAGTGGAAGGAATAGCATCCCTTTTAACCTGGCTTCTCTTAGTGACAGTCTGAAGAGATGGTGTGAAAGATTTGTTTCCTATAGACTCTTTTCTTGCCAAAATTGAAACCCATTAAATGAACTCGAAGTCCATTTCCCTTTAGATGAACCTACCAGCCCCTGTTCTCACTGCATTTCAATGGTCCAGAGCTTTGAAGTCCACTGGTGCCAAGGCCAAGCTCATAGGATCAAAGTTCCTTCATGTAATCCAGACACCTACACACTCACTTACAGACAGAACTGAAAATGTCAGGCAGACCACCATTCAAGCGTATTCCTTTGCACATCTCACCCTGATGGAAACTGGCACTGAGAGACAAAATGTACTCTGAAGGCTTCTTACCGATGAAGGAGCTCTAGCAAAGGCAGCAGTTCCCCCCGGCCCCCGCCCCCCAGCGCGTTGTCCAGCGAGGCCGGAGGAGCCATCCTGACCTCCCGACGACTCCCTCCTACTTCCCAGTGCACTATCTCAGCTCCTCAGTAGTGAGGCTGCCAGTTCTGCCACCTTTGCCCCCTGCATTGTTATGCGGACTCACTGCTTTGTTAACACAGTACTTTTTTTCTAGATAGGTCACTATCATTGGTTTGGTTACATGTGAACCCTGTTGTTCCTACTTTCATCCTAGGACCTAATTGGTCTCCTAAGGAGGACTCTGCAGACAACTGATCCTCTCCATTGTATGTTAGCATGATTAATTTAATTAATCAGGAGTTCTTACCTTCTTTGTTTTGGCTGTTAAGAAGTCAGACTTAAGTTTTTGACTCACCTTTAGCAATTGTGCCAGGCCCTTTGCCACGTGTTGGTTATGATAACTCTTCTTTATATCACATACCTTTTTACAACTCAGAGTATTTCTAAGCTTCCCATCAAATTACTTTTCTTTCCTCCAGGTAGAATAATAACTTATAATTAGAATTTTTGCTCTCTTGAGATTTGGGACTGAATATTGATCTTTTTTCCGTCATCATTGTTAAGTTGTTTAAAGAGGCCTAGGTTTGTAGTGAAGAGATTAAATCTCAGGGGGTACTTTGTCCCCTGGTTGCGTGTTTCTAACAGTCTCTGTGTGTGCATCTGTTCTTTCTGCCAGAGATTACATAGAGCACTAAACACATCATTCGTGGAGGAAAAGCGGCAGCGTTTCAAGACTAAACGTGTGGAAAAGAGGTAAGAAGAGGCCGGTTCCAGGTGTCATTTATGTTTGTTAAAAGTTTAGAGATGTAACTGAGACTTCATGCTCAAAAGGGAAATTATGTATAATGAATCAAATCGGGACCAAGTTGTTGATAAACACCATCAGTAAAAATACGTGGTCTCAAATAGAAGTAGCACAGACAAAATAAAAAACATATCTGTACATAGATGGACACTGAAATGCAGTACAGGCAATATATGTTGCGGTTTAAGTGCTGGTGTGATCTCTAAGGTCAAGCATCCGGATCCAAATACTGACTCTGACACTTACAATATGTATGGTCTTGGGCGAGTCGCTATGCCCCAATTTCCTCACTCGTGAAAATTAGATAAATAGAGTACCTACTTTCTAGAGATGCTATAAGAATTCAATGAGATAACACATCTAAAGCCCTGAAAACAAAGCTATTTTAGCTATTATTGTGTACAAAATACAAGTTAGACTTAATTCATAAGTACTACAGGCAGTTTCATGCAATATTGCCCCTTTGGCATGTTTCCACTCCCCACTCCTTTCCAGCACTTCTAGGAATATTTGAAATATGCAACAGACGTGTTCTGTTTAACCCATTTCCCGGCACTGTTACTACAAACTCCCCAGAAAAGAGCATCTCATTAATAGGAAGCAACAAGCATTAAATGCATAGTTGACATTTGAAAATTGAAACTCTGCATCTTCCCCACATCCAGCCTGTGGAAGACTGTTGCCTCATTCATGGTGGCTAAAGATGTTAGAAGTATTTGGGTCTAGTACCTGGCTGGCCTCTGTTTCATGCTGCCTAAGACAGCCTCCTGGTTCTTTCTTATGTCCAGAGGCCTCGGTTTACAGCATTTCCTCCAAGCAACTCTGTCATCTATGGCAGATCCTCAGCTCCAAGCTTGGCTTTCTGGGTAATCTTAAAACCTGACACTCACACTTCTTATTCACAATAGAGGACAAGGAAAAGGGGGTGGAAAACATGATTCTTTTTCATTGTTTTTACCTCCTTGGGGACTGCTGCAGTCCCCTTCTCTGCAATTTGCATCAAGCTTGTCAGAATCATTTCCGTTATCTCTTAAAGCCTCTCTTTCCAGGCAGGGAGCACACCCCCCTCTCCCTCAGGGTCTGTGGTGCTCCTGTATCACACTGCGGCCCCATCAGCAACAAGCTGCCGACCAATCAGGTCACAGCTGTTCTATGTCGTGTTACATATTTTTTTCTATAATTATTTTTAACATAAATTTTTAACGAGAGAGGAACACAAGAAGACATAGCAGCAAAGACACCATCTCATAATAACAAAGCATTTGTTTTCCAGCCATAATAGAAACAGGGAGCTTCCAGTGATCCCATTTCCAACTGTGAGATGACTCCTATTCGCATTTCTCTCACCTAAATTCAGAACCAAATGCATCTTTCCCTCAGCTTATCCATTTTTGTTGGCAGATTCCCTTCTGAAATCCCTTATTTGAGAAGGAGCTAAGGCAACACACCCTCATGGCTTATGGGGCCCATGTTTCCTGTGGTACCTCCCTACAACCCAACACCCACCTATAACCTTTCAAACGCAGTGAGTGTTTGAGGACTCACAGCTGTCACAACTCTTCTGCATGGTCTAGTGGAGTACTGAACCTCAGCGTTACAAAATTGTCCTGTGAAAGCTTTTTAGTGTTAAATTCAGTTAACTCACTGGTCGCCTTACACTCTAAGGCTGAGGAAAGCTTGCAAACCACAATCAAAACACTCTAGAGGCCAACAATATAACACGTTCATTTCCTCCAATTAGACACCATATCTGCCATTCAGCACCTATCACCTTGCATTCATAGGTGGCTCAGAGCCACATGTCAATCATCAGAGCACTTGTGATGCTGCCACCTAGAGTATGTCATGGAAGCCAGCTTTTGCTTATTCTTCTATATTATATTCCCAGATATATGTACAAAGCTCTGGAGAAAACCAGATTGGCTAATTCTATTTGCCTGATTTCTGAGGTTGCCTGGACATTCTAGGAAAATGTGTTGATAACTCCCAGGTTTTCCCCACTATGAATCATTCCATGATCCTAGAGTTAGGTCCGTTGGCTCAAAAACTCTCTCCCTCTTTTTTTCTTTGGAAGAATATCTATGCAAATACCTTTATCTGCCGCAACTTGACATCCCTCCCCTATGTTTCTTATTTATTGAGTGAATAAAATAATAGATAAATAAATGAATTACTAACATATGGGTTTGAGGAAAGGCCTGGGGAAATTATGGGCCATGGTATGAAAAGATTTTGCTCTTTTCTTTAAATCAGAGGAAAAAGGTAGATATTGCAAAAGATTATATATATAGTCCTTAGTTTATTCAACATGTGATTTCATGTAAATTTTGGTCTGTCCTTCACTCCACTGGGTTTCCAATACACCTCCTCTTTTCTCTTTCCTCTCACCTCAAGATATACAAAAATTGTAAACCATATATATATATATATATATATATATATATATATATACAAATAACACATGCCACAAACAAGATTGTTTTGAAATTATTCAAACTCAATAGTAAAAGATTTGAAGGAAGAATTAAAGGGAACTGTAAGGCTAGAAGGAAAATTATATCCACACCTTTGACCCAGTGTAAAGACAATGGAGCTGTAAGTGAGCTCATTATAGAACTTTTACCCAGCCCAGGGCACAGGAAAGCTGGGCTGTGGTACTCCCTGCTCATTTATATGGGCCTTAAACCATGAGAAATGTTAAAGAACTGCAGAGTGGTTTGGAATGTGTTTGTGTGTTTTAATGGCTCGGAGCACGTATCAATCAGTTTTTGCTGTGTGAGAAATCATCTCAGTTCATAATGTTTTAAACAACAGCTAGTTGCTTATGAATCTATGTGTCAGCTGTGCAGGCTACTGATTTGGGCCAAACTTGGCTGATCGTGGTCACATTTGCTCCTGTGTCTACAGCCAGCTTGGAGAAAGGAGGGAGAAGCAGAGGGCTGGCTGGTCTAGGATGGCCTCAGCTGGTCAACCAGGAAGACTGGGGACTCTCTCCGATGGTCTGTTATCAACCACCCGACTAGTCTGGACTGGTTCCACTGTAGCAGTAGGGTTCTGAGAGAGGCAGTGGAAGTGTGCAAGACTTGGAACCACCACCTGCCACTTCTGCCACTTCCTATTGGCCAGAACAAGTCATGAGACCCGGCCAAATTCAAGGGGGAGGGAAAGAAGACTTTCCCCTGGAATCCCCCTTGATAAGGGTGAGTTGCTAAGTCACACTGCAGAGGGATATGGATGAAAGGAAGAACGAAGGATTAGGACCACTTTTGCAATGCACACAGGGCAAAATGAAACAGGATCACCCTAGTTAAGTCCTTGTGTTTTTGTTCTTATCCATGTAACTGAATTGACACTTAATTATCTCTCCCTTTTCCCCTCCCCTGCAGGTCCTTCCCTTCTCCTCCTGGTTAGTAAGAGTCCAGGAATAAATTCTTGATTCAGTTACATGGATGGGAACAAAGACACAAGGACTTAATAGAGTGTTTCTATTTTGTTTTGCCCTGTGGTAGATTGCAAAAGTGGTCATAATTCTCCTCTGCCTCCTCTTCCTCCTTCTCCTTCAACAAGGCTAGAGGAAATTAGCAGCCATGTGCTTAGGGCTCTAATCTGTTCTTATAGCAAGAAGCTCTTCTCATTGCATCTGTCAAAGTGTATTTCAGAAACCAGACCCCCTCTTCCTGTGCCTGGTCAGCAATAACTCTTTTGCTGTCTACAGCCATCTCAAGGATGGTGGTAGGTGGCTCGACACGAGCCTGAAAGAGGATCTATTTCAATTTGACTTTCATTATTCCAGCAAGAACTTGAGGCTCTCTTGGGTCTTTTTTTTTTTTTTAAGCTTCAGACCTCAACTGTCATTCTCAACTCACAAAGTCATCCCTATACTGGGACACTTTGGGCTGAAACCTGCAGCTTGTATGCTTTTATTCTCCTCAAACTCAACTAGTAAACATCAGGGTTGTCCTGCGGGGCTAAGGATGAGTCATATTAGAGTACCTACCAGCAGGACCATGCTTAGAGTCCAGCAGCTGAATAAACAGAATCTCATTTCTACTGAAGCATCATCTTCATAGCCGTGAACTGTTTCAAGTCAGTGCGGCTTTCTGAGCCTCACTGGCAGGAAGAGAATAGAAAAGCATCTAAGGTTCTTCATAAAAGAACGTGCCATACCCTGGCCCATCAGCCCTCCAGGTGCAACACCCATTCCGGTTTCAGGACAGCATGAGACTTGATGAATCACTGAACATCAGTTGAAAAGAATTGCATTGGCTCCTTTTATTCCCCTGACACTCCAGCAGGCAGCCTGTCCATGGTTTTGTGACTCCATCTCTATCTGCGTACCCAGTTCCATATTACTCACAAGGAAGTAGCTAAAAGATGGGGAGAGCTGCAGAGTAGAAAGTCAATCTAAAGTGTCTCTTGGTTTCCTAGGTCCAATGTGGGACCCTGTCAGCTCACTGTGTGGAATACGTCCAATCTGAGTCATGACAATCGACGAAAATACATCTTCAGTGATGAGGGGGGACAAAACCAGCTGAGCCTCCGGACCCACCAAGACATCCCTCTCCCACCAAGAAGAAGAGAGCTTCCTGCCTCGCTGACCACCAATGGGAAAGCAGACTCCCTAAATGGGGCTCGGAACTCAGTGATGCAGGAGCTCTCAGAGCTGGAGAAGCAGATTCAGGTGATCCAGCAAGAGCTGCAGCTGGCTGTGAGCAGGAAAACGGAGCTGGAAGAGTACCAAAGGACAAATCGGACTTGTGAGCCCTAAGTGGCCACGCTGCTCTCTTTTCTCAGTTCCTGGCCTTCTTCTGAGCCCTTAAGACACTTTGTAATGCTCTTTTGTAACTACTGACCAAGGTGGGGGGAAGCTGAGGTCTGGGTCTTCTTAGAGGTCAAGTCTGCTCTCCCTAGCCTGCAAAGCAGCAGCCAGCCTTCTCAAGCTCATTCCTAGGTCTCCAGGGTAGGAGTCTTCCTCAGAGCAGGAATCTTACATTAGTCAGAAGTAAACATCGTGTGAGGGATCTGTGAATAACCAGACAACCCCAGCTCCTGTTAATCTTTTCACCTGGTGCCACAGTAACATTTCTGGTTTTTAGCCCTTTCTCTGCACTATCAACAAGAGATAAAATTGTTACTCATACCTGTGTCTTACTGGGTTGTTGGTTTTAATCTTAGTATAGAGCGGGATTATTCAGGGTTGTGACTTTTGCTATAACTCCCCAGTGTAGATTTGTTCCTACAGTCTGAATGGGGAGCCAGGGAAGAGCTAGAGAAACTTAGGACAGGAAGGTGGGTACTTAGAAAACTTAACTGAACTCATTCACATCATAGCAGGCCAAAGATTGATTGGATCAGGCAAGAGCCATGTTTTTGAAAGGGTCCTGGATCTCCAACATCATCCTGACTAACATTTGGTAGGAACATGTTTACACGCCACTATGAAAGGGAACAGGGATGTGGTGAGCAGAAAGAGCACAGGCAGAAGAGGCATTAAAATGTATACCATGCTTTTCAAACGAAAGCTCTGGGCCAGAAAAGCAATTTCGCTAAGGAATGAATAGGCCCGTACTTCTAATCTAATTAAGCATCTCCACTATAGTGTGTGCCTTTCAGAAAGGAAAGTGAGAAAAGCAAGGCAAGGATGTGGCCTTAGGATGAAACTGGGACATTCCTGCTAATTGCCTGCACAGGACATGTGAGCTGGCACTGTGAGTTAAGGGAAGGTGTTCTGCAATCCATATATTTGGCTATTTTCAGATCAGCAGTCACCTGTGTCTTAGCTATAGGAATCCCAGAAGTGAACTTCAAGCCTGTGAACACCACAAGCTTAAACATTCAGGAATGTGCCCTGTGCTTTTCATATCTATATGGATCACTAGCAAGTCAGTCTTGCAGCCTCACACCCCCTCATCTGTGAGAAACTGTGAACAGGCACTGGTCCCTCTGATTCTCCCCCAAACCCCATCTAATGCCCCCAAGAGATTGATATGAGTAAGCCGTTTCCCCTCTGCCTAGGCATCCCTTTTCCAGTGTGCAAAGGCTTGGACACGCAGAAAGGGAAAGGAATACGTGAACTATAGAACTTCAGTTCTCAGTCACCTAGGAACTCATTAGGATGCTGACTGCATGAGATGGGAAAGGGGGTGGATGTGGGCTCAGAAAACTGTTACCAACACTCCCAGGTGACTGACATGCGGCCTAAAAATTACTCTTCAAGAAACATTGTTCTAGAAATTTGTCTGCTCCAGGCATGGGGAGAATTGAGAAGAGCCTTTTTGAGAGTTTCTCAAAAGGCTTCAGCACACACCTGATGATTCACGGTCCACACAGCCACGCCCACCCCAGGACACCATGTAGGACTAGACTTCCTTGTCTATCAATTACTTGCTTTATCTTCTCAGTTGCTTATCATCTTTGCTCCACCCCAGTCAGTTTGAAGGCCTACAAAGAGTTCTCAGCACCGTGCCAAGCACCGTGCTCTGTAAGCTGCAGATCATTGGGAAGGCTCCTCAATCACAAAATTTCTTCCCCTACTTTTGGATGCAGTCCCTGCATTTCCACCAAGAGCTGCCCAGTCCCCCAAGGAAAGATAACACTTTAAGCTGCAATTAGATAAGACTCCAGCAATTAGCTGTCTGAGAAAACCCTGGGGTGGATACAGGCTTAGAGATTCTGATGAGGGAGGTGGACGGGTTCTAAAGTTAGACTTCATCAACCTCACAGATGAAACAGTTCAATAATGAGGGAACAGTGATCCCTGGAAACAGAAAGGACAGCTCTGCTTTGAAATGCCCATCCTCCCATGTTCTCACCCCAGACAAAAAAGTAGGTTTGCAACTGCCTTTGGAAGATTATGCCCCTTAGCCATCCCCACCCATCTGCAACAACTAAGGATGCTCTAGAGACTCTGCCATCATGCTCTGCACCCCTAACCTCTGCGCAGCCTGGAAGGCTGACGTATAGGTGTACCTCAACTCACGTAACAGCCATGCTCCTAATGCTGTACCTGGACATTTTTTATAACTCAGCTCAGATTCTGACTGTACTTGAGAAGTTGGCTATTTAAAGGAACCCAGAGGTGAATTCTTTTGTAAAGAATCCTTTTGTAATGCAATTAATTATCCCGTAATGTATTTGTTTTGTAAGTTTGGATTTTTGTATATCAGGTTTACCTTAAGCTTCTCTACTGAGGCATTCTGAGCAGTGGTGGTAACATGCCAGATCACCCTGCCTATCCACAAACATGTAGATGACCAGGGCATGGCTCCTCGAATATCTTCTGAGGAACTACTTGGCCAAAACTGCGGCCAGGAGGTGGCCAGAAGCAGCAGGAGCTGAAAGCAGGCTTACTGCCGTCAGCATTGCTTGAAATGCCCCCATGTTCTGGACAAAGAAAAACAAAGCATAATCGCTTGTGTTGAAATGATGCAGTCTTCATGTTAAGTAGGAATGGTAATTGAACAGTGTTTTGCAATTTGTGAAACAGTGTGTTGTGTTTTGTAAAAAGATTTCATGAAATGGTGGGTCCTTTGAAAACCTTCTTTCCTGTTCTGCTCCACCTCTGTTCTCTCAACTCCCCTCAGGCTCAAGAAACACAAGGATCAGAGAAGTCTTCAGGTGGAGGGTGGTTTTCTGGTAAAGAAGGAGATAAGCGATGCTATCTTGCCTCCTATTGTGGGCTTCTCTTCCATGAGATCAGGAAGACCTCCATTTTTTTTTTTATTATTTTTATTTTTGGCTGTGTTGGGTCTTCATTGCTGTGCGTGGGCTTTCTCTAGTTGCGGCGAGTGGGAGCTACCCTTCGTTGCGGTGCACCGGCTTGTCATTGTGGTGGCTTCTCTTGTTGTGGAGCACGGGCTCTAGGCGCACGGACTTCAGTAGTTGTGGCTCATGGGCTCAGTATTTGTGGCTCGTGGGCTCTAGAGCGCAGGCTCAGTAGTTGTGGCGCACGGGCTTAGTTGCTCCGCGGGATGTGGGATCTTCCTGGACCCGGGCTCGAACCCATGTCCCCTGCATTAGCAGGCGGATTCTTAACCACTGAGCCACAGTGCTGAAAAAAGACCTCCATTTTTTTCCAAGCTCTGATGCTAGGAAATGAGGTGCACGACAAGTCCACTATCACACTCCCCAACCCTGTTTTCCAAGGGGGAATTCCTGGCACAGGAAGCATATAATAAAGTAGGACTGGGCAAGTTGGAACAGATAGGGCTATTGGTTCATGTAAATAATGAAAATAAGGGCCCCAGAGTGTGGATGCCCAAGGTGGAGGAGCAGGGGGATCCCTCCAACAATTGAAGAAAAGCTGGAAGAATGACTGGGACAGACAAGTGAGAAGCCACAATCATTCGAGGTCTTTAAGGTGCCTCGAGATGACTTTCCATTATCCACGGATCTTGCTGTTGCACAAACCTTATATGGGAGCTGCTGCTTCTGTGCCAACCAGATAAGCCGTAAGTGGAGCAGCTGCTGAGCAGGACAGAGCTATGTCATCTGGGCAGCAGACTTCTCAGTGATGGTGCTGGGTCTGTTAGAGCCTTGGAGCTAGTGACCACTTCCTCGGTATGGATAAAGACTTAAGGGGAAAGAAACCATTAGCCTCTCTTCCTCCCAACTCATATATTTGATAGGCAAACCAGAAAATCCATCCAGTCTTCAGAAGGAACTGCTTTCTAGTCATCAAATCCACTTCACTCTGCAGTGTTCACTTATTCCTTTCTTCACCCACCCACACCCATCTAATCCAGGATTCCCTCATTCTTTTAGTTCCTAATCGTTTTATGAAAATAACGTACCTGTAAGTATTTTCTTAAGGTTTGTAAAGTGTTTGCATTGTGTCTTCACTTTAATGTGTTTGCAATTGCTCCGTTCCAGGAAGAACTGAAACGCTGTCTTGTGAGCATGAGGTGAACAGGCTGTTTTGCTCCAGCCACTTTTCTTGTACAACCACGTGATGGACTAGATGTCCTCAGGCCTTTTCCATTTTCAGTTTCTATGACTGTGGAATAAATGTTGAGATAAAAACTTCACTTCCAGGTGTACTGCTGGCATTGTCTTTGGGGACTCAAATGTTGACATGATACCAGCCCCTTCCTAACAGGAGACCCAGTGATGCTGTGACTTATGCTTACTTCTTTGGTATAGTCCAAAAGTGACACAAAACGTGCTGAGCAAACTCAGAGCCCTGGCATCATGCAGTTAAACTGAAATCGCTTCGTCTGAGACATTCTAGGAAAAGCCACACTATTGAGAGATCTCTAAAAAACTCTGCTCCAATCACCTCATTTAGTAATTCAACAAACATTTGTTAAAGAATTTATATTTATGTGCCAAGTGCTGGAGACCATCATAAGATGGGCATGGTCTTTAACCTCAAGGACCTTCTCGTCTGTCCTTTTCACAACCTGTAAACTGATACTACTATATATAATAGCTGACACTTATTGAGCACCTATTTTAGTAACTGTGATCTCATTTAATCTCCATTAAAATTCTGTGAGATTGGTACTCTAGACCTAGTCTAGAGTAGATAAGCTGGACCTCTAGTTTATAGATGGAAAGACTAAGGGTCAGGGAATTATGTGAGCTGCCCACAGTCCCACAGCTAATAAGAGTAGTGGCAGAGATTCATACGCAAGCAGTGCAATTCCAGAACAACCATACTATGTTGTCAGAATACTGATTTCCTTACAACTTCCCCTTCTTCCTCTAACCCTTCCCCTCTCTAGTCTTTCTGCCATACTGCCTCCTGCCCATGCCTCAGCCTGGTCCCCAGCTCCACAGAAAGCTCACGTGGTAACTGCACCTGCCATGGTCCACTGAACTCCACACTGCAGCCCTTGAGTAGCACAGAAATACTGTTTCAGGCATCTTTTTGCTTTCTAGTCCAACCAAGAACTGGTGCAAACACAGCTGCAAATCACTCAGCAGTCCTGCAGTCTCAGGCGTTTTGCAATTAGCTGCTGGAAAATTTGCTGTCATGAATCTGCTAGCTGGATGGATGCATTCTTCCCACACAATCTTTTGGCATATACCCAAACCAAATACTACAAAAATATAGACCTACTGCATAACCTAGTTCAACCACCAACTTACCAAAGTCTGTTGAGCATCATTAAGTCATTCATTTTTTAGATGCTTATTCTGAGCCAGGCATTGGGCTGGCTGCTGGAGATAGAAAGACATAAAGCAGATTCTGATCCCATGGAGCTCAGTCTAGTGGGGAGACACAAACTGGGAAAAAAATGTGGCGTGTACTCTGATAAAGAAATGCACATCAGGTACTACGGGAGCAAAGACACTTTTTCCCTTTTTCCTCTGTGTGTGTGTGTGTGTGTGTGTGCGTGCACGCGCGTGTGTGTGTGTGTAGTGTGCAGTGGAGAAATCGAGTGGAGGGTAATAGGCATCCCAGGTTAAAAAAAAAAAAAACCAGCACGTGCAGTTCTGGAGTTGGGAAACTATGGCAATCAAGGCACTTAGGAACATCAAATAGTACAATATGACAGAAACATAAAGCACAAGGTGGGTAGCAAGCTATCAGGCCTGGAAAGAGAAAAGCAGAGACAAGATCACTGTGCTAAATTGGATTTGTATCCCAAAGACTACAGGAACCATTCAAGGATTTTAAGCTGAAAATGGATTTGTGAAAAGATCGGGATCCTCACCACTAGGTGGACCTGGCTGTCATTCACATGCATTTGTTTGTAGGGCAGTGAGCAAATGAAGTTAACCTTTTGATGTTCTGGAATGACTTGGCCGTGGCATCATTTAACAGGGACAGGTGGACTTAGAGACAGACAGACACAGATAAACACACATGGCCTAGATTCCAAAGAAAATGTCAGTCTTGTTTTTCCTAGAAAGAAAATGTAGAAGAAAGAAAAATTGACCTCTCAATTTCTTTATTTGCAAAATCCTGTCTTGAGCATTTACTAGGTGTAAGCACTGGGCTAAATGTTTTGTTTATATTGTCTCAATTCATCCTCAAAACAATCCTACAAAGTATTTATTATTTTATAGATGAAGAATCTGAAACAGAGAGAGCTGAAGTAACTTGCTAAGCAGCTGGGCCATACTCACCCAAGTCTGACTTCATGAGAAATAGGTTTAGCATAGTGCCTGGAATCACAATAAGCACTCCACAAATGCATAAACGGGTTGGGTGAGCAAGGAGAAATCCAAGATCCTTTTGGTTCAATTCTACGCTAGAACAAAACGCTATGGGAACTCTCATTAAACAAGGGAATAAAACGTAGTCCTAGGGACTTCCCTGGTGGTGCAGTGGATAAGACTCCATGCTCCCAATGCAGGGGACCCGGGTTTGATTCCTGGTCAGGGAACTAGATCCCACATGTATGCCGCAACCAAGAACCCTCATGCCACAACTAAGACCCGACACAGCCAAATAAATAAATAAATAATTTTTTTTTTAAAAAAAGAACAAACCAAGAAATCCCACTGTAAATTCATATGAGAATGCAATCGCTAGCAGAAACAGCCAAAGACCTTTGAAAAAGATCCCTAGAGTAGGTAAGAAGGTAAGAGCCGAGCCATGCAGTTAAGATATATGCCTTAGAGCACATCAACCCTGATTGTGGTCCAAATGGCCAAGATAATTTCCAAGGTAACAACTAAAGAAAAAAGAATAAGAGACCATCTCTACAAGACCTGAAATGTTAAAAAAAAAAAAAAAAAAAAAGAGAGAGAGACTCTAGTACTTCTACAATAATCTTTGAAACTGGCATTTATAGGCATTACTTTAAAGAAATCCTCAAAAAAATCTCTTATGGATCTAGGGCAGTGATTCTTAACTTTTTTGGTATTTGTTAAGTTTCAAAATTCCTTTAAGAAATTTTGATTCTTTAAGGATCTGAAAAAAGCTATGACTAATGTACACACACACAAACAAAATTTCATATACCATTTGTGGGTATTCCTGAAGCCCATTCATTGACCTCGTCTCTAATGAGAAGCCGGAGTGCACCAAGTCACCACCGTTTTTGGTCGTTATCTAAAAATGACTTTAAGAGCTCCTCCTGTATTGCCTGGACCTGAAGCTAGCTGGGACTAGGGGCTCCCTGCTCTCTCCAGCTAGAGGAACTTCCCCTAAATCCAGCTTCCCATTGGACTCCTGGTTCCTTCCACAACATTCCACAGGCTCCAGGGTCCCCTGATGCTGGGCAGCTGGCTTTCCTAGCCAAGTGTCATAAACAATTAATATCCAAACCCAAACCACTAGCTGCCCAAATAGTCTGTTTGCCCTCACAAGTTTCCTTATAAGACGAGAACAGTAAGGGGAAAGTGCCCTATTAATGAATGCAAAGGCACCGTGTACCCTGAAGCAGGGCCAGACCCCCTTATGGCTGTGTGTGTGTGTTGGGTAGGGGGGTGAGGGGATCGAGAGGCCCGTGACCTCTTTGATGACACTGTAAGGTTTCTCAGTTAGACTCATTTATTAACCCATTCCACATGACTCTGTAGAACCCATCACAAGTCCTTCCAATTACAGGTAGTGACCACAAAAGGACATGCAATTTGTCCTTACCCATTCTTCTAGGACAGGTAGTGATCAAGAAGGGATCCATTTTACACAACCCCTTACCAGAGATATAGAAAACCTCTGGTTTTCTGGTTACTATAAATCTTATACCTCAAGAACTCTAAAACTGAAGTGCCAGGCAGTCTGATACCCTCTGGAAAACAAATCACAATCTCTTACCCCCATAGCGAACTATGAGAGAGAAATAAATAGTCAAATAAACCATTATATTTTAGGCATAATCACTCCGCAGAACAGATTCAATAAAACAACTGGGAGAAAAGTGCTTCAATTAATCAGAGAAATAAATACTTTAAACAGAGCTAGCCCCTTAATCTAAGTTGATTATTTCTGTTCAAGAGAATTCAATTCTAAAACAGCAGGTATAAAATCAACTAATACTGACAAATAGAAAAATTTCAAAGGAAAACATGAACACAAAAGCAAACTGAATCCTGCTTTAATTGAAGCTCGTGGAGTATAAAGTCCTACAGAAACATTACAGAGAATCTTCTGGAAAACAGGAGTGACGACAACCCCTGTGGAGAGGCATATGAGAGTAATTCATAGTTCACCAAGGCCTCCCTGTATCGAGACCCCAGGGTACCCAGAAGGTCTCTTCACCATCGCAGCCCTGTGCCCCATCCTCTCCAATCTTGATTTCATTATAAGATAAAAGGGGCTATAGTATTTGAAATTATTCTGGCCTCGAGAAATTTAAAGGCATCAATGAGTAGAACATTCAAAACTTAAGTAACTGTAACAAGGAGGCCAGCTGACCTTAACAAATTACTTGGCTAGTGAACAGGAAATGGATTGAATCATCCTGGACATAAATTTCATTAAGGCTTCAAACTATCCAGGAATAAGTAGCATGATGATACCATTTTATAATCCAAGTTTACAAAAAGTTTACTGCCCAAATCAAGTACTGTTTATGCCTGCAGACAGCTTATTTCTAAAAGATCACCGCCCACTGCAAGTAGCCATGTGTCTCTACTCTTGTTTCTTTCTCTGTGTCAAAAATACCAATTTGACTTCTTCAGGAGGAATGGACAATCCAAGATTATACAGTAAAAGCCTGAAGATGTTGAAAAGTCTAAAGGCAGGAAATACACAAAGCTGGTAGGGAAGACAAATAAAAGTTGTTTCTAATTCATTCTAAAACCCAAGACTTGCATTACCAGTCCTTTCCTCCCGAAGTCACCTAGGTATTAGTGAGGAGAACCCGGACGTAAAGTCTGTGAAGGAAAGGGAGTTGACGGACAAACTGCCCTGTGGGTGACAGTCAAGGAGAGAAGAGGTAGAGGTTTGATGGTTAATGACTAAGTGCCCGTCCAGCCTGCCCCTCTTCTTCTCTTGGCTTGGATCAACCAATGTAGATGCGATGGAAATCATTGGCACCAAAAGCAGCATTACACTTGGGACATTTGCGCTGGCGGGTGTCATAGCGGGTCTTCACACACTCAAAGCAGAAAACATGAAAACACTTGGTAAGTACAGCATCCTTTTTACGCATGTTGCAACACGGACAGGTCAGGCGTGCCTAGAAAAAAAAAGAAATCAGAGTCAGAGCAACCATAAAGGTTTAGGACCCAAATGGCTCTGATATATAAGCAAAAAATCCACTAAGCACTAAGACAGTAATAGCACCGCACGCCCCCACCACACACACATGATAAAGCATTCTCTGTTACCTTCAAGTAAAGGAGTTCAGTATTTATTATCCTAATCTGTTAGTAGGCCACTGTAGGCCAAAACAAAAAAACACACACAAATCACTGAGGCAGTTTTTCTAACCTTGTAATCCTTAATCTCCTCCATCAGAATCTCATCACATTTGGGTACATTGTCTGGTTTCTTTGTGGTCTCCAGCTTCCTTCGAAGTCTAGAGATGTCCTCCTGTGGTGGGATAGCATACCCATTACACACTCCCCCAGATCTGTCATTTTTGAGAAAAATTAATTGCTCCAACCTGAACTTTCTGTTGCAGAAAGAAAGGACTTTCTGTCCTTTCATGCCTAACTATATTTTAGGAATGTAGAGAATTGCAAATGACAAGCTATTTTCTTTTTTTTCGGAACAGGCAACCACAATCATATCACCAAACTTCAGTTGCATCTAACTACTGTCAGTTCAGTTCTGCGAAACTCCAGTCTAAGTTTAGAGGGATTAAATTTTAAAAAAAGAAAAAAAGATGAAAACTTGATAGGCCACCTTATTTTAAGGCAATTAGTTTTTAGGCTGAAGATAGATTGGATCAGAATTTACAGACTTATAGACAACTATAGAAAGGCAGCATGAGAAACAGCTGGCATGCAAAAAATAGAAAAAATTGTAGAAGAATTTAAAGAAGAACTTTAAAATTCTCTAGTGTTTTTTTTGCTGCTACTTCTTTACGATTTCACTAACTCATTCATTTAAATAAATAAGTATTTATTTCATGCCCATTAGGTGGCAGGCACCATGATAGGCTTCGGGGATAGCTTTCAGTGAAGAAAACAGACTCCATCTCTTCACTCAAGGAACTTACAGTTAAATAGGAAATGACATATTGATACGATAGACCAATGACTCTTTTGTAACATAGGTCATCTTAGAGCTCAGAAAATACCTGAAAGGCAAAAAGTGAAGAAAAAACAACTGACCTGGGCCCGTTTGAAATTGAACATATCTTTTTCTTTGGTGACACTGTTCTCCACAATCTCATCCTGAAAATCATGTAGCTTCTTCTGAGCCAACTCCAACTGTGCTTTGAGGTCATCTGCAAGCTGGGCTGCCTCCATTGCCTATGAGGGATGTATGAACAACACTAACTTATCACCACTTATTTCCAGTGAGACAAAATGTTACCAAGCCCAAGGAATAAAGTGAACCTGTAATTTTATCAGTGTTAAACTTATCTGTTCCTCTGAAGACTAACTGTCACTTTAGACCACAGAGTAATCGATCATACCTTGCGTTTATTCATCTCTAAGGCTTGGGTCCTAAGACCCAGCTCCTTCTCCCCTGTGCCAATGTTGCTTTGTAACAGATGCTCCTTCTCTTCCAGTTTCCTCACTACCTGTAACTGGGCATCAACCTTAGAAAAAGAAAATCACATTTTAACACAAACAGGAAGGAAAAACACAAAAAATTGACTAGGCTCTGTTAATCCACAGGCCCACAAAAGAGAATCTGTTAGAAAACTCGAACTATTACTGATTTTATCCATGAACCTTTCAAATTACATGCAAGACTATGGTAATTCTCTCATCCCAACGTTCAGATGTAATCAGGTAACCACTCTTACAGCTTCTCATGCAGCCTTACAGAAATTTTTAAGATACACAGCACGTGCACACAAAGACATACACATTTTTAACACAAAAGGGATAAATAGATGAATCCCTTAATGATATATTTAAACATTTTTCCTTATTAGCAGATCCACTTTTGTTTAAACAGCTGCACTGTACTCCTCTGTAGGGATGTATAATTTATTTACCAGTACCCAAACCATGTACATTAGTTTTGGGGAGTTTTTCCTATTACAAAAAATGCCACAATAATCATTTTCTTTACTTGTATCTTCGTGTAGAAAGCACCCTATTTCAACAGGATTCTGGAAAGCTTTTTTCATTCTAGTTACCTGAGTCTTCAGAGTCAAAACCTGGTCTGCCAGCTCCTCCTTCTCTTCTTTCAGCAGCTTATGGATCTGATTGGACTTGATACGTTCTGACATG
Organism: Tursiops truncatus; assembly: GCF_011762595.2. Taxonomy (NCBI): domain Eukaryota; kingdom Metazoa; phylum Chordata; class Mammalia; order Artiodactyla; family Delphinidae; genus Tursiops; species Tursiops truncatus. The sequence continues at coordinate 85,124,692 of NC_047039.1, read as the reverse complement.
AGCTTGAAATTTGCATCATCCTTCTCCCTCAGCTGCTGCATCAAACGGATATTTTGCTCCTGCATGTCTTCAAAGGCCTGGCCTGTGACGTCCATCTCAGAGAGGAGAGCTTCTTCCTCCTAAAATAAGAAAGAAGAACCTTCATTTTAATGGAATCTTCTAACTCCAAAGAAATGCACACAGGAAACTAAACTTTCCTACTGTTGTTATGGAAATAACCTAGTGACAGAGAAGACAGTTTTAAGAAGCTTAGTTTTGTCACTAGGTTAGCCCTAGGAATCTGAAGCCATTGGCATTGATTGTTGGTCTGATGCTCATTAACTGGGCCGTATTTGAGGTCAGCTGAAGCAGACTAAAATGATACACACCATAATCTAGCAAACTGATCAAGTAGGAGTTGGTTAAGAAAATTTCTATCATAAAACCTCACGTTTTCTCATACTTTTCCACAATTATAATACTGACTTGAATCTACAGACTTTTCAACTCTGAAAACATCTGTTTCATAACAATCTGATAGGTGAAAAACTGAACGTAAAAATAGTTTTAATTTACATTTGTCTTATTATAAATTACAGAGCATCTTTTCATACGTTTAAGAGCCATTTGTTTTTCTATGAATTATTAATATCTTTCGTCTGTTCTTCTATTGGGCTTTTGAGTTTTCTTCCCTATCATTTTTTGGGGATTTTTTAATATATATTAGAAAGATAAGCCCTTTCATGATAAGAGTTAGAAATATTTTTTCCAGGTTTCTCATTTACTCTTTGGCTTTGCTGCCATGTAGAAGAGGTTTTGTGTGGTCTTTTGTATAAGTCAAAATTATCAATCTTATCTTTCATATTTTTTAGACTTTTACTAATAGTTAGAAAGGTCTTCTCCAATTCAAATTTAAAAAGAAATTTATCTGTTTTCTTCTGGTTCTTTTATGGATTTCTTTAACATTATATATATGTTCCATTTGGAAATTATCTTAGTGTAGAGTGTTCAAATATATCTCCAACTTTTTTCCAAAATTATTTTGTTTTTGCCCACCACATTTAATCGTCTTCCTTTTACTTGCTGATTTAAAACTATATCTTTTGCACATATTAAATACCCATGTGTACTATGGTTTATTTATGTACCTATATGGTTTTTCCAACCATTTTTGGTATCTTTATTATCGAAAGTTAATAAAATCCATTGGGACTTAAAAATAAAGAAATATAAGTTCCTTATGAGAAGGGGACAAGTCTCTATAGTTCTATGATCCAGAAACCACTACAGTTGACATATTGGTTATTTATTTGTAACCTATTTGCGGAACATGTTTTTCTTGGTTTCATGTATTTATAATCATAATGTGTATAAAATTTTATATCTTTTTATAAAATTTTATATTCATTACATCCCCTGATTGCAGATCAGCAGAGAAACGATACATCCCTCAAGAAACAGTTTTTGAATAACTGGCTATCCATCTGAAAATAGAAGTAAGTTTCCTTCCTCACAAATACACAAAACAAAGTAACTGAAGGATGAGAGACTTCAATGTAAAAACAAACATACAGGAGAAAAAAATATTAACCAAAAAAAAAGACTGGAATGACAGGGCAAATTTCACTGTCAATAACTTACTTATCAAGTAAAATTTACTTAAAAAGCTCATTAAATAAAGAAAGTATGCCCACCTGCTTGGCCATGGCCAGCTTCTTCTGCAGGTATTCTATCTGCTCCTCTACTGCCCGGATCTTCCTCAGGGCATCTTCATCAGCCATTTTCTTGTTCTCTTTTTTCTCCTTATCCTCCAGATCTTTGAGTCTTTGCCTTAAATCTTCCAACTATAGGAGGAAAGAAATCACACAAAAGAAAAACAAAAAAGCTATAATACAATTTCAAAAATCAATTAATACTGTGCACAGATGGAGGGCCCATAACACCAAAAGAACCTTTATAGGATTATGGAAGGAGACAAATGATACACTAGTGCACCACATCACAACCCTGCTTTAACATCACTCCATTCCAACATCACACGCTTCTGCAAGTGGCATTTTTTTTTTTTTTTTTTTCGGAACGCGGGCCTCTCACTGCTGTGGCCTCTCCCTTTGCGGAGCACAGGCTCCGGACGCGCAGGCTCAGTGGCCATGGCTCACGGGCCCAGCCGCTCCACGGCATGTGGGATCTTCCTGGACCGGGGCACGAACCCGTGTCCCCTACATCGGCAGGCAGACTCTCAACCACTGCGCCACCAGGGAAGCCCTGCAAGCGGCATTTTTGAGGAGTGCAAATGTACTTTTCTTTAGAATAGCTCTCACTCTTTTTTTTCCTAGGCTCCCAATTTTAAAAGAATAAGGCATTCTTCCCAAAAGTAACCAGAAAAAGCAAATCAGTATGACAATTTATATGGCACAAAGGGGAACAAGAAGTTTGAAAAGGTTACTCCTATTCCCCGTAATTCTGATATACCTTACCACCTAGTGGAAAATCTGGAAGTCTCTATATTAGATGGTCTTTGAAAGGGAAGAAAATGTTGCTAAGTCTTAAATGCTAACTTTAAAGAAACTACAGCCTTCAGAAGTATGAAGGAGAATCCCACAAATGGAAGATTTTGACCAGAATGACAGGTAATGGCAGATTAGATTACCTCTCCCTTAGACTTCTTTTCAGCTGCCATTAGCTGAACCTTGTCTCTCTGTTCCTTTGGGGCAGAGCGGTACATATCTAGCAATAGTTTCATCTCCTTTTGGCTCTCCTGTGCCTTCCTATGATGAGGGTGGTAGAGGGGAATGGTGTAATGAGAAAACAAAGGGCATCAGAGCAAGGGAATTTTGAATTATGCAAAATATTTTACAACAGTTCTATTTCACACTTTATATAACACATCTAAAAGACAAAACTTTTGCACAGACTATCAAGAGATTTCTGGATACACTCAGAAAGTATAGAAAAGTAAGTTTGCAAAAAAGACTCATTTCTCCCATCAGACCAAGTCCTCCAACATAGTTATAAAATAAACACTTATGGCACTTGTTAAATAGGCAAAGTTCTGGGGCGCCACTCGTAGAAACTGAGACTCTGTAGGTCTGGGATGGAGTCCAGGAATGTGCTTTAAGTAAGTCACCCAAATAATTCTGATACCGCACTTGGAGGAAAAAAAATTGCCTTAAAGAGAGCAAGAGGAAGAGAGAAAAAAAGGGAGGAAATTCAAAGTTTAAAATATACTGCTATTCCTAGATTTGACAATTGAGTGATTAACCATCGGCTAAACGCTAAAACTTTATCTTACTAAATTTTCAAACCTCTTAATTATCCTTTTATATACCAAAGAAGTTCAAATGTTTTGAGCTCAGTAGTCCCTTAAATCCAAACACCAATAAAGGCTCAACCATGACAAACGGGGAGCAAGAAGGAACCGGTTCTATCAGAAAAGGTACGGCTGAGCAGGATGAGAAGCAGCGATATGTGAGATTACGGCAGTGTTTCTCGACTTAAAGGTCTGTCTTACCGTTTCAATGCCTGTAGGAGTAAACCTCCTAGAAATCTCTTAAAACGATCTGATATACACACAGACTACTTAACTGTCAGGCAAAGAGATCAATACTGTTCAAGTTATAGCGATACATATTCTACCTACTATAATTTAAATTATAATTAATGCCAACAATTTGCCCAAATCTAGTAAACAGCAGTATTTACTTCCAATAATTCTCATGAGTGTTACCTCAATCATGACATCCTTTTCCTTAATTTGGATTCATGAAGAATAAGGCTACAACAATAGGGTTTACTGAGACCTGATCACTGAACCAGAGTATACAATAGCCACACAGGCCACTGAAGTCGTACACTTGATCAAGAACTGAGACCACATTAATTGTACATTTAGTTACACCTGATACATTACAATTATTGAATAAGCGATGCCATCATTCAAACATTTCATGCACGATGTCCTAACCTTAGCTTTTGAGTCAGAAACAGTTACTCTAAACATTGCTCTTACTTGAGTTCGATCTTCAATTGTTTGATAATTTCTGCTTCCTTCTTCCTTCCATCATCATGTTTCCCTTTCTCTTTATCCTTAGCAGAATCTCTCTCTTTTTCTGACTCTTTTAGTTTCTGTTTCTCTCGTTCTCTCTCCTTTTCTTTCTCCCGCTCTCTTTCTCGCTCCCTCTCTTTTTCCCTCCTTTCTCGTTCTCGCTCTTCCTCATCGCGTTTGGACTTAATTTCGTTGACTTCTTCCTGAGATGCCTTCGATGCGGTGGACTGGGCAGACAAGTCCTCAGGATCTTGTTTTAGCTCTGCAGGCTCGTCCTTAGGGTCCTCAGTACTGGACTGAGACTGCAGGAGGGCACTCCCACTGCGCAGCCGTGTCTGGGAGGGCAGAGAAAGGAAAGCAGCACCCACACTTACGGTGACCACACCACTCTCCTCACCCCAAGACAGCTTTGCAAACTTAACAGAAAATAATACTTATTCTCCTGCTCCTGGTTACCTTGTTCAGGTCAGACTGGGCTTCTCTCAGTTTCCGCTTATACCTCAGGACCTCCCCCTTCAGCTGGTGGTTGTGATTCTGGAGGCTACTGATGAGGTGGCGCATCTCCCGGTTTATGGGGCCTTAAATACAGCAACAGCAATGTCAGGAAGAAGTGTGACAAGGGCAAAGGCACAAGGAGAGAAAGAGTAGAACACATGAGGGAACTCTGAGAAACAGGGAGAATTGACAAAAGGAAGATTCCTTCTCAGAAGATGAAAACAAAACTGGCCAATCTGAGTTAAAAAACAAGCACCCAGGCTGTAAACCAAAATGAATGACAGGATTTGATTTAAGGTTCGTTAGGACTTCTGAGCTCCGTAACAAACCCTGGTGACCACGCTGTGTCTTTCAAGGAATGCATGTGCAGCAGACGAACTACAGGGTGGAGCCAGAGTAACTGTACCTGCTTGTTCATTGGCAGCAAGGGTCTGCTCAAATTCTATCCTCAGCATTTCATACTCCTTGCGGACCTGGGCCAGTGTATCTTCTAGCTGGATCACTTCGGTCCTCAGCTTCTTATGAAGACTAACCTCATCTCGCTACACACAGAAAAAGGAACCAATCAAAAATTCTTATCAAAATGTGGACATGTCATCATATTCTATTACTGTTTCCTAAATTTGATCTAAAAGGATCAAGATCCTTATCTACGTATATAGATCTTTGATCTATAAGGATCTAAGAAGAAAAAGAGAAAACATCAAGAAAAGAGGGATTACTCTGAAAAGTTCCAATTCAATCAATACTTAATGAGCACCAGACAGCTCCAAAACGCTCATCTGAGAACTAGCAGGAGACTCAAGAAATATAGGAAATGGCTCCTAACTGAGAATATTACAATCTGGTTGGAGAACTAAAGAAGAAAACAGTATATAAACAGTAAAGTAAGATATACTCAACTCTTTGGCAGACACACAGTAAAAGACAAACTACTATAAACATAACCTTAAAGGCAATGGAAAATACAGAAGTGAACACATGAATGAAAGTTTCTGCCTTAAAAAAATTATTTACATATGCCATTATATGATATAATGGCTTGTAAGCAGTGATACAGCTTCTATACACTATTCTCCCCAATGCACATAAGACTCCAGCCATACTAAACTATTTTTTTTACATCTGCTGTTCTCACTGCTGGGAATGCCCTTCTCCTATTTTTATCTACCAGTAAACTTGTATTTATCCTTAAGAGTCATACTGCACTTTGGCAAGTGGAATCAGGACGGCTCCACAGTCAAATCAGATGTTCTGTCTCCTTTATCACTGCACCTTTTAGATATACTCTATTGCAACACACTGCATTCTACTGGATACTGTTCTCCCCACTAGATTCTAAGATCTCTCATGGCAGGATGCCCACCATCTAGCAGAGTAAAGACCTACAGCCACTCCATAAATGTTTTCTGAATGAATAAAAGATTGAGCATAAGAGAGTAAAATTATAAAATTTATGAGGGAGGAAGCTTATATACAGAAGACAAAGCTAGGCTGTTACCTCAATGAGCTCAACTTGGCGTTGGTGGGTACCCCTGGTGCCATGAAGTAGGGTCCGAGCCTCATCCAAGTGGGCTTTCAACTGCAGGCTCTCGTTGTACAGGACAGAGAACTGTGACTGCATGCAGCGATATTCTGGAGTCTCCTTGACCACTTCCTCCACAGCACTCCGCAATTCCACCTTAGGAGGGCCCAAAGAAAAGAAAAGTCAGAAGCAGAATCTAGGATGCTAGCCTGGAAATAAAATCTTAAACTCTCTGACGTCTTGTGCAACTGAGACAAACTTTATGAAATCTATCTACCTATTCCTCTAGTTACATAAAATCTATCCTAACTTAAATTAGACCCTCCACGAGGTGGTACCTGGTACCTGTATTCTTCCACCCAAGGATTGTTTTAATTGATACATGTTTTACATTATGTGTCAACCTAGATCCAAGGACACTAGAAAAGCCCTATGAAATCTGTCAGATCTAGGGACAGAGAAGAGCACTAAGAAATTTGTCAGGATACTTATTTTAAGAACATAGTTGAGGACCCTAGCCACTAACTTGTTCTCTTTATTGACAGTCACAGAGAAAAGTATTTTTGTTATTGTATCAAAAATACTTATGGGGCTTCCCTGGTGGTGCAGTGGTTGAGAGTCTGCCTGCCAATGCAGAGGACACGGGTTCATGCCCCGGTCCAGGAAGATCCCACATGCCGCAGAGCGGCTGGGCCCGTGAGCCATGGCCTCTGAGCCTGCGCGTCCAGAGCCTGTGCTCCGCAACGGGAGAGGCCACAACAGTGAGAGGCCCGCGTACCGCAAAAAAAAAAAACAACAAAAAAACTTATGCTTCTCCTAAGTAACTGTTTACTTTAATTACCCAAACACATCAACTGATTCAACTCAGGTTGTTTTTGTTCTTTTTTTTTTTTTTCAGTTCAAACATCTTTATTCATATATTTACCTAGAAACAAATAAAATTATAAAAGATAGGTGGTTGTGACTGAAAGAGGGGTGGGAAGACTTTCGGAATCTACTTTCTTCCCCCCAAGAACCAGGGAGAGAAAATTCTAATGGGCAGGTTTGAAAACCAACAGGATCACTGACCATGTTTCTTTCTCTGCTTTGGCAGTTAGAAGCTGCAGAGGCAGATTCTGTGGCCCACATTTGGCAGTTACTGACATGGGAGTGGCCTACGTACTGTAGCTACATGCTTCTTGCATGTATCTTGTATACAAGCCCCATTTTTAAAACCCACTTTGGATCCTCACCCTAGTTCACCCTACTCCTCATTTTTTCTCAACAATTCTTAAGTTAGTGCCTTTGATTCAGCCAATGTATTTTTGTAGGTTGCTTTAAATTCTTTTCAGAAAAGGCAGGGTACCAATATTAAGTATATATATAACTAAATAAATGGATATAGCAACAAAACTTACATTTTTCTTTCCCGTAATAAATTATGACGGTTCACAACACATATGTGAGTTATCAGCAAAAAGTTTCATTTTACTGCCCCTCAGAGTTGTGTCTCCTACCTTCAGCTTTTCATTTTGCGTAGTGACCTCCTCAAAGTCTTGCCGAAGTTTCTCCAGCTCACAGTGACGGTTCTGAGCCAACTCTTTGTTCTCCTCAAGTTCTGCGTTCATTTCTTCAAACTGGAGAAAAGCAGGAAATAGCAAAATGAGAGTAAAGAAAAGGAATTTCTAAATCATTCCCATTCCTAAGCTTCCAGCTCCACTGATCCACTCTTCTAGCAAAACCCCACGTTGTCACTTGTGTACTTGTGAACACAATCCTAAGTACCTAACACAATACCTGACACCAGGTCAAAAAAACAAACCCTCGGGGAGTCGCGATTTTACCTTCCGGGCATTGATAGTGATTGTGCCGCCATAGAGACTGCTCCCTGCACCGTATACTTTATAACCTTTTGAATTCACCTATGGAGAAGACAAAGATTCTTCAGTGAGAGGCCCTAAAATTTTAGTCTGATAACCAAAGTACTTTCAAAGAAGTCCATTTTTTCTCCAAGTACTACTACCCAAGTCCATCCTTTCTGAGTAGACTCCTTAAAATGAATAGTCTTCAAACTATGAATAAAACAGCACTTGCCCGTTCTAGGACTTCTACTAAGTGTCGATTGAGTCGCTGTTCCCTCTTTCGAATTTTGTCAATATCCCACTGCAGGTCATCAATCATGGACTCCAGGACAGATACTCGTGACTCAGCTGTCTCCACTTTACTCTGCAACTTGGCGAACTACATCCCAAACACAGGTGTTCAGAAAAATACAGCAAAAAAAAGACCAGGTTAGAAAAGGAATGCCTTATATCCCAAATCCCACAAAATTAACCCATGCTTATGTGTCATTAAAGAAAAGGTTTAAGTAAAAGCTATTTCACCCTCTTCCCAACACATGAGTATAAAACTGAAATCACAAGTTTAACAGTTTGGGTAAGTCACAATCACGAAAACTGTAAAAGTCTATAAGAACTCTCACAAAGAAAAGACTACTTAAGATTCAATAATTTTTCTGCCTCTGAGAAGCACCATTTCCCTATATAGACCACAAACCCATCAGAAAATATGTTTTTTAAGAGACAAAAGATAACATCCTTGATTTTACCAGACAAATATTTTAGGAGATAAAAATTCAAATATTTATTTAGAAAAGACAGCTATCTTTACCCTCTACTTTCCCTTCCCATATTCCAACAAATGATAATCCAAAGAGAATGGAAGGAAAACTTCCATTCTCTTTTTCAAGCTGAGCCCAGGGCAATCTAGAATCAGATGCTATAAAGATACAAAAATCTATGTTGTTCTCTACTTATTTAGGAGATGTACATAGCTAATGCTATTTAATACTTTAATTATAAAACTGTTACATGTCCACATTAATCTACACATATCTTTTGTGTTGGTTTTAAAATATGGCCCCCAAATTCTTTGACAGTTCTCCCAAAAAATGGTGAGGTCACTGTCCCCTCCTCTTAAATCTGGGTCAACTTTGGTGACCCAGTGGAAATGATGCTACATAACTTCAAGGCTATGTCTGAAAGGCCATGCAGGTTCTGCCTGATATTCTTGAAACACTCATTCTCTGGAAGAAGTCAGCTGCCATGTAAGAAGTCCAACTACCCTGAAACTTCCATGTTGGAGAGGCGACACTCCAGTGGACAACTAAGATGAGCTCTTAGCTGACAGGCAGCGTCAACAGCCACCCATGAGTTGGGAGTTCCCTAGTGGCCCAGTGGTTAGGATTCAGTGCTTTCACTGCCGTGGCCCAGGTTCAATCCCTGGTCAAGGAACTGAGATCCCACAAGCCACGTGCCACGGCCAAAAAAACCCCAAAAAACAAGAGAAAACAAAAAAGAAAAAACAACCAGCCGTGAGAGCCGTCTTGGATATCAGCTCAGCTGAGCAGAGCAATATGTCTCTCCAACTTAGTAATGCTAAATGAGATTTGGGAAAGGGCTGGTAAAGGAAGACCTTTTCATCTTGGTAGCACCTAGCTTATGCCTTAAAACATGACAGAAAGTTATACTGATTTTTTTACTACACTCCAATTTCTTTATAAGCACCACTATACTCTAACCCCTTTGAAGGTTGATGAGAAGTATTAATAAACTTCCCAAATGATTCCCAGGCAACCAGCCCAGCATGCACCTTGGCACTGGAGTTTAGGAAAGAGGACATAATGAAGAACATAGGCTTTGAAGTTGAACAGACCTACATCCAAATCACAGTTCAATCACTTTCTGGCTACGTGCCCTCAGACCAGTCATCAGTTTCTTTGAATTTGTTTCCTTAGCAGTAAAATGAGAGTTATTTGACCATGAGAGATAATATTCGTAAAGTACTTAAGTGCTAGGCACTAAGTAAACGGTTAACTATTAACTTACCAATAAGCGTAAGAGTTGGGTGGCCAAGCTAAGGTAGGTCAAATTTCAGCAGAAGGCTTATCACCACATTGTCTCAATCATTTTATACAATAAACAAACACCCAAATCTTGACATAGTTTGGTCGTGGCACTATGTGTGTCCAAGTTTGGATTGAAAAGCCACATTCCTCAAGTTCATAGGTCATCATAAATGCAGTATTTCCTACTGCTCCATTCTCAGATAAATTTCTACCAACCTATTCCTCAGTAACACTGTACATGGTCTTTTATATTTGGAGTAATTTAATATTTGGGGGTTTGGTGTGTTGTTTTGCAAATCTCCATGATGGTAATTCTTCCTAAAAACTAAGATCCCAAAATGTCCACTTAAACAGAGGCAGAGTCAAGGAGAAACGTTCAATTATTTCCTTCCCTTAACCTTTACTCGGATTTTGATTTCTCAGAGCTGGTTGCTTTAACCTGCCCTGCATGCTCTTCAGTATAAAAACAGGCTTTCTAGAGTAAGATGATGTTTGAAGCACTTAGTATTCTGAGTCAATGTCTGCCACAGGCCACTGGAAACTGCCATCTCCTTTCCGGTCAAGTACCTCCTGAGACATGGTGCAATGCTTCTCCTGAAGGAGGTCTGTCAATTCTTGCAGCCTCATGTCCTCTTGTGCAAGGAAGGAATTCAGCTCCTGCACTGCTTCCTCCACTATCAGATTATCTGAGGGAGAAGAACTGTACTTTAGTTTAGTTAGCATCTGTGGTGTCAGATTTTACAACTGTGTATCCCACCAAAGCATTAACATGCTATCTCACTTTATTTTCCTGAAAATTTCAAGAAGTAGGCTGGTTTTTATTATCTTCACATGACACATTAAGAACCCAGGCTTGCGTAGAGGACTTAGTCCTTCGTTAAAGCACTTGCTTAAGGAAATTAGTCAACTTTGTGCTTCTGTAGAGGTAGACACAGAGGCAAGGTCACCTAACGCCCATCCCTTTCTATAAAATTAAAATGCCTTGAGAAAAGAAAAGGAGAGGTCCTATAACTTTATTCAGATAAGGCACAATCACCAAAAAAACCTGCATTTTAGAATTGTAGACAAGACAGAAGTATCTCTAATCAATGTCAGACTTAATAGCAATAAAATTCTATTTTCTAAGGCTGTCACAAATTCCTATTAGTCACTAACACCAACGTGAAGCATCTCTCTGTTGGGAAAGAAGGGAAGGGCAGGGCAGGGAGCAGTAATTTCCTTGTTCAAATGAGCACCTATAAAATCATGAAGAATAAAGATAAGAGCATAGAATTACTTATCATATTCTGGTATACTATGCCAGAGGCACTCCTGAGGCTCAAAAACCAAAGTGTGAAAAATAAAAAAATGGTCATGAAGAACCTAGGGGCAAGACGGGAATAAAGACACAGACCTACTAGAGAATGGACTTGAGGATATGGGGAGGGGGAAGGGTAAGCTGGGAAAGAGTGAGAGAGTGGCATGGACATATATACACTACCAAATGTAAAAGAGATAGCTAGTGGGAAGCAGCCACAAGCACAGGGAGATCAGCTCGGTGCTTTGTGACCACCTAGAGGGGTGGGATAGGGAGGGAGGGAGGGAGACGCAAGAGGTAAGAGATATGGGGACATATGTATATGTATAACTGATTCACTTTGTGATAAAGCAGAAACTAACACACCATTGTAAAGCAATTATACTCCAATAAAGATGTTAAAACAAACAAACAAAAAAAACCAAAGTGTGCAGTATTATTTACAAAGAAGGTAGTAAATCTACAGAACTTACCATACCAAATTAGTATGTTTAAAATCAGTCACAGATACTATAGCTGAAATCCAAATGTTAGTAAATGAAACCACATACTCTCGGGTTGTATACTGCCCCTAGAGACAGTTATCAGGAAATAAAATTGGCACCACTCTTAGAAACATAATACACGTTGGTCATGTGGTGGCTTTTATGGTTTTCAACCAAGATTACCCATCAGAATCACTTGTGGAACCTCTAAAATTAGATACCTAGGACCCATCCTATACCTACTAAATAAGAATAAACATGGGCAGGGCCAAAAAAGAGTATTCTCCAAAAACTCTCAAAATGATTCTGATTCAAAACCCAAGCTAAGAACTAGGGGCTGAATTTTAGTCCTCTTAATATCTTAAAATATTGAGAATAAGGCCCAGAATACAGTAAGAGCTCAATAAATATTTAGTGAATTAATAAACAAGCTGATAAATGTAATTCTTTTGAATCAAGGACCAAATAAACATGAGGAAAAAAATGAACCGCCAAAAGTTACAGTTGATGCTACAATTCATACTTTATACACCTTTATCTCTTAGAACGTTCAGCTTATCAATGGCAATTGACTTTTATGTTATAAATAATAGCTTAGCAGTTTGTAACTTGTAATGAATGTTTTTATTTTTTAACTTAAATCCTACCTTAAAATGCATGCCATCAAAAAGAATAATTTTAGGGCTTCCCCGGTGGCGCAGTGGTTGAGAGTCCACCCGCCGATGCAGGGGACACGGGTTTGTGCCCCGGTCCGGGAGGATCCCACATGCCGCGGAGCGGCTGGGCCTATGAGCCATGGCCGCTGAGCCTACACGTCCGGAGCCTGTGCTCCGTAACGGGAGAGGCCACAACAGTGAGAGGCCCGTGTACCACACAAAAAAAAAAAAAAAAAAAAAAAAGAATAATTTTAAAGTACTGTTTAATGTGTTACTCATTTTAGTTCCTTTTTAAATACAGCAATTCCTTTACTTGATATTCATTTATAAAATCAAGTTTCATAACGACATAGCCTCTGCATATAGCATATTATCTGGTACACCATGCATACTGTATAAACCATAATGCGTATGGTATATCCGTGTGGCATATTACTAATGTTTAATAATACCTTCTAACTATTCAAGTGGAGCCAAGGGAGAAAGGAGTAACATACAGCTCGGTTTACATTAGGTGACAGGGAAGATTTATAGCCATTCATTCACCATTATGTAAGCACCCACTAGACACCAGAAACAGTGCTAGAAAATGGAGAAACAAAGAAGAGTGAGGCAAGGCACTGCACCAAGAGACATAGCTGAGCTGGGAACACACAAGTAGATGCAATATATGAACACAAAAGCCTGGGAGGACACGAATAATATTGTTTACAATGGCTGTCTTTGGAAAGTAAGACGGAAGGACTTGTGTAGTGTACTTTATGTGACTTCTGATTTGTATATCTTAAAACAAGTATCTGTTATCCAAATAATAAAATACAGAAATACACAAACACCCTATTGGAAAAGCAAAGGAAACCTTTGCCCACAAAATATTCACAGGTCTTTAATATGCCTCTTCTTTTAATTCTATTGATAATTTAGCCCAAGTATCTTAAAAAACAAAACTACAGAGTAAGAAAATTCTTATTTTCCCAGCCAATGGTTCAACCTCCATTGCATCTGACATATTTCTTTCAGAAATGAAAGGTTAAACATCTTAATGACAATCAGAGAAATTAATATATTACAACTAGACCAGGATTATTATTTAAAGCATGAAATCAGGGCACTTAAGAAGATGCAATCTGGGGCTTCCCTGGTGGCGCAATGGTTGAGAGTCCGCCTGCCGATGCAGGGGACATGGGTTCGTGCCCTGGCCTGGGAGGATCCCACATGCCACGGAGCGGCTGGGCCCGTGAGCCATGGCCGCTGAGCCTGCGCGTCCGGAGCCTGTGCTCCGCCACGGGAGAGGCCACAGCAGTGAGAGGCCCGCGTACCGCAAAAAAAAAAAAAAAAAAAAAACAAGAAGATGCAACCTGGACTTCCCTGGTGGTGCAGTGGTTAAGAATCTGCCTGCCAATGCAGGCGACGTGGGTTCGAGCCCTGTTCCGGGAAGATCCCACATGCCACGGAGTAACTAAGCCCATGCACCACAACAACTGAGCCTGCACTCTAGAGCCCATGCGTCACAACTACTGAGCCTGCGTGCCACAACTACTAAAGCCCGTGCATCCAGGGCTTGTGCTCCGCAACAAGAGAAGCCACCGCAATGAGAAGTCCACATACTGCAATGAAGAGTAGCCCCTGCTCGCCGCAACTAGAGAAAGCCCGCGCGCAGCAACGAAGACCCAACACGGCCAAAAATAAATAAATTCGAAAAAGAAGATGCAACCTAACTACACAAATACTTAACTACACTGAACAAATATAAGTTTTTGCATTAAATCTAATTAGTTAACATAAAATAATACTTTTATTTCAAATAGACACTTTTCCATCCCTATAATATTTTGTTTTATCTTTTTAAACACTAAAATCTAACAATTCTAAAGCCTGAGTCAACTTTTTTGAAAATATTAGAGATAACAGAAAAACAAAAAACAAGGACATATTAAAACTGACTCCAAGAAATTTAATTAAAAATAAATATGTAGGGGCTTCCCTGGTGGCACAGTGGTTGAGAGTCGGCCTGCCGATGCAGGGGACATGGGTTTGTGCCCTGGTCCGGGAGGATCCCACATGCCGCAGAGCGGCTGGGCCCGTGAGCCATGGCCGCTGAGCCTGCGCGTCCGGAGCCTGTGCTCCGCAACGGGAGAGGCTACAACAGTGAGAGGCCCACGTACCGCAAAAAAAATAAATAAATTAATTAAAAAAAAAAAAGATAAAAAAAAAAAAAATAAATAAATATGTAAGTCTGAAAACTACAAACTAGCATACAAAGGTGAGTTCCTATTTCTCCCCCTCTGCTTCCAGTCTCCTGGTTTTTGCCTCACCTCCACTGTTCAGCTTCCGTGATAAGAGCTCCACTTTTTCTTGCAGTTTATCATAGACGGTCACAATCTGCGACACAGCTCGGCGGGAGGACTCCACGCGCTCCTGCAGCTGAGATTCCATCTCTTCACTGGAACTGCTGGCCAAAGTAGCAAGGAAAGAGAAAGCTGGCTCTTGCCCTTCCCCTGAGGACACAGGGGGGAAAAAAGAAGCCCCTAATATTATAAAACTGGAAATATCAAAATCTATTTTTTCCCCTCAAATGGAGAGCCTCAAAGCGAAACTCTACTTCAAACACCCAGAAAGCATGAAGTGGCAAATCCGCCACCAACACTCACCTCTCTCTCGGTCATCTTTCCGTTCCTGATTGCTATCAGAGTCTGGTTCCGGCTCAGGCACAACAAGGGCTTTTCTTTCTGTGAGTAGGTCTCCCAAACCCTGCTCCAGATCATAACGTTTAAGGATGATACGGATGTTTTCATCAAACTGGAGGAGGGAAGGTACAGTTACGAAAATACAAAAGGAAACAACTTTGGAAATAAAGAGTCTGCTAAGGAGAACTACAATGCTCAGATAAAAACAAGCTAGCTACCTGACTCCAGTACCGGTTGACGATCAATAGTGAGGCATCATCGGTGGCCTGTCTTCGTTCCAGTTTTTCAATGTGCTCACGGAGTTCATCTTCAATGGCTTGCCGTTGATCCAGCATTTCTGCCAGTTTGCGATTTTTGGCTTGCAGTGTTCGAATGTCTAACTCCTCCTGCCCCAGGAAACCAGTCTTATTAATCTCCATAAAGAAATTAGACAAATCAGTGGTTAAACTCAACAGGGGCTAATATGTGCATTACTTAGTTCCTATGAAAAAAGATATTTATTAACAAAATCTTACAGCAAATAATGGGATAAGAAGTAGAAGCAGAAGAAATAAATAAAGGTAAAGGTCTGTGATGATGGGAGCAAAGAGTGACACACACATATACACTAGAACCTTGACTTCACCCAGCTCACTGTTCTAGTCACATGTACATCCACAAAATACTGCTACTGTGAGGCTCCACCATCCAGCTAGATCACCCTCTTCCCCAATCAATCAGCTATCTCCTAACCACTGCCCGTCATTTATTCAAGACTTTGACAACCAGGTCCTTCTGTATCCCAGTCCCCGTCAACACATCTGGTGACTTCAATATACATGTGGACATGTACCTGTGTGGACAAACCATCCAATCCTCTAGCATCTACACTGTCAGCATTTTGAATTCCTTAACTCCAATGATTACTTCCTTCACTGTGCTTCAGCCAGACATTTCAAAAGCCACATCCTAGACTTTTGTCATTATCTGGAACTGTGTCACATCTGAAATCTTAAATTCCAACTTTCCATTCTCTGAATAAAACCATCTTTCCAGATAGCTCATGCTCTTATCTCAATATACCAGTCTTCATCTGGATCTCCAAAATTTTGAACTTTCTCCTTTCTCCTCTGTCTCCACTATCTTCCATACCTTGACTATACCCTATAATACATTCCTTCAAACTCCTGCCTATCAGGCTCCTCAAGTTCTCTGCCTTTAATCTTTTTATTCTACCTCTGCGAACAAACCCCAATCTGAATTAATCCACGTATTAGACTATTCCATTCCTATACCCAGTATGCTGAGACTTCTAGATAAGGTCATTAAACCAGGGAGACTGGTGCCTTTATAAAATGAATTCTAACCTGAGCAGATCTTATCATTTGTCCGGAAATGTTTCTTTCTGGATCAAGTGATCTAGCTCCTATTCTACACTGAGGCAATGTCAAACTACCAAACCCTGTCTCCTCTCACATCACACTAAGTAGGTGACTTGGCCTCCGTTTTAAAGAGAAAACAGAAACCATCAGATGGAAAGTTCTTCAATTTCCTATCTCCTAAACCCATCCACACAACTCACCAACTTATGCCCATATTCTTAAAACCTCAACTTGTGCTGAGGATCCCATTCTCTTCTGTTTCTGCAAAAACGTCACTCCATCAGTAATTGTGTACCCCTCTCAGTATCTTTAACCTCTCTCTAAGAAAAGCTAGTGGGGGGATGGGGGGAAGGGAGAACTTCAGACAAAGAAACAGCATGTCGAAATGATTACATTTTTACTTTACTGAGAAATTAATGAATATTTTAAAGTAAGAACCATTTATTAGAGCACCAATTTCTTGTTTCACTTTTACTTTCCTCTCTTCCATTTGGTTAAACAGTCTCGATACACCAAAACTGTCAACAGCTTCCCAACTGTACCAGTTTATGAATACTATTAATAAACTATATCTTTAACCTCTTTTCTGAGCATCACCTTCCCCTCCTTTGCTCCACCTGAAACCTGGATAAGAACACTGTTTCCCTGCAGGCTTCTCCAGTGATGGCTGTTTCTCTCCCACATGCTTTGAAGCCCTGTGCCTGGAGGCAGGTGGGTGTCCTCCTTGCTCTCCACTGCCACTAAGCCATTATCCACTTTGCTCCCTAAAACCTCCTAGCTTTGCAGCTCATGCCATTGGTCTGGACCACCTGCCACCCTGCCTTGCTGCACTCACCTATAAATGCCCAGGTCACTTCCCCACATTTCCTGAAGATTTAGCACCTGGCTTGTCATCACTCTCTCCAATACTACTCATGTTGTACTTCTTACTGATTTCAATTCCCATATAGATGATCGTTCCTGTATCTCAGATCCTGTATCCTGACCTCCTCTCCTCCAATGATCTTGTCCTTTACCTTCCTCAGTCACCAAACTCCCAGTTATTCCTATTCGTGGTCTTAGCTGTACCTGGATGTTCTCTATAAACTCAATTTCAAACAACCCATTCTCTACAGTTACCACCTGTTTTTCCAGCTCACTCTCTCTAGTTTATCAACTCCAACAATTATTCAACTCCTCCAGGATCTATTATACAATCCACTGGTCCTATACCTTCGTCCTGTACCTATGACTTTCACTCCTCTCACTTCCTCACTTCCTTATCAAACTTAAATTCCATGACCAGTGGAACTGTTTTATAACCTTCTCCTCCCTTGCTCCATATTTGCCTGCTGAAAACCCCAATCCTGGTAACATCCAACTCTCCACCTACATCCATGAAGCTAAATGTGACTAGAAAAAATAAACCACCATGCTGACTGGTCTCACTTTAAACTCATGCTCACAGACTCAGGTAGGTCCTCAGTGCTGCCCAGCAGCCCTACTCCCTCTCTCTAGTCCGTTCTCTCTTCAAGGTGACTACTTCCTACCTTCTCCTGTCTCTTCGCACCTCCAAAACTTCCTCCCCCATCCTCACTCTCAGATGAGTCTTGCTTCTGATTTCACTGAAAAAAAACAGAAGCAATCAGAAGAGCATGTCCACCTCCATCTCCCACAACCCTCACTACTGCCCTGCTTACATCTGAACCCACATCCCTTGCCTTCCTTCTTGTCGATAAACCATCCCTCTCCTAGTTAAGGCCCATTCTCCCACTTGTGCATCGTATTACATTCTTTCTTCTATTCAAGGACATCACACCAGTAACTGTCTTCTTTTTCTGCTACATCATCAACTTTACCCTCTCTAGCAAATCATTTCATCAATAAATAAAAATGCTGTAATATCTCCTACTTTAAAAAACAAATTAAGAAAACCTTCCCTCAACCCCACATTTCCCTCTGGCTAAGGCCCCATTTTCTTGGTTCTACTTTACATCAATACTCCAAAGCAACACCTCTGCCCTCTTTTCCCTCCTCTCATATTCTCTTAAGTTCACTGCAGTCAGGCTGCCATTGCCGCCACTCCACCAACACAGTTCTTGTCAAGTCTCCAGTGAAATTTCTAAGGCTAAATCTAAGTCTCAGTCCTCCCCTTGCTCAACCCATCAGGAGCACCTGATCAACCTCTTCCTGAAACACTTTCTTCTTTTGACTTCCGGGACCCCACTCTCTCTTATTCTCCTCCTACTTCAATGGCCCCTCTTCAATTAGTCTCTTCTCATCTCCTTGACGTGAAGGGTTGCAGTGCTCCAGGGCCCTGTTCTCAGACTTCTTTATCTATGCTCATTCCTTATGGGAGAGCCTATAGTCTCATGGATTTAAATACCATTAAAAAAAATAATGATTATCAAATGTACAGCTTTAGCCCAGATCTCTCCACAGACTGCAGATCACCTCATCCAACTACCTATCCACTCACAGGCCTAATAAATACCTCAAACTTACATGTCCAGTTTCAAACTCATGATTCATCCCCCACAGCTCCCAGAAATCTGCTCCTCTCATACCCTTCCCTAGCTCAGTTAGTGAAAACTGCATACTTCCAAAATCCTGGGGTCATCGTGCCTCCTTCCTCTCATATACTTCACCCAATCCACAAGCAAATATTGTCGACACCACCTCCACAGTGGCCCAAGCCACCGTGATCCCTCAAGATTACGGCAACAGCCTCCTACATGTAGCAGACACTTTTGCGCCCCATGCCACGATCTGTCAGCCTTCCAGACTTCAGCACACCTCCGGTGAACAGCTCCAGTCACCCTACCAGTGTCCCACTTCAAGCATACCTTGCAGTCTCAAAGTTTTTTGCTCCACAATCTCAGTTTACTACAGCAACCTCAAAGTGCAAAGGAGGAGTTGTTGCCTTCAAGGGCAACCTTCAACCAACTGGGGCAGGGATCAGTGGATTCATGCACCAGCTCCCCACCCTTAGAGAGGGAGAGTGGGAGGGAGGAGAGGGAGAAGGAATGAGGAAACAATTTTGCTAACTGAACTCCTGCTTACAACCCTTGCTCCCCTACAGTCTATTCTCCAAACCTAAGTCAGAGTATGTTACTCCCCTGCTTAAAACCTTCCAGTAGCTCCTCACGGCCTTCTGGATAAAGTTCAAAATGGGATGTGTGTTCGGTGCTTCCCTTAGCACATGTGGTTATCCCTGTGAAGAGCACGTTTCCCACTCTATTATGACAGTCTGTTCCCTGCTCAGTGTCAACCTACAAGCTGAAGTCCAGGGGCTGTCCTTAGGGTAAAGCACAGTGTCTGGCAAAAACAAATTCTCAACAAATATTTATTATTGAATGAATAAATGTCCTTGGGATGCATGACGTGAGACAGTGCCAAGACAAAAATCACCTCCTGGCAACAGGAGGCTGATGAACCCCAGACAACTTCAGAAATAATACTTATCAACAATTTACTCTGAATGTTCCTACTATTCTCTCTGATCCTCAATTTCACAGAGTAGATGTGGTTTTGTAGGCTATACAAATGTGAAGCATTTTTACACCATATCACCATGGCTGAGCTCCAAAATACAGACTCCTAACCTATTATAGTGAGCTTCTGATGTCTAATGGACATATAACATTACTATAAGCTGTTGGTGTATAACAGTCTAATAAAACTGTCAACTCCATAACAGCAAGGACAATATCTATTTTATTCACCATTATAGCCACAATGTCTAGCCCAATAAAAACTATTAATAGTACATTACCATGTTAAAGGTAATATTCCTTAGCAGGAACTCTTTCATTTCATCCTCTCAAAAACCCAGTGAGTTAGGTACTATAATTACATTTTATAGACAAGAAAATAAGAAGACACTCTCTCGGTGATTTTCTACATTGCTTCTTAGTACCTGGCACCTAAGTTTTCAATGAATGAAAAATCAGTGTATAGCTCCCTCACTAAATATCTATAATGCTAAATACCTCATGCTGTATCAGGGACCAGAATCTTCAGAGAACATAAACGTACCTTTAAAAATAAAGATCAAATGTCAATATATTTCTTCTTTAGAAATGAGCAATGCATCATTTCATCTACTTCTGGCTGTTTCATTTCCCTCTTCTTTTCAAATCAATTTCCCTTACTCCAGAAGGCTTCCGTAAATTATTACTTTCAGGTTGCCACGGACAGAAGAAAAACACACTCTCACAGCATTGTTTCCACATACCGTTGAAGAGACACTCCCGAGCTTAATTGTTTCCACCGTGGTCCCTGAGTCTTCAACAGCTGTCTTCTTCTCCGGAGGCACAGATGTGCCAGGCTCTCCGGCTACTCTTTTATTTCCAATTCCTGACATCTTGGCACAAGATGATAGATGTTTTCCTGGAGAGAAAAAAAAGACAGAAACTTAGGTAAGTTTTGCAAAGAGAACTAAAGAGGGTCCACCTATGATGTAAAAACTAGCAGTTTTTCTGGCCAGTCCTTTAACCTGGATCCATCAATTCCACACTCAGCAACATGATCCTTAAGTTTCTCTTGGAAAGAGAAAAATTGTGGAGTAAGAGTCACAGCTGAATTTACGGAACTACAAATTTCTAAATAGGATGCTGCTAAGAAATAAGCCAATGGGCAAAGGGTGAAGAGACCAAGAAAAATTTCAGGAATCTCATTTCCTGAAATGTCAACATCTGAAAAGTTCAGTTTGATTAGAAAAGAAGTTAATTCTATAGTGTTGGGAGAATCAGAGAGCTGAAAGAGACCTGGGAGATGTCTACTAAATTATTAATACTGGACAAGTCATTTATCATCTCTGAGCCTCAAGTTCCTAAACCAGAAATAACAACAATATAAGCTTCCTATGCTCCTTATAAGGAATAAGCAAGTACAGAAAGAATTCTGCATAATGCCTAGCATGAAGTATGCACTCAGAAATGCTAGCTCTCCTTTATATATTTGCAGTTTCTTCTCTATATCCAAACGCTCTCCCCACGAGTTTGTGCAACCCTGTGGAAGCTAGACCTGGGTGTGAATCCCAGTTCTAACTTTTAGGGAGCCATGCTGCCTTGGAAGAGTGAGTTCTCTATATGCACAATGCAAGAGAACAGATATTCTGTCTGCCCTACTTGCCTCCCAAGGTTTCGGAGCTCATAGGAGGCGGAATAGATGCTAAAGCACTTTACTACTTCCATCAACGAGACCACACATTACTCTGCTTCCAATTCAAGCTCCAGGAGAAGGGTATCGGTGGCAGCAACCAGAGTGGGACCTCGCCTGGAGAGAGAGGAGCAGGACAAGGGCCTCAATCCTACTCGAGAGGGGCCAAGGACCCCAGCCTCCGGATGGGCCAACTGCAGGCCCCGGAGAGGGAGGCCTGGGATCGGGAGAGGGTGGAGATCCCGGTGCCTGCAGAGTCCCTCCCACCCTTGTCAGAGATCTAACCTGGGTTCTTCCAACTTGCGCTGCCCGGGAGCAGAACTCTGGGCAGTTATTCACCAAGGTCCGCGTAGCACTCCCACCTCTCACCCCTTACCCGCAAGCGAAGACCAAGCGAGGCTCCCGGGAGGCGGGGCCAGGGAGAGGAAGAAGGGAAAGGAAAGAGGAAGTCGCTTCAACCTGGCGCAGTGGACCACAAGACCCAACCGGGCGGAAGTGACGCACTTCCAGGGCGCCGCGGCACAGAAGTAAGCGCCGTCTCTTTAGCAACGCTTGGGGACCCGGCGGCAGCTCAGATTTCCAGGTGTCCCGAGGCCTCGCTGACGCCGGAGAGGGTGCCCCTGCTTTTTTCCGTTTGTTGGCCATTGCTACTAAGACCTGCTTTTTCTACTGAGACGAAGTGCCTGTTTACTTAAAGTGCCTATTTTTTTGTTGCCTATTATTGGTTCTACCGAGACGCAATTGGTTCTCCTTAGACTGCCGATTGGCTGATGGCCCCGTCAATCTCCAGGGGAAAGAACTAGTTTTCAGACACCTGGGGAAAGTATTACTTCTAGCCCCTTCTTGCTGAAATGAAGGGTTCTGGAGAAAACCCAAGAGATTAGGTAGGTTTCGGAGCTTGTAGACTTTTCTTACAGGTAAATGTATAAAAGCTCTGTCTACGCATAAGAGTCACTCGGGGAGTTCTGTACCCTCTAGGGTAGGGCCTGAGCATCCACACTTTTTAAAAAAGCATTTCCCCAGCCCTCCCACACCCGCACGAGATTCTAATGTGCAAACGGGATTGACAGTTGCTTTTGTGCTTCTTTTGAAGCAGAAATTGAGCAGGGAAAAGATAAACGTAAATCAATAAGTAGTTTCTGATCTCAACATTAGCCTATTTTAAGCTAATTAAGCATTGATTTTTATAGTTAATAACAAACTGCTATTTCCCGCTCAATTAAACTAAATGTGTTTTAATGATAGGAAGGTAATCAATCTAATGTATTGATAAAAAGCTGTATGCCTCGCAGAGCTATGAAAAACTACCTAATAACGTCGGAACGTAAACAATGGGATACAAGTGTTCACTGTTCCCCACCTATCACACTTTGCCTAGCCTAGAAGGAAGTAACTGGCTCCAAATGGACTTTACGTTTTGTTAGGTGAAGCAGAAGCCTGAGAACCGTGTTTGGGGACCCACCACGGAAAAGCATTGTATGAAATAATGACACTCTCTGACTTCCCTCCGTTGGCTGCTCTGCTCTGCTCTTGGCAACCCTTGCTTCCACAGAGCCACTGAATGGCAAGCAATGATTCTAGCCCAACGTTTGTAAACTTGAGGTTCACAGGCTGTATGTGGCCAACAGGTATGCTTTGCTTATTTTGGACGGTATCGGCTGCCTTCTATGGTTAAAAACAAAAACTGACTTAGTTGCCAACATTTAAAATAAGATATTTTACATAAAAATCCAGATTACCAACTTCTCTTGAAAATGTTGAAGATCTAGTAACACTGGGTTTATATTCTTGCATGGCCACATTGCCTAGAATTGGGTTGTTCTTTTATTCCTGTTTGCTGTGATCACCACTATTCATTATCGATTCCCTGACACTAGTTGAATTTCATTTGAACATTATCACCTGTGTGTTGTATTGTGCTAAGTCAATCCCTGATACTAAGTGAACGTTGTTGATTGCCTACTCAGCATCCATTTCCCCTCTCACCTTCTTAATAGAACACAACCAGGATTTTATTCATATGATTAGTTATATCCATTTAGACCCCTTCATTCTATATGTCTTGAAAGAAGCTGACTTCACTTCCATCTCCAAGGATTGTCTTAATTTAAATAGTAAGTCCCATTCCTCAAGCCAAAGTCCTAGTCTAAACAGTGGATAGTTTAATCAGGGTGAATTGCTTGGAATACTAAGGCTGAAGCAGTTTACTTATCTTCTGAATTTCTTGTGAGGCCTGAAACTGTTGGAGCCTTCTTGCTACCCGGCTTGATAATGAAACCAACACAGAGATGAAAGAGAATCTCAGGGATGTTAAATAACAAAACTCTGAGTAAATATTAAAGATCTAATTAGCTTATTGAATGATTCGTGAATTGGGCAGCATCCCACTTAGCAAGTAGAGGGGAGCTCTGAAAGGCTATAGAAAGGGAGAGGTTTTTAAAGGTAAGACAAGGAAGGCAAAAACAAAACAAAACATAAAGATTATTTCAGGCTTAGATTATCTATATGGGATGAAGGGGATCTATGTGCCAGGTTACCTCATCTTCCTTTTGGAGGATGGAAAGGATTACCTCCTCCATGGTACTGACTGGAAAATTCCACACTGACCAGTTAGGATTACATTCTTGGAGAAGGTTGTAACTGCAGTAAGGTCAGGTATTAAGTGTTCCTTTTAGCACAGGTGACTCCATCTTGGGCCTGTTATTTCTTTTTTAACAGGGAATAGGCACCAGATCAACTCAGCTAGGACACCCCTACTCCACCCACACTTCAGAGTGCTGGAGAAGATATTGAGAAGAAAGCAGACCTTTGTAGAACCTTTCAATTCTCACCATGTAGATAACCAGATTCTCCAGCTACTGGTGAGATCTATCTTTTCCAAAAGCCACAGTCATCTGACACCTTCCCAATAGCCTGTCCTGATCCAAAGAGATAGCCTAACCCTAGAGATTTGGGAAAATGGAATAGAAGAAATGGAGGATGGCAGAGACCTCTTTCATTGACCATGCTTCCAGTTTCTGATCAGCTACCACATGTTCACGATCGTAATCAAGAGAAAAAAAGAATAACCCTGGAAAAATAATTTTGGCCCTCACTACTAAATGGCAGAACGTTTGCTGTGCTATAAGAATACTTGCTATTTTATACCACTTGTCTTCGAAAGTTCTAATTGCTTGTATCAACAACATTATAATTTAAGTAATATGGTAATAGTCCTTTTTTTAAAGGAGCAAACAGAGTCATAAAGATTGCAAGTGATTTTTCCTAGTTGATGAATATTTCTCAAAGGACCCAAGTCTTAGACTTGCTGCCTGTCTTCGTTAAATATACAGTTCTGCACCAGGTGGCAGCAGGCAACATGCTTCCACCCCCAGTTCCTCTTGTAAAACTTTGCTTGCAGAGAGTACTGTACTTACATCAGGGTGGGGGTACAGAGCATAATTACAAAGGTGAGTTTTGGAATTTTCATTTCCAGCAGCACAGTATTTGTCACACTGGGCAAATATGAACTTAGGTTTTCATGGCCTGGAAGGGCAAGGTGGGGCAGGAGACAAAGCCCAGGAACTATCAAGGTTGGGTGCCTATTACAGGCCCCTCCCCAAAAGAGTAAACTAGATATAACTCTTCTAACATCCAAGGGACTGAAAGAAAATTGTCTGTCTCAAACCTTCATATAAAGATTTTTGCTGATTGATCAGGAATTCCAGAAGGCACTCAGAAAGAATTTCAAAGAATGCAGAGGGGTGAAGGAAGGATACATAAAGGCCATGGGCAAAGCCAAATAGGAACAAGAGATTGTTCCTTATCAGAGTCTTCAGGAAATAGACTCTAAGATGGAGATTTGTGTGTGCAAGAGGTTTAATACCTAAGGGAAGTAAAGGAAGCAGGACTGGGGAGAAGGAGAAGTTGGACTGTGTTGCTTTCACAACAAAGGCCTCTACTGGTAGGATGGGTAGCTCTAGAACTGGGAAAGCCTTTCAGAGTTGCCCTGAATTGAGGCAAGGAGGCCAGGGCTTTATACCCCTACATCAGTCAGTCATTGGATGTGGATATTGGGTGGGGGCAGGGGGGAAGGGGGCAGGAGCTTGAATGAGGTGGCTTCCTTCAGCCAAGGGCAAACTCTGGAGGGGAACTCAACTCACTGCTGTCAACGTCCAACATTCCTAGCAGCTGGGGAAAATGAGTTCTTCAGTTCTAAAGAGGGGTGGGGAAGATGTTGGCAGCACACCATGGCATCCACTGGTTGAGCAAAGGATGGGGTAATCAGTGCTGGAGGTCCTAGAGCTATGAGAGTTGAAAGAATGTCACTTTAGTCTTCTAAGAGACACAGAGGTTGGGGTCTCCCACTTGACTTCTGCAAGTCTTTCTGCAAAAGAAAGTGTGGTGTCTTTGCTGAAAAGTGGTCTAACTCCCAGCATATAGGTACTTCCTTGATCCCAGCAGATGATGCTTTGTGTGGAGATTATTATATTTTACTCTGAAATTATGGCTCTGTTTTTATTCCTGCAGAGATAAAAATGGAAGAAGAGCGCATTTCCCAACACTTCCAATAACCCAGTGCTATGGACTGAATTGTGCACCCCTCAAACTCCTAGTGTGATGGTATGTGTCCCCCAGTGTGATGGTATTTGGAGATGGGGCCTACGGCAGGAGCAGGGAATCAAAACCATCTGTAAACTTTACAAACAAAATTCCATTGAGATTTTGATATAATGCATTACATTTATAGACTAATTTAGGGAGAAATGAACATTTTCTAGTATTTATTCTTCTCAACCAGGAACATATCATATCTCTCCATTTTCTCAAGTCTTCCTTTATGTTTCAGTAAAATTTCATGGTTTTCTTCTTATAACTCTTTCACATTACTTATTAGGTTTATATCTAGGTAGTCCATAGGCTTTGCTACTATTGAGAATAAGACTTTTTAAATTATATTTTCCAATTGTTTATAAGTGCTGTATAGGACAGTGCTATATTACATATGTATACGTGTGTGTGCGTATGCATATATATATATATACACACACACACACATATATATACGTATATATAGCTTTTGACTTATTATCTTACAAAACTCTCTTGTTGATTCTCTTGGATTCCTTTTCCTTTTTTTGGGTGGAGAACAGCCATATAATCTGCAAATAATAATCATTGTCTTACTTCCTTTTCAATATGTATACTCCTTTTATCCCTTTTCTTATCTCATTATGTTTTAAAGAGAATGATGATACTGAAGATTCCCTCCCTCATGTTTTTCTTCCCCACCACATATATTTTCCCACCATGTTTGTTTTCAGTCCATGCCAATCACCTTACATACTGTCTTTCAGAAGGTGACAGCTGAATTTGCTTGTGTGATGTGACCCTCATTTATTAATCAACATGCCCCATCTGGGTCACCCATCTAAATCATATCTGTCTTTTAAGGCCCAATTCAAATCTCTATTCCTTTGATTAAGACTTTCCAGATCATGTCCCAGACTCTTGCTGCCGAAACTCACCAACTCTGACAATGAAGGTAGTGTTAAAACTTGAAATGCAATGCAAGAAGGAGGCATCCCCTAAGGAAGGCTGGCTGGTTAGCATAAAGATATCTCTCCAGGTAGTATGTAGGTGAAGTCACCTTATTTCCTATTCTGGGGCAAACACAAAACTGATTAGAGTTTTAGGACCCCCAAAGGTGATCAGGGAGTAAAGAAAACACTCATCCAAACTTCTATGTAATGTTCTAACAAAAATGCCCTTTTGTTAATTATTTCAACAAGACAAGAATTTTCATTCTCTGGCTATTAATTTCTCTTCTTGTAGCTGGTGTGTGCTTGAAGCCACATTTATAGATAATCAGAAGGCTACTTTGTGAACCTGGAATGAAAACAAGCAGGATTAGATGTATTATTTTTACAGTACATATCAAGAATGGCTGGCTAAATAATGATACAGCTTCACAATGGAAAACATATCTAAATTTATAGTGCTAATATGAAACACCATGACAATATGAATAGTATGCTCTCATTTTCATGAAAAAAAATTAAACCATATTTATAATTAAAATTTACTAAAAGAGTAGAACTTAAATGTTCTCACCACCCCCAAAAAAAAATTTTTTTATAATGCAATAATCATTATCCCAGCCCAGGGTAATTGTGCTTGCTTGTTCAGTTCAACCCCTCTAAGCACAAATTTGGGGCAGTCAGGTTTCCAGGCACAACTCCCTGTCCCCGCCCTTGGAGTTTATAGGAGGCTCAAGAGAACCCACATGGACAGAGGTCAGGCATCTTCCCCAATGCACAGTCAAGAGTTATGAGATGGATCATTGAACTCCAAAGAATCTATATCATACCATATTCACATTTTGGGTAGGATCTTAATTTCAGCAAAACAACATCATGTGTCACATCAAGTGTTGCTCAGGTGAAGCTTATTTGACTTTATTTATATTGAATTTGTAAACATGTTTTGGTTTTATAGCTTAAGCATAAGGCATTTATACCAAGATTACGTTGATATATTTTTACCAAACATTATAATAAAAATAATTTACGTAAGCACTAGGTGGTCCATGAGAAGCTTATTTTCCTTTAGACAGGAATCTGTACATCACTTAAGTTTGAAAAATACTATTTATTATTTAATTGTATATATACGTCTTGTGTGGTTCATGATTATTACTTATTTCTAGTCTTTTTCATTCTCTATCTTTTAAATTATTCTGAGACCAATAAAGGAGAATTGATATCAATATAACTGGAATAGTATATCAATTTAAATATTCATTGGTTCTAACAAACTACATGTATTAAGATGTTACTCACATTCATTTGGATATATTCAGTTATGAATTTCTGGGGCTTGAAGTCATGTGGCCAAACTTAGCTGAAAGGAGATTTTGTAGTAGTAGTATCAATATATGGCCAGGACCCCATGGATGTTTAGAATCTTGCCTTATTGGCACTCCTTCTCCACCTCAGAGGAAGAATAAGGCTGGCAACACTGATGACTAACTCCGTTACAGTTACTCCAGAGTTGTGAAGTTAGCCAAGACTCCCTCCAGCATCCCAGCGCTTGTAAAGTCCTCAAAGCTGTGTTCCTACTCCCGTCACCTCCGTGATACCTCAGCCAACTCTCTTCTCTCTTCTCCTTCTCAGAACATCAGGAAACACTCTGACCTTGCACATGCACATACTGACTATAGTGAATTTAAGCTGATGTGTTACCTGTCACAAGTGACTCATTCACATTTGCAGTTTGCTTGATCTTTACTGTGGGATGATGATAATATTTCCTGTTGGAGACATTTATAAAGCAGGAGACACATGATCTTATTTGGAGCAGGTGGGAGAGAGTTCAGATGACATCCCTTCCCTATTCTTCCTCCCAAGCATAGTCTGGTAGGTAACCTTTCCCCTTCATATGGATTAAGCTGTTATGCCTTACTTATTGAACTAAAACCTCTGTGAACAAAGAAAGAACAAAGGGTGTCACTTATCATCCAGTTATACAAAGGGTTAAGTCAAAACCCACTGCAGTTGCCCAACAACAGTGCACCCTGAAGGGAATCAAGATGAAAAAACAGGATGAAGCATTTTGTGCTTTGGAATGGGTCCCTAGATAGTTAAGATAGTTAAGATACGTATCTGAGGAAGAATTTCAAGCATCCCAGGTTCTTGCATCTTCCCATACACAGAAAAGCACTAAATTCATTAACTTGAGATATCTTTTCTTTGTGATTAGCAGTAATCTTTTACAAAGATATGTGCTTGACTACTTGTATTTCCTAGCCCCCAAAATTTATATATATGCTGGCTCCTCCCCTACCTCTTTGGAGCCGTTCCTCAGAGCTGCTGCCCAGCCTCTCATCCTCAGCAAGTTCCCTCAGTAAAACTGAAACAACTTTTAGATTGTCTGTTTTTCTTTCAGTTGACAGTTTGGGTGATCATGAAGGGAACTGAGCAGATTCTCTCCTTCAACTGAGCTCTATGAGGATCCAGAGCCTTGGTACCAGCAAGGGCCCCTTGTACCCATCTACCTCCTCAGGGAGTCCAGACACCTGGGTATATCTCTCCTGGGTCTCAGACCTCCCATATTGGTTGATAATCCTGAGTTTTATCTGGTGGTTGATAAACTCCTTGCTGTAAGGAGTAGGGTTTCCTTGAACTTTAGGCTGTTCAGGAAAGAGGTACCCTCTTTGGTTTGTTGACCAGTGAGAGAATTCTCTTTGGTCTCTGCCATCTGAAAGGTATGCATATGGTGTACATTTGGCAGCCAATCAAATACACTGGGATTCCAGACAGTCTCTTTGGCCATGCCAGCTCTCAGGAAAATTTGTCATAAGGGGTCCCAGTCCACAAGGGACCCTTTGTCATTTCAGTCTTCATTGCATCCACCTGTACAACAAAGACCTTTTACTTTCCAGACTTTTTTTGAAGGGGAGTAAACTTTCTAGATCTTGTAAGGGCTACATCCTTTGCACTCTCTTGTGGGGACACCTCTTGTGTGTTGTTGATTTGAGTTGCTATTAAGATCCTCTAGATGAGGGATGCTTTAAATTGTAATAAACTTCTAAACTGGAAAATTTTTAGAGAGCTCTCATCATAAATAACTGTTTATTGGTACCTATGTTAAGACCAAATTAAAAGGTGGATACAAAGACAAAATGGCTAACCTTAGGAACTCCCTTATTTTAAACAAACAAAATGGTTTGGGAAGACTTATTGAAATTGTGATCTCACCTTCCCCTCAATGGGTCTTACATATGTTAATAAAAAGATTAAGTTAATGCTAATTAGGTTAGTTAAAAAGGGAATAAAAAGCTGAGAGGAAAGTCAAGAGACCCTTCCCAACAAGGTGGAAAATTTTAAAAGGACTTGTCCCAGCAGAATGGAAGTCTTTAGATGGCCATTAAGAAGTTGATGGGATTAAAACAAAGGTTGGAATACAGCACTGCCTAAAGTTGGATGAGCCAAAAGGACCCCCTTTGGTCCTCCAACATTAAAGGGCCCCAAACAATTGATGAAATAAAATTCTTATTTTCTGGCAAGACAAGAAAAAATTAAACAAAGAATTTTTCTTTGCCCATTTGGGCCTCCTTCCCCTTTAGTGTGTGTTGTGCATCTGCTTTAACCAGACTTCCTGAGGAGATAACATTTCTTCTTAATTTCATCAAAGCTCACAATTCTTTAGGAGATAATTTTCCTTCTTAATCTTGTAAAGGGCTTGATGACCCATGACCCACTCCTTGCTTTGTACTTTCTTTCGATCTGGATTGTGTAAACTGTCAATAATACATCATTTAATGTACAGCCCTCTGTCTCAAACACTTATGTAACTATGCTTTGAGCTTTCTGAGAACTGTTCTCAGGTTATAATCACCAATTTGGCTTGAATAAAATTTTCCATTTATTTTCTTAGATCAACTGATTAATTTTGTCGTTGTTGTTGATACAAGTCTACTGTTTCACTTTAGAAAAATTTAAAATGCTGGAAGATAAAATTACACTGAGAAACCTGACCAGCAATTGCTTGGGGCAACAGTTAGGCCAATTAATGAAGTTAAAGATTGACAAATAGGCCTGGGTCCCTTGGCTCCACCCCTCACCAGAGACCGCAGAGCCTTTACACGCAGGCCCAGCGGCCGTGGCTCACGGGCGCAGCCGCTCCGCGGCATGTGGGATCTTCCCGGACCGGGGCACGAACCCGTGTCCCCTGCATCAGCAGGCGGACTCTCAACCACTGCGCCACCAGGGAAGCCCCCCAGAGCCTTTTTATACAGGAATAGGTAAAATTGCCAGGGGATGAAAAAGTTTCCGGGGCTCCTTGTGAGACCAAGACTTTGTTAATGGGGTCCTAATGGATGCTAAGGTTAAGGGGGTAAGAGTTAATAGAATTGAGATGAAGTTTATAAGAAAGTTGGTTTATTTGAATGGTTTTATATAAGACGGGTGCATCTCTTTTGGTTGATTATATTGTGGAGATAGACATTATGTCTCAACTGTTGAATGCTCTCCCCACCTGCTATGATAAAACAGGGCATATAAATCTGCCCCCCAGGCAATGTTAATTTAACATAATAAAGGGGAACCAGTAGGGTTACTGGAGCCCACACAGTATGAGGTAAAAACTGGGGCTAATATTCAGGGCTAATAAAAACAGTAATGGAGACTCTTTTGCCTCTAGGGTTAATTGGTCTGGGTTTGACTTGTGTCCCTTGGAAGAGGGCCTTTGTTGAATGCCTTGTGCAAACTTTTGAAAGCATGATACATTGAACCTTAGAGTTCCAGAACATGGAACTCTTTTGATTTCCAGTTTAGTGGGAAATCTTCTCATGGATATAAGGAAGCAAAAATTTTTTAAATATAGTTGTGTAATAGGGAAGAACCTTTGTAATCTATTACAAGTTAATCACTAAAGGGATGTTGCCTATAAGTTAAATTATACATAATGGAACATCTCTGGGAACCCTGCTTCCCAGGTAATGAGCATTAAGCTAAAATACCTTTGTTTAGTTCACAGGAAACATCCTGACCAGGCCCACCTGTGAATGACTGCAGGAAGGAAGAAATTAACACATCCCCTCTGGAAGCTGACCAGAAGCAGGAAATGTTTGACTTTACTGCCTCCCCTTTTAGTGTAAAAGAAGCCTGAATTCTAATTATGGCAAGATGGTTCTTTGGGACATGAGTCTACCATCTTCTTAGTCTACCAGTTTTCCAAATAATGTTGCTATTCTTTGCCCGAACATCTCGTCTCTCAACTGATTGGTCTGTCATGTGGTGAGCAGTATGAGCTTGGACTCGGTAAGATTTGGGCAAGTCAATCTTTTGATATCGTTTAGGCAGCACCCCAGTTCTTTGGGAAATTGAAAGCAACTGTCTTTGTCTTGCAAGTATTTGCAAGATCAGAAATATAAACACAGCCCAAAATGGCCTGAGACTGAGCCTAGTTAACTCAATCAGGTAGAACCTGAAATCTAAAGGGAGGAAAAAAAGGAGGGAAAGAAGCCTTTTTAAAAGTAAAAACTACTGGCACCCAGACATATTGTAATTATTCCATTTGTATGAAATATCCAGAATAGGCATATCCATAGAAAGCTCATTAGCAGTTGCCAGGGACTGAGTGGGAAATGGAAAGCAATTGCTAATGGATACAGGGTTTCTTCTTGGGGTGATAGAACTAGGGGTGATGATTGTACACCTCTGTGAAAAACCACTGAAATGTACACTTTAAAAGGGTGAATTTTATGGCATGTGAGTTATATCTCAATAAAAATTACAGCATTCATGAGAAAAAAGATGTTTTGTGTATATATATATATATATATATATATATATTTACAATGGAATACTACTCAGCTATAAAAAGATGAGATCTTGCCATTTGCTATGACATGGATAGACCTTGAGGATATTAGGCTAAGTGAAATAAATCAGACAGAGAACAACAAATACCGTATGATTTCACTCATATGTGGAATATTTAAAAAGTAATATAAAACCAAACCAAACAAAAACAAACTCATAGATAACGAGGCCAAAGTACTGGTCACCAGAGGGAGAGTGAAATGGGTAAAGGGGACCAACTGTATGGTGATGGATGGAAAGAAAACTTTTGGTGGTAGGTGCACTGTAAGTGTATACAAAAGTTGAAACATAATGTTGTACACATAAAACTTCTATTATGTTATAAACCAATGTTCAATTTTAAAAAATCTTTCTGAGGTCTTTAAAAAAATAAATTATGTTTGATGACATGTCTATGTAGTTTCTCCAAATCTTTTTGGTAATTTAAAACTTTAGAGTATTTCTAAAGTAAGCTAAATGATGGAAGTTTATTGAATATCCAGATCATTTCCAAATAAGATAGAATAATTAATTGTTGAGCATGTCTAAGTTAAGCATAGTTAATTAATTGTTGAGCATGTCTAAGTTTAACTACTTTTATCTTCTTATAAGATTAAGAAGCCAAAGATGTTTGGGTTTATCCCATACATCTTGTACCACATTAAGGAGAGAAATTATGCTATGAGAAAATCTGTGTTTCTAGAGGTTGTGGAGTATGTTCATAAGTTTTCCAATCAGGAAATGCTAGTATGACAGTTCACAATTGCTTGCTTCTTGGTTTTCTCTAGAGATTAGGGGTTTTAAGAATACAATTAATACATATAATTGGGACTACTAAAATTAATAAGGAAAACATCTTCATATGCAACAGAAAAAAAGAGTTTAAGGATCGTAAATGCATTTTGTTAAGGGAAAAGAAAGTAATTTTGTCCTAAGAGAAGTTAAAAAATAGAGAAAAGGGGAAAGCATGGGACAAAATCTGAAGGTAAAAAAGGAAGTTACAGGTTTGTGAAACAGAATCCCTGAGAAAAGAGTTTTGTATGTGATCAGGACTGGCTAACACTGGAATAAATTTAATTGAGTGAATAAGTTTTAATATTAAAAGTAAGCTGGTACAAAAGTAGAGTCTGGTTTTCTCTCTGTTAATAGGACAAAGTTTTCTTGCAGTATTGATCTGCTTTTGATAATAGATTGTAAAGTTTCTTTACCTTTTAAGTTCCCTTTCATAACTTTCTGTAGTTTACCTTTGAAATCTTTTAGTGTCACTTTGGTTAAATAATTAACTGAGTATTGTTTCACAGTGACTGTGATTCTGTTTGACCAAGTGTTTCCAAGTGTTTTAAAACCTTTTGATATCTTTGACAAACCCCCCAAATCAATTCTGAATGAAGTCCTTTTGACCTCTAGCTAACTTTGGGGTGTTTCAGAGGTTCCCTGAAACATCTCAAAGAGAGGTATTAAACTAATGAGGCTTATTTTGGTATGTTGAATTATGTCGGAAGCATTGTCAAATGAGTGATGATAAATTTTCTTAGATTATATTGTATGGGCAACTATTATTAATATAAATGTTCTAGAAGTTATATGAAATTCCTAAAAATCAGATATGTGTTGGTATGTTGTCAGTCATAATTCTGGTTATTATCTTAAAATTTTGTATGTCACAGAAATATCAAAATTTCCTTTTCAATTGCGTTGTAGTCATGTCTTTAACCATGCCATTCAAAGTCTTTTGTCATTTACAGACAGTTATTGTTTTACTCTGATGTCTTTACAAAGATGAAACTCTTCAAGAAGATTAATAAAAAGGACTTTTTGACAAGAGCAGGTTTCTGATAACTTTTAGATAATACCACTGAACTGGGTAAGAAATTCCAGAACACTAATAGAAAAACTTTATGACTTCATAAACTGTTAACGGAAATCATGATCAACAAGAATTAGTTACAAAGGGCTGAATGATCATTTTTATGACTTTCTGTCTGAAATACTACTGTCTTTTAATCTTCCTTTTCCAGATATAAGGAAAATTTCCCGCTTAAGCTAACTATAACTTGGAGCAGTTTGGTAAATTACACCTTTGTAAGCAGAATTGAAACATTTGTCTTTTTCTCTGTAACATCTCTCCAGAATTTGAAATTATTAGTGAGTATACTTATTTTTATGGCAGTATAGTTATTTGCATAAGTTCAATAAAAATGTGTTCTTCTTATAACAGGACACAAATGGGAACATTGGTTATATTACCAAGGCTTTGACTGGAATGTCATGTTTGAGAATTACATAGAATCAGATATAACCAGACAGCTTTAAAGAACTAAGATGGACTTTATGGAGCCATTTCCTTAGGAAAAAAACAGTCTGATACCTTGCTTACAGAGTTCCCAGCAACCTTACCAGGTGACTAAGAAAGGTCACTTCCTGGCAGGTGTAAGAACCTAAAGATATTTTGGGGGCCTTGAGAAGAAAGGAATTCACCCAACTCTATAAGTATTACAGTCAAATCTCATGGTGAGTCCTTGGAATGACGTTCCTGGCTTCAGGAGTCTTTCAACAGTCAATCTGAGATTCCTTATAAAAAGTTCTATTGAAGTAAATTTACAGAAGCCTACATGATCAATTGCCATTCTTGTTACACTTATGTAAATAATCAGGTCAAACTTACTGAAACCAAACTTATTTTGCAAATAAATTAGTCTTAATTTGTCTATGTTTGGTGGGAATTAAAGTAATTTTAGAGAAAAAAATATGTTTTAGTGGATATTAAGGTCTAGTGCTGTAATTGTATTTCAGGTTAGGTAATTACAGCCTGAACTCACTTCCTAGATGGCTCCTTATCGCTGTATTGCATTATAGCAAAGTTTAACTGAATTATTAAAAGGACATTATAAGTCTGTTTCTGAAGTTTATCAAAGAGAGAAATACCTTTGGATGAAGATCAGATACCCCATAACCTACAACCAGGAGATTATATATACTGGAAAAGACATCATTTAAAGGACTCTCTCCAGCATAGATGGGAAGGCCCTTATCATGTATTCTTTTTTTTTTTTTTTTTTTTTTTTTGCGGTACGTGGGCCTCTCACTGTTGTGGCCTCTCCTGTTGCGGAGCACAGGCTTCGGACGCGCAGGCCCAGTTGCCATGGCTCACGGGCCTAGCTGCTCCGTGGCACGTGGGATCTTCCCGAACCGGGGCACAAACCCGTGTCCCACTGCATCGGCAGGCGGACTCTCAACCACTGCGCCGCCAGGGAAGCCCTCCCCTTCCCTTTTCATCTGTGAATGAGAAGGACATGCCTTGGGCATCCTAGTCCATTAATAGGGGGACCATAGAAGACCAATTGGATACCATAGCCAACTAGACCCTGTTGCTAGAGAACTCTCCCTTTACGAGCTTTCTCTGCTACTGCCCTCCAACTCAAAGCAACCAAAGAAATTGCCATGGGTTCCCCTTTAAGAATCTGCGTGCCACATTCAGTAGAAGCACTTTTTAAAATATTGAAGTATAGTTGATTTACAATATTGTGTTAGTTAAAGGTGTACACCAAAGTGATTCAGTTATATATATATATATATTTTTTCAGATTATTTTCCATTGTAGGTTATTACAAGATACTGAATAAAGTTCCCTGTGCTACACATTAAATGCTTGCCACTTATCAATTTTATGTACAGTAGTCAGTAGAAACACTTTTAAACTTTCACACACTCAACATCTTTCTGCTAGTAGATGCACATCTTAGGAGATTTTGTTACTGACCCCTTTGAGTCAGGTCCCAACAGGTGTTCTCCGGCCGGCAATTGAACAAGACCAAGGAAAGCTTGAATCTGATCAAAGAATGGAGGGTGTGAGCTTGTGCTCTAGAGCACAGACTCTCCCCCATCTCCACAAGCCATGGACAGAGCTGCTTTACTGCGTTCCCAACAGCGGGGCGGAAGTGGAGTCCTCACCTGTCCCGTGAAGCTGCTCTGCTCATGCTCCACTTCACAGCGCGAGGAGCATCTCTGCACACCACCTGCCGCCGCCATCTTGAATTGAGTGTCGTGCGCAGCTGCTGCACATGGTCCTGAGCTGAAGTGTTGGGCAGCCATTTCTCACTCGGAACTGTGGTCTGAAGTGCTGGGTGTGAGGCCTCTACACGCAGCACCTTATGAGCAAGGGAAACTAGACTAAGCACAAAGGAAAAGAAAAAAAAGGTTAGATTTTATTTAATTACCCAGATTCTATTTTTACTTCCTGGGAATTGTTAATGGGCTTTGCTGATGACAAATCCTGCCTCCATCGCTAGTTCCGCTCCTCATTCTTGAGGGGCGCTGAGAGGCGCAGGTCTGTCTTCTGTAACTGCTTCCTGTTGAATTGGGATGTAGGTATAACCCCGGGGAGAGGAGCAGGACTTTTCCCCAACCACCTTTAGATGTGTTTGATTGTCGCCAGGGCTCAGCCCTAAGCATTTGTACCCCTGAGCAACCCCCTTTTGTCTAACCTTTTAGAGACAAAGAACACCAGACAGTAAGATATATGGCCCAAATATTAGCAAGAGAATAATTGTCACATGTCATATTTTCCTAAGCATGAAGGTATCTAGGTCTTTTGCCTGTAGGCAAAAGTGTGCCCTCATGTGCAGGCTCACTGCCGTGGCCTGAATCTCTCTGGTTACACTTTTGTAGTTTTTTTGAAAGAGAAGCTTCAGGTCAGAGAGGTTCACTCTCAAATAGTCAAGGGGATCTGTTGCCCCAGGTTGTCTCTCGGGAGGTTGGGGCTCAGGGACCCTCTACACTTGAGTGTAATGTCCCCACAGAGTGATTCTCTGCTACTTTAGGAGAGAGTGGGTGTTTAGGATCACCAGGTGGGGTCCATTCCCCTTAGGAGTGAACTGACCTTGCAAGCTACCGGTTTCTCAGGTTTTTAGGTGCACCCAGTCTCCTGGCTTCAGCGGGTAGAGGGCCAATTCGGTGGGTGTGGGCAGCATTTGGTTACCATGTTCCATGACAGCTTTCATGGTTTCTCCTACCTGGAGGGCATACTTGAGTTGTTCCATTTCAAGAGGGTTAAGGTGTCCCTTCTCTCAGTCTTGGGTCTACCATACATGAGTTCAAATGAACTTAACTTTAACTTATCCCTTGGGGCTGACTGCATGCCGAGCAGGGCAATCGGAAGCAACTTAATCCAATTTTCTTAAGTTTCCTAACATAGCTTGGCTAAGGCCCATCTCAAGGTCTGATTGGATCTCTCTACTTTCACTGGTGATTGGGGTCTCCAGGCTGAGTGCAAGATCCATTTTATGCCCAGGGCACTTGTCATCCCCTTTGTCACTTGAGACACAATTGCTGGACCACTATCACTTTGTAGGGATCCTAGGAGCCCAAACCTGGGGATTATTTCTTTTAGTAATGCCTTAGCCACCTCAGCTGTGGTTCCAGTTCTAGCAGAGAATGCTTCTTTCCGCCCGGAAAATGTGTCTTGCTAGCACCAAAAGATAGCTGAAGTTGCCTGGTACTCTTGGCATGACAGTGAAATAAATCTGCCAGTCTTCTCCAGGATATGTCCCTCTGGTCTGAATTGGCCTTATCTAGGGGTCTCTGGGAGGTCTGGTTTTGGGGTTGTTCATTGTGCAGGTGAGGCATGTCTCAACTATCTGCCCGATTGTACTTTTCATGCCAGAAGTTATCATGACCCCAACTAACCAATTATATAAGAATTCCCTTCCATAGTGAGTTTCTTGATGATCCTCCCTGATGGCTTGACAAGCTGCAGTTTGGGGAAAGAAGTATTGCCCATGGTCATTAACTAGCCACCCAGGGCCTCCTAGATCTCTACTGAAGCCCCATTTGGGGGCTGTGTCTAATTCTTCCTTTGTATAGACTGGGGAGTAATTGGATGGATCTGGCCTCTTAGGTATGAGTGGTAATTGCCAAGTTAGTAGTTCTAGGGCCATCCTTTTGGCAGTTGCCTCTGCCTACTGTTTCCCGTTATTACCTCTGCATCCCCTTTTGGTGACCCCTACAGTGAATCACTGTCACTTTTTTAGGAAGCTGCACTGCTCCTAGGAGTCTCAATATGTTTAAGCCATGTTTCACCTGCTTATTCTCCACAATAAGCATAATTCTTTCCTTCCAAATAGCCCCAGGTGCGTGTAGGATGGCATACACATACCAAGAGTCTGTGTAAACTATTTAAAGTCTTCTCTGTCCTGAGCTCTAAGGCTTGGGTGAGGGCTATCAGCTCTGCCTTTTGGACAGAAGTCCCTGGGGGTAGGCTTCTTGCTTCTATGACTTAGGTGTGGGAGGTCACTGCATATCCCCCCAGCCCTTTTCCCTCCCTCATAACACTGCTCCCATCTGTGAACCATTCCTTTTTGGCGTTTGGGAGAGGCTCACTTCCTAGGTCGGGATGAATGGAAAAGATCATCTCTATGATTGCTATACAATCATGCTCCAGGGGCCCCATTTCTGTGCATAGCAGGGTGGAAGCATTTAGTGAGTGACAGATTTTTATGGTAGCCACTGGCTTGTCTAAAAACATAGCCTGAACTTGAATCGACCTTTTGGGAGATAGGTATTTTGTTTCCTTCGAACTTACTAAACCCTGAAACTGGTATGAAGTCCACATGGTGATTGGCTGACCAAATGTTAACTTTTCAACCGCCTTTAGCAAGGCTGTAGTAGCTGCTACTGCCTGTAGGCAAGGAGGCCATCCCTTAACATTTTGATCTAATTGTTTAGAGAAATAAGCAACCACCCGAGTAAGGGGTCCCAGTTTTTGAGCTAATACCCCAAGACCGATTCCCCTTCTCTCATTAATGTAGAGGTCAAAAGGTTTAGCTAAATCTGAAAGGGACGTAAGGGCCTGAAGTAATTGCTCTTTCAATTCTTGAAAGACTCTTTTGCGTTCTGAATTCCATTCAAAAAGATCATCATTCTTTCCTTTCAACTTTTCATGTAGAGGCCTAACTATTAGACCATAGTTAGGGATCCAGAATGCAGCAAAACCTGACCATCCCCAGGAAAAACCCCTAAGCTGTCTTCCAGTTTTAGAAAGAGTGAGGCTTCAAATGGCTTCTTTCCTTCCTGCGTAGGCTTCTCTGACCTTCCGTGAGAAAGAAGCCTAGGTGGGTCACCCTAGTTTGTGATATTTGAGCCTTTTTTGGGGGGCACATTACATCCTTTATTGGCTAGGTGGTTCAGAGTGGTTACAGTATTCTTGTCAGAGGCCTCCTTAGTAGGGCTGGCATTGAGAATGTTGTCTACATACTGGAGGAGGGTAGGGAAGAGATCAAGAAGGTCCTCGGGGAGGGTCAAGAACTGGTATTACCTCAGTGGAGGAGAGCCCACATCCCCTTTGAAGGCCTTTGTTCTGATATAAGGCTATTTAAAAACTGGACATAGGGAATTTCATCCCATTTCTTTTTTTTTTTTTTTTACATTTTTTTGGCCACACCGCATGGCATGCAGAGCTTCCCAGACCAGGGATCAAACCCGTGCCTCCTGCAGTGGAAGCATGGAGGCTTAACCGATGGACCACCAGGGAAGTCCATCCCATTTCTTTTGTCTCTGGCATAGCAGGTGCAACTGTAAAATGGTGTTGTAATATAGGGACCCATTGACGGGCCAACTCTCCCCATCTCCCAGCCAATATTGGGGCCAGGCTGTATTACATTGGAAGATTAAATGTTTTGCGGTCAGGGGGTGATACCCCAAAAACTTCCAGTTCTGTGGGGTACACCCTAACGGGCTATGGTTTAGTATGGTGGATGTTTTGTTCCTTATACCTTAGATGTTCTGTTTTGGATTTGTTTCCAACTACCCACGGTCGGGGGCGGGGGGTTGGGGGGGCGGTTGGAGTGATTTGTTGGCAGACAAATACCACCATATTTGACCCAAATAAGGTTTATGGTTCAGGAAACTTGGAACCAGTACCAAACTGTTCATGGATTCCTCAAAAAACCAAAACAGGAGGTGTCAAATTGGCATGGATTCTGATATAACTGAGGGTCCCCCTTGAATTTATAATGATCCATGCTTGAGATAGTAAGTCCCTCCTCAGTTGGAATATCTCACAGGAGGTAAGACTGCCTCTGGGCCAGAGCAGCTTAGCTGCCTTAGTTCCTGACCGGCTTGGTCTGTTAGGGAGTGGCACGGCTGTCTGAGGCGGGGGTTTCTTTCCTCCTTTCAGCTGAAAAAGGAGGAGTTTTTGGACTTCTGAGTGAGGGCTAAAAGCAGGAGGGATTCCCATGGGGTACTTACCAGACCTCTGGGGCAACTGGCATTCTGTGCTGGTACTGGGAGGAGAGCCCTAGAATCTTGGTCGATAAGGAATCCAAGGTTCACTTCACAAGCAGTTAGGGGAAGAGAGGTTGGGTGGTGGGTGTTTCCTTTCTCACCAGCAGCTCACAGGGCATCCTGATAGTGGGGTTTCTGGTCTTGCAAACAGCTTACAGGAGAAACTGACACTGACCAGAAGAGGTCAAGTCACTGGTCGAGTACCTACCGCAAGACCTTTTCCCACTCGGGCATCCCTGGTGTCCTTTCCTGAATTCGGGTTGAGCATCCGCTTTCTGTTCTGTCAGGTGGTCCTCATTACTGGGCCTTTTACTGGTCTTGCCTCTTGGCACATGGGGCTGACCACTTTCCTTTACCAAACTGAAAGTGACTATGGAGAATGCTACTGTTGACCCCAGGAGGTCAGTGAGGAGGGCAGAAAGCCCTGGTGCAGCCAATATTGCCTAGTATAGGGGTCAAGAGGACAGCACTACAGGTAAGACAGCAGCCAAGACTGCGGTGGTTCCTTCTCATCCACAGGTCCCTTCTGTCCCTGTGTTACCAAACCAAACTTGGGTCCGCTCACTCACATGAAGTAAAGCCAATCTACTGACACCAGATTGTGGTGAAGGAAAGTGCAGCATTTTTTGTAGACACCATACAAGGGGTCCAGGGCAGCCAATACTCAAAACTCCCTGATGGGTTTCAGGTAAGCATTTTTAAAGGCAAGGTGTAGGAGGGAAGTCACAGGGTGTGTGATCAGTTCGTGCAAAATTCTCTGATTGATTGATGGTGAAGTAACAGGGCAGTGTCACAGGGGTTAACATTATCAATCCTCAGGCTCCAGTAGGTCTGGGAGCTATGTGCTCATGGTCATCGAGTAGTTAACTTCCTCCATTCGGTGGAGGTTTTAACATCTGTAAAACAACTCAGGAAATGTGCATCAAATACTGTTATCTAGGTACTTCAGGGAGGAACTAAAGACTGCCATATGGCTGATCAACTGTTTACATTCTTACTATTTCTCCTAGCTCAACTGCTATTTTTGTCACTACATGTTCACATCCTTTCAATCATTAATTCTCCTAAATAGCTCCTATGTTATTGCCTTGTTAGATGCCATCTTACTGCCAAAACAATTAGCAATTATTAAGGTGCCTGGTCATTTAAAGTTTGATATTGATGAAGGTCATG
The DNA here is from genome assembly GCF_011762595.2 of Tursiops truncatus. Taxonomy (NCBI): domain Eukaryota; kingdom Metazoa; phylum Chordata; class Mammalia; order Artiodactyla; family Delphinidae; genus Tursiops; species Tursiops truncatus. The sequence goes on along the minus strand of NC_047039.1, from coordinate 85,082,336 downwards.
GAAACCATCAGACCTGTGAGGCAGCTAAAAGAGCTGCTCTCCCAAACTCTTCTTGTTTACTTATGATTTCCCCCATTGTGAATGACACTAGAGATTTGAAGGAGGTAATTAGATATGGGAACAGCATGCTACTGCTAAAGAAAAGCAAAAATGGAAAGATGCTAAATGCATCTATAATCCTGAGTCTAAGTTATGGGATAGGCTAGACATCGTCTGGCCCTATCCAATGTCACACAAGAAACAAATAATATTAAAATTGACACATGAAATGATACATTGAGGTACAGACAAAATGTTAGATTGGGGATGACAACAGTTTTGGAACCCTTCTCCCAGAGTTGCCTCTGAGTTATTTCAAAGGTGTCTTGTTTGCCCAAAACATAATCCAGGCAAGCTTGTACACACATCAGTGAGCCATTTCCCTTTACCCAAAGGCTCTTTCAAGTTATGGCAATTAGATTTTACTCAATTACCTCCTTCACAAGGTTGTAACTGTTTTGGTAATGGTTTGTATGTATTCTCATTGGGTGGAAGCTTTTCTTGTCAAAGGGCTAGTGCTCTTGCCATGGCCAAAATTCTATTGGAAAAAATAATTCCCATGTGAAGAATTCCACTGGAATTACCTAGTGATAGAGGAACCCATTTCGCTGGTCAAATTCTTAGTGCAGTCTGTGATACTTGGCCAATTCCACAACATTTCAGTTGTGCTTATCACCCTCTGTTCTGGGTTGGTTGAGAGGACAAATGGTATTATTAAAACACAATGCTAAATATGTAGAAATTTTTAGCCTCTCTAGATCACAATTTCTGCCCATTGTTTTAATGAATTTGATATCTATCTCAAGTATCTATGTGCTACTAAACATAAGGGTGTTGACCCATGTTTCTCATTTAAAGAAGGCTTCTGTCCCCCCAGTGGACAGTGGAACCAACTGGAAATTTTAAACTCAAGTTGACCTGGAATTGAAGAAGATGACATCTGAATGAATAGCTTTACCAAGACTGGACCAGGTCTGTATTTTTTTTTTCAGAACAATTTGTTGATTTGCTATTGCCTTTCTAATTATTCTTCTAGGAGAATTTTCTATATATTATAAACACGTTACCATTTATAACCTGTATTCTTGTATTCTTTCTTATGGACCTCCTTGCACATAGTGAAGGCTTATGCTTGATATTTAATTTAAAGAGCATCTCACAAATGCTTTGGAAAACTGGACATGAAGCATTGTTGGATTGAAGTATTTGGACTGCTGTTTATCTTAATAGGTATTCTAATGGTTTTTGCCTTACTACACACAATAGGAATTCTCAGTTGGTGGTAAAACCCCATGAAATCAGAGGAACTTGCTGCCTTTATGACTGTTTTTTCCTGGTACTCATATACTGGCCAACATACTGAACCACCCCTCTTTAGATTCTCCTTATAATGACTTTTGTTGTTAGGAATAATTTTAACTCTTGGTTTGGCCTTTTATCTTCTCTTGTGACCCTCATTGCTGATAATGATGCTTTACTGCACTCTTTTGTTTCTACCCTGCAGAAACTTTCTGATTTTGCAAATCTTATTGACTGTTGGATTTGTGCTAGAGCAAACCACAGTCATGATGCTCCAGAATTAGTGGATTGACCTCTGTCCTCAGGGGAATGGAAGGCCCTAACAAACAAAAATGTAGGGTTCTGTTTTGGTATCTTTGAAAGCAAGCACTCATCACCTTCCCTCTGGGAGACATGTCCCAGATATTACTACTTTCCATTGGGTTTCCACTGCTCATAAAGGAATACTTCTTACTCGAATCTGGATGTTGACTCATAATACTTCCCTATGTTTTGAAAATATAAATGGTACTGGTAAAACATTATATTACCTTCCATTGCATGTCTGTGCCTATACACTCGTATGATTCAGATGATCCTGAGTTCACTCCTCCTTGGAGTCTACATGACTAAAATGTAACTTCTCACAATGAATCCTTGTGGTAGCGCAATGAAATCTATAACAGAACTGGATATTGGGACACGGAGGTACTCCCCCTTAATAGGACAATGTGGGGAATTTATCACAAATCTGTAAAATGGTGGGAAGTTAATTCCACCTACCTCTTCTCTGGAGACTCCCCAAATCTTAGGCAAAATTTTGATCCATAATAAACTCATTTATTACTCCAGGCATATAGAAATATAAGATGTTCTTACAGCCACTTACACAATTCCAGTCAACCAGATTATCATGTACTCAGTGAAGATGAATTTTTTTGACCATGAAATTTCTTCTTTTGAAACTGATAAAAGAATTTCAGTTCAAGAACCTACTTATTCTTTGTCCCTAGAAGGTTCTGGGCATTTTGTATGTGTAGCACAAATATTTACTCAACTTTTCCTACTAAATGGAAAGCGTGTTGTGGAATCATTGCTCTTGCCCTTGACGTCACTGTTAGAAAGACCCTTCCCTCTACTGCTCACATACCAAACTTAAGGTCTTTCTCATATCGGTTAAAAAGATCTCAGAGAAGCTGAGAAGGTTATAATTTTGAATATATGCCAACTAATAACCCAATTGTAGACAGAAAGGGTTTGGTCATGCTTTTGCCAGGGCCTTCCTCCCTTGGTTTGGGGTAGAAAAAGCAATACACAATTATCCAAAGTTATGACCAACCCCTTCAATGCTTCTGTCTAAGCATTTGAATATCATGAAACTCAAACTGATAGCCTGGCAGAAGCTGTGCTACGAAATAGAAGGGCACTTAATATCTTGACAGTTCAACAGGAGGCACCTGTATATTACTAGGGGAAGAATGTTGCTTTATATCAGTCAGTCTGGCAAAGTAACACAAGAACTAAAGGTAATAAAAGGTAACATCAATCTGCTGGCTGAAATAGGATACACACCAAAACCTGAGGATTATCTAGATCTCTCTAGTTGGTTACCATCAGGAATAGGGTCATGGTTAAGAACAGTATTACAAACTGGATTATTATTGTTTATCTTAATAATATGCATTGTTATATTAACCAAATGCTTGCTAAAAATTATAACCTCTGTTGTAACTTGCTTAACTACCCAGGCTATGTTTGCACAGTTGACTATGTTAGATGTTCTTCATTGAGACAGACTTTATGAATCAGAAGATTTGGAAGAAATTATTGCTAATGCCTTCACAAGACCCTTCCCCCCCCACAACTGAGGAACTAGATGGAACCGGAGCAGGTAATCAAACCACTCTGGCCGTGAGCAACTAATGGTGCTCTGTTGACATTTTGTCAGGAAAAATCATGAGCCAAAGGGGGAAATGTGGAAGGAGTTGTCAGTAATAACTCCACTTTGTACTTTAGGACTCCATTTTGTTAGACTGTGAATTGTGTTTACCCTGCTGGGAAAAAAATTATTTGCTCAGAAAGGAATCCCTAAGAATTGTGCAAAAATGTGCCTTAACTAATAACAAATGAGACATCATTGACAAGCCAATAAATTGTAACAGAAAAAAATATATATACATTCCAATCATATCTCTTGGCAAACAAATTATGTAAAACAAATACACTTTTCCATTTTCCTTTAAAATCCCTTGCTTTTCGTTCCCCAGATGGGACACTGTTCTGGTTACTGCTGGAATCTGTGCTACCGAAATTATGATCCTAAGATTCCTGAAACACAGGTTTCTTTGTTTTATAGCCTGCCTCTTTTTTCTCAGATGACACTAACAAACATTCTCCACTCAACAAAACTTTAGTCAGGCTCTTAAATCTTCTCCTAGGTCCAGCTGTGCATTTCCCCTTTGGGGAGGAGGGGAGGATATTCTGCAGTGCTCATTTGGATATGGAGTTGGCTTGAGACCTCACTGCTCTTTTAAGAAGTGCCTAGATTTTTGGTCATTTCATTCATGATATGTGAATGAAATAAAAGTTACAAATTATGATAGATCACATCTTCAACTACCATTTAAATTAGCATTTATAATATACTTAGTGAATACTTAATGACTTCACAGTAAACACTAAGTTATCTTGCTCAGCTATCACCTAGTTATGTATAGGATCTTTTATTAAACCACTGGGGCCTATGAAATAAATGATTTTTGAGAGGTGAAGCTCAGCAATGATCTCTCTCAATGCATGAAAGCCCTTCACTAGTAATTACAGACACTTTTCAGGTATTTCCTTTATGATTCTCTTCTACTTTTGCACAGTTTTCTCTCCTACATGTTCTGTGCAATATGTTAGAATTAAAGGGTAGAACCAGGAGTTCATAATCATTCATTTGCCATTCATTGTGGGGAAGAATTAAGGGAGGAATACAAGGGATGGGAGTGCTGGGGTGGGAATAGGGATATGCGAGATGATCAAGGACAGCAGGGAGCAAGCCACATGGAAATCTAGAGGAAGAATATTCTAAGCAGGGGGAACAGCAAGTGCAAAGGCCTTAAGGTGAGAGTGTGTTTGATGCATTGGAGGAACAGCAGGGCCTGTGTAGCTAGAGGACAGAAGGGGAGGGTGGTTGGATAGGAAGCCAGACAGGAGCCACCAGCCACATCCTGCAGGATCTTGCTGGCCATTGTAAGAACTGTGGCTTTTGTTATGAGTGAAATATACCCAACTCTGATCTGCCCCTAGAAATTATGTCTGGTGCTCTTCAGGAAAAGCATCAGAATCCATAATAGTACAGCCTGGGCCCTATACACAGAAAGCCAGCCACTGACTAACAAATACTTCAATTTATTAAGTGCTGTGCACGTCATCCAGAAGATGCCTTGGCAAATGAGGTCAGTACTAGGCTAGATGCTGTTACTATGTCCTGAGCCTCTGGATAAAAGTTAGGTACTCCACTCCTCTCTGGCAAAATCTAAAAGTAATGGAAGGAGCAAGAAGCTGCATAGTGTAGGGGAAGAATGGTTTTGGAGACTTGAAGCATCCGTAGACAAAAAGACCTAGATTTAAATCCAAACTCTGCCACTTACTAGCTGTGTAACTTATACAAACTCATAATCCCTCTGAGCCTCAGTTTTCTTCACTCGGAATGAAAATAGTAGCTTCCTTATAAGAGTGTTGTGAGCACTAAAATAATGTGAATTATGTGTTTTGCACAGTGCCAGCAAATAACCACTTCATTATTAAGTATTAAGCTAGGCTGACCAGCTCTGGCACTTGAACAAGATCATTCCTTTGGCCAAACGTCAATTTTTCCATCTGTAAGATGAGTATGACTATCTATCTGCCAAAATTAAGTGTTGAGGGTGCTTTGGACTCAAATGAACCACCAAAGCCACTTCTGGGAGAGACTGACAGGTGAGTGGAAAGAGCCACAGACCTACTTCCCATGCGTGGCTAGGTAATTTGATTAGAGCAAACCTTTCTGTTTGTTTGTTTTTAAATTCTGGCTTTTGGAGTATTGCACTTGGCAAATTACCTTCTCAAATATTTTTTCCTCATTTACAAATTGGGGATGACAGTCTCTAATGTACAGAAGTAAAGTGAGGAATTTTCATACGGTATCTGGCATAATGCGGGGTACAGTGGGGATTAGGGGTGGAAGTGGTGTCCGCTATTATTTTTATTATTGGCAAAAACAAATCTAATGGACCTGAGGACACGGGGAGGCGGAAGGTTTAGCTGGGACGAAGTGAGAGAGTATCGTTGACATATATATACTACCAAGTGGGAAGCAGCCGCATAGCACAGGGAGATCAGCTCGGTGCTTTGTGACCACCTAAAGGGGTGGGATAGGGAGGGTGGGAGGGAGACGCCGAGGGAGGAGATATGGGGATATATGTAAATGTATAGCTGATTCACTTTGTTATACAGCAGAAACTAACACAACATTGTAAAGCAATTATACTCCAATAAAGATGTTAAATAAATAATAATAAAAAATAAGAATGCACATTAAAAAAAAACCCCAAATCTCCTCCCACGATTAAGAGAACACGCTTGATGGCCAGCTGGGGCTGTGAACACTGCAGATACCTAATCCTTCCAGCATTTCAACTTCCTTTGCCCTGAGCCTGCTTTTCCCTTTATGCCCATCAGTTGGCGCCTTTTGCCGTCCTTTTTTCCCCAAGCTGGCTTCTGGGGGCTGCAGTCGCTCCCCAGCTCTCAGGTCACATGGCCTGCCAGAGCGAGGGGACTCCGCGCCGGAGCTGCGCCGCAGGAGGTGAGGTTTCCGCGCGCACCCGGCTGCGCCCGCTCTTCGGAGGCCTCAGGGTCCGGCGATGGCTCCTCCATGGGCATGGGCCAGATAGACGAGGCGACACCAGCAGCGGCCTTCAGCGTGCGCAGGGGACGGAGCTGACCGCCCCCACCGGGTAGGTTTCCGCTGCGCACGATCTGCTCAGCCCCCTTGGCATCATGACTGGAGCGCCCACCCCGGAGACGTCTCCAGAGCGAGGGAAAAAGAATTAGGGTTGCTGCAGCTGGCACGCGGAGAGCAATTGCAGGGTCTGGCGCAGCCTGGGAGGGCCTGCGACCCCGGCGGTGTTCTCTGGGCGGGCGGGCTTCGCTGCGGCCCCGCTCGTGGCGGTGGCTGCTTCCTGCCGGAGGACTGCGGGGACCCCAAAAGGGCGTCCCCCGCGCGGCCAGGGCCGGGATCTGCGCAGGGATGACAGTGTTGCAGCGAGCTTGCCTCCCTACCCCTTGTCCGCTTCCGTGGCGCCGCGAGGCCGACAGAAAGGCTGGAGCCGGGCGTGTGCGAGTCCAGGTAAGACCCAGCTCCTGCCCAGCGTGGTTCGGCCGAGCAGCCTAAGGGAGGATCGCCTAATGGCCGCCCGCTCGTGGCTGCCTCTGCCGCGTGTCGGCCCCTCGGGCCAGCCCCACGCACCGACACGCGCGCTGCTGCGGCGTTGGGTTTCTGCGGGCGACCTCGCAGCCCCTAGACCGAGGAAGGGCAACCGGGCAGAGAAGGCGTCCTTCCCATCTCCCGGAAAGACCGGACCGAGGGAGTCAACCCGGCGATTGAGACTGTTAGTTTCTTCCTACGGGTGGGGAAACAGACCCGAGCGCGGTGGGGACACCCCAAGGTCAGTGGCAGACACTAGATCCACTCTGGTCCTCCGCTGACATTCTCGTTCCATGAGGGATAGTTAGGACCACCCCGGCTCGGCTCGCCCTCTCCCTGGCCTCTGGGTGCGGGCGTTGCCAGTGCCGCACTGCGCTCGCAGTATTGGAGAGTGGGTGTAACCCCGGCATCCCCTGCTTGTCCCTTTTTCTACCCTAGGTGAGGGGACACAAGGGCGGATCCAATGATAATCTCACTATGCCGATCATTAGCAAAACCTGCGTGTGTGTGTGTGTGTGTGTGTGCGCGCGCGCGCGCGCGCGTGTGTGCGCGTTTCCCCTGCGTGCGTGTGTGTGTGTGTGTGTGTGTGTGTGTGTGTGTGCGCGCGCGCGTGTGTGCGCGTTTCCCCTAGAGAACTAAACCTCGTAAGGCGGACTGGCTTTTAGGTATGCATTTCTAGAGTGCACTGCACCAGGTATTTTAGGAGGTGAGAAGAGAAAACCATGTTTGTCTAACATTATTAAAATTAGAATTTTTTAAAAGGATAAGCTTATTACAAAACATTCAGGAAACAGAAAAATGTAAAGGAGAAACTAAAGATAATTTAAAACTTCATCTCCTAGATTGTTGAGATTTCCTAGATATATTAAAATTTTCTCTGCATACACATTTAATCCAGTAACGTGGGCAAAACATATTGTTTCAGTTTGTACGTCTGATTACCCAGGGGGAAGCAAATCTTTTTCCTCTATGTATTGGCCTTTTGCATTTGTGTGTGTGAATTGACTATTAATACTTTTGCCCCTTTTTCAGTTGGAGTGTCTTTCTGTTCCTGATTTTTAAGCGCTCTTTATATATTACACATTAAGTTAGTAATTCTGTTATCTATGTTGCACAGTCTTTACCAATTTACTTAATGTTTTTGTCAGTTTTTCATCTTTGGCCGTTCAGCTCTATTCTTCTTTTTTCTTTATGGTTTCTGCTAGAGTATTTTGCTGAGAAAGGCCTTTACTAACCCAAGTTTGTATATTCTCCTGTATTTTCTTCATGTACTTTTAAGCTTTGGTTTAAAATTTTTAATGTGTAATTTATTCTAGTTTAAGTTGTAAAGTGGAGAGCTAATTACTTTTCCTAAATGGTTAGCCAGTTGCTACAAAGCTATTAAGTTCATTTTTTACCCCTGATTTAGACTGCTACAATTATGGTATATTAAATTATTATATATTTATATCTGTTTGTAGATTTTTGCATGTGTCTATCAGTATATTTTCGTGCCAGTGCCATGTTATTTTAATTACTGAAGTTTTATAACAAGTTTAATATCATATTACCCAGTATCACCTTCCTGGCTTTTTAAAAAATCAGTTTTATTAAGGTATAGTTTCCATGCAGTAAAATGCACCATTTAAATGTATATTTTGATGAATTTTGTCAAATATAACGACCATCACAATAAAAAATTATGGAGCACTACATAAACTTAATGTCATCCTTGCACAGGGGCCATGCTAATCTTCAATATATCATTCCAGTTTTAGTATATGTCCCAGCAAAGCGAGCATTTCCTAGCAGTTTTTATTAGTACTAATTCCAGGTTATCTTTAGAATAGTTTGGTCAAATTAACCAGCCTCCTCCTGTTCCACCAAAAGAAACAAATCATGTTTGGATTTCTATAGGATTTTTGATAATTAAGGTCCTGAGAGTAGAACCCCTGTGTGTGTCACGTTCACTATTCCAGTGCCTGGTACAAGACTCAGTATTTGTTGAATTAAACTTTTAACAATGATCATAAAAGTAATATATGCTCTTTGAGAAGTGTAGAGGGCAAAACAGGAAACCTCCATCCTGCATACCTTCATCTCTCCTTCACTAAATTATACTCCATGTTAAAAATAAAATGATCATACTATGTACACTTTTCTACAATTTGTGTTGACATAGTTTGCATTTTTCCCTTAGAGACTTTTTCAAACTGCCTGGTTCCATATAACGAATTACCATAAACTGGGTGCCTTAATCAGCAGAAACATTTATTTCTCACAGTTCTGGAGTCTGGAAGGCTGCGATCAGGGTACCAGCACAGTTGGGTTCTGATAAGGGGCCCTCTTCCTGGTTTATGGATGGCCACCTTCTTGATATGTTCTCACTGGCAGAGGAGAGAGAGGAAGCAAGCTCTCTTCTGTCTCTTATAGGGGCACTAATCCCAGCAAAAGAGTTCCACAAACATGACCTAAATATCTCCTAAATACCCCATCTCCAAATATCATCACCTTGGGGATTCGGATTTTGATATATGAATTTGGGGGGAACACAAACATTCAGTCCACAGCAGAGGTTTAGCTAAGACTTTTTAAATGTCAGTATATTTAAACCTTTCATTTTCCTTTTAATGTCTCCATATCATCTCCATGTGTAATTATCTAAACATCTGTTCCCTATTGCTGGCCATTTCCTTTCCCTGTAGTTTGTCTATCCTTCTCCCTGCCCTGTCCTCTATTCCTCTCCGCCTCTTTCTGCCTCTCTTTCTTACTTACAAACAAAATTGCTGTGAACATTCCTTGTCTATGTTTGGTAGCATGTGTTGGCACTTCTGCAGGGTAGATTCCTAGAAGTAGAATTTCTGTGTCAAAGGAGATGCACATATAAAATTTTTGTAGATACCTTCCCAACTTTCCCTCCAAAGGTTCCACCAATTTATATGAAAGCGCCCATTTACTGTACTGGCCCACTCCCTCTTGAAGTAAATTGGATTGACATTATGTTAAATATAGAGATTAATTTTGGAGAAAGAGACCTCCATCTCTTCTTTCATTAGTGAGACTTCTCAGCTGGGAAAATGTTATTTGTATCCATTTATTACACTTTAGAATGTCCTTCAGTAGAATTTTATAGGTGTGTATATTCTGCATATTTAAAAAATTTATTGTAGATATTTTTGGTTTCTTTATATTTTCATTTTGACTGAGATATTTTATCCCATTGATTAATTTAGTAATTGATTAGCTGAAGGCAATCAGTGTATATATGTAGTGTGTGTATAACATTATATATTATTTTTGCATATTAATTCTGTTACTGAACACATTCTGAAAGTCTGTTACCATTTCTAATGGTTTTTCAGCTGATTTTCTTGGCTTCCCAATCCATGCAGAGACAATATTGCGTATTGGTTGAGAACATGAGTTCTGGAAACAGTCTGCCTGGATTTCAAGTTTTGCTACCCATTTAAAGCTTTGTTAACCTAGGGTACAAGTTAATTGTGCCTTAATTTTTTTCAGGTATAAAATGGACTTAATAATAATACTTCTCATAGGCTTCTTATAAGGATGAATGAGATGCTTAGAACAGTGCCCAGCACATAAGAAGTGCTCAGCAAGCACTTCCAAGTAAGTTGATCTCTGCACATTAAATTGGGAGTCTTTGATACTCCCAATTTTATAGCTGAGGAATTGAGACCCATAGAGGTCATTTATTTGCTTAACAAACATGAAACCTTTTCTATGTATAGAATACTGTGCTGGGTCTGTGAGGGGTATCAAAGGTAAATTAGACTGAATCCACTAATGAGGGATTTATAAGGCCAATTGGGTTGTAAATCAAGGGCCATGAAAAAAGCCATGTAAGGCAGCAGGTATCAGGAAAATAGCATAGGCTTTGAAATTTTTCCTGTGTTTGAATTTCCTGCTTTCAACATGGTAGCTTTTTTTTTTTTTCATTGAAATGAGATTAGTTCCATTACTATTTGAGAGTTGCTCTTTTGGTCACAAGAAATATACCTAAGAGTCCAGTACAGAACTTGGTTATGTAGTAGGAGCTTAATACGTGGTAACTATAAATAGATACAGTCTAAAGTAGAAAGTGACAAATGAATGTCCTTGGATGAAAGTTCATGTAAAGGGCCTTAGCACTTGAGGAAAAAGAGACATTATTTCTGGTTGGGAGTGTTTACCTAAAACAAATAGACTGGCAATTATTTCTCCAGCAAAGATGGGTTTATTTGGGATAGCAGAGAAGTGCAATTCAGGGTCTGCAACCGTGGTGAGTCATGTGCAAGTCCCTGCACAGCAAGGGAAGGCGAGTGCTTTTATGGAGGGGAAAAGAAAGTTGGAGGGCAATAGTAAATAAACAGCCATGGCTTTTTGTTGCCTGAGTCCTTGCCAGGAAAGAAGAATCTTTTTCTTCTTCTTGGGCTCTGCTGTCATCACAGGACAAGAGAGCTCCCCTTTCTGGTCTCCACACTCTATTTAATTGAATTTTCTGTTTAATAATTTTTTACATTTCCTCCTTTTGATGAAGATCTTTCTCTGAAAGCACTGCTGATCAAGTGTCAGGTTTTCTACTTTCAGAGGCTTTTTGTCCCTCAATGTCAGGAAATAGCTTTCCTGGGTACAGTGTCTCATATCGGAGGGAATAGATTAGGAATCTATTGAGGTCACATGTAAGTAACAAGGAGGGGTAGGAGGGAGAACTCTCAGGCACTTTTCATAAAAAGTCTATATGTTATCAAGATCATAGACATTAGAGATTACTTGAAGTGTTGTCATTTTCAGTGATTTGGTAACAAACTTCCAACAGGCCTGGTCTGGATATCTTGAGAAAGCTGTCTCATCAGATGCTTCAGTTCTGGGAAATCTTTACTTTCAGGTCACCAGATGATGTGCAGGTCCATTCAGGGTTTTATGCTCTCTTTAGGTGTGTCACATGTATCCAAGAGTCTGTTCCTTGGAGTTTGGCAGCACAAGGGTCGGTTTACCTGATAGGGACATTTCCAGTGAGGTTGAAGAGAGAGTCTTTCTGGAGGTGACTTTTTCAATAGACAAAATCTCCAGGTTGCAAGACATGATGCTTAAGGTTTTCATCTCCCTAGAGTGCACTGTGAAAAGATTGCTTTACCGCACATGGATATTTTTAATACGAGCAATAGGCCTCTACACTATTGCAGTAGCTCTCCTTTTATCAGTTGTGAGTCAAGGAAGCAGGAGCCGAGTTCATTGGGTGTCCTGGGACTGTCTCAAAGTGTAAGAGTCTTTGAGTTATAAAAGAAGTGGCTCTTACCCACTGGACCACCAGGGAAGTCCCTCCAATTGAATCTTAATGACATTAGTGCATTTGACTAAACCAGAGGATTGAGGGTGGTAAGCACAGTGAAAGTGTAAAACTGGCCAAACAGTGCAGAATTGTCAAAGTACCTGACCAGTAAAATAGCTTCCTCAATCATTATGACGTTCAAGAGGGGTTCCCTAAGTAGGGATAATCTTTTCCCAAAAGACATTAGCCAGAGAAGAGGCAGCAGCCCGTCTGCAAGGGAAGGCTTCAGTTCAGTATGAAAATATACAGACCATGTCTCAAACATATTTATATCCACAAAATAGAGGAAGTTGTATGAAATCCATTTGCTAGACATCTAATCATCTGTTAGACAGTTTAAACTGTCCAGGAGCATTACGAACAGACTTCCTAGTACTTCCCACTTGTACTTCAACAAGTGGTACAGTGAGGTGCAGGCACTTTTTGTAGCCTTGTTAATGTTTCCCCACCAATACTGATTCATGAATGTTATCATTTTGTCAGTAGACCTATGGCTTAATGCCTGTACAGTAGTGAGGAGTGGGAATTTCAGTGTCTCTGGTAGGATTGGGTTATTCTTTGGTCCTAACCAGAGATTTCTCTTTTTATCAAATCAACAGTTGTTGAACTTCTAAACTTGTTTTTCCTTTTCAGAAGCCAGTTGTTGGGCTTCTCTAGCCAGTTTTTCTAAGTTACCATTTGGGGAGCCTTTGGACCATGATAGAGGTTTGGCTGCTGAGGGTTTCTTTAAGGGCAGCCTTTTTTTGTAGAAATGTCAGCAAGGCGATTTCCCTTAGCTTCCAGAGAGTCAAGTTTAGAACGTCTCAGAATCTTAATAGCTAACATGCCAGGTAAACGTATTGCACCCCAAAATTTCTAAACATAGGAGCCATTTTAAATTTTATTTCTGCTTGAAGTAAGGAAGCCACGTTTCTTCCACAACATTGCAAAACCATGAACTACTCTGAAAGTATATCTGCCATCAGTATAAATCTTTGGCAGCTTTGTTCTTGGCTAGAAGTACAAGCCCTTTTAAGAGCATATAATTCAGTTTGTTGGACTGAAGTAGCCATAGGTGAAGATGCTGCCTCAACAACATCAAAAGGAGTTGCAGTAGCATACACAGCACAATATTTGCCATTGTCACTTTTTAAATAAGAACCATCAGTGAACCACAAGACGTCAGTGTTACAAAAAGGATTTTCCTGCAGATCATCATCAGGGGTCAGGAGGTGATTTGTCAGTGGTAAGCGGTCGTGAGGGACTTCATCATTGATGTGGGGGGAGAAGAGTAGCAGGGTTAAGGTTATTACAGTGTAAAAGAGTTACGTGAGAAGCAGTTAACAAAAGGACTTTATAGGAGGTGAGGCGGCTAACTGAGAAATGTTGAGAGTGAGCACCAAGATTGTGGTTCCATTGTCAATTAGGACTGGAAGAGATTCATCCCCAATCTGGAGAAATGTTTCTCCAATTCTATTAAGTGGGAAGATTGGGAAGAGACCCTGTAGTCCCCGCCCCCAGCCCCATTGTTGAGAATTCAGAGGACATTGGAAAGACTGGTTAGAGGGCAGAGGTGCTGAAAATGCTTAAATTTGTAACAATCTCTTTTCTGATGTCCTGGCTGTTTGCAACTAAGCCAGGCCCTCAGGGAGTGGCTTGTAAAGTATTCAGTCAAACAGATAGCTAGTGGGAAGCAGCCGCATAGCACAGGGAGATCAGCTCGGTGCCATGTGACCGCCTGGAGGGGTGGATAGGGAGGGTGGGAGGGAGGGAGACGCAAGAGGGAAGAGATGTGGGAACATATGTATATGTATAACTGATTCACTGTGTTATAAAGCAGAAACTAACACACCATTGTAAAGCAATTATACCCCAATAAAGATGTAAAAATAAATTAAAAAAAAAAAAAAAAACCCTACCGGGGTGGGCGGGTTTTGCCTTTTCCCTCAGCACTGAGCCCTGGGGCTTCAGCAATGGAGAGTGCTCACGTACCCAATAAGAGCAGCTTCCTTGCTAGTCCTGTTGGTCTTATGGATGTATTGCCGCATTGGTTTTCAGAGTTACGTGTTTGGGGGCCTGTCCCTCAGGTGGGAGTCTTAAAAGTTGGGGCTCTGGGTATACCCTTCACTCCTCAGGGAGCAGCTGGTTGTTGGGAGGTTGGTCCCAATTGTCTGGCACTGTGCCAGGGGTGGGGTTTATGGAAAGAGCATGTCTTAGCCTTTCCTGACTGTTTTGACATGGGTATTTTCTCATTTGCCTGATGTCACTCAGCTAGTTTCTGGATTTCTCTCAGAAGGAATTTCTCCTCATGTACATTCGATGTGTCCATGGGAGGAAGGAAGATAAGGAGGCTTCAATGTCACCATCTTGGTCTCTCCCTGAGTTTGCTTACTCTTCGCGTGTGTGTGTGTGTGTGTGTGTGTGTGTGTGTGTGTGTGTGTGCGCGTGCGCGATCTTGCCGCATATTCATACTTGCCTTGGAATAGGAAATAAACATTCAGTAAAAACATATAGGCAAAATACATTTTAACCATGCAACTGTTAACCTACAATCACTATGTATTGGGTTGACCAAAAAGTGCCTTCAGTTTTTAAGTAAAAATAAAAGACACATTTTTTGTTTTCACCAAGAACGTTATTGAACAACGTGTTCACTCTTTTGTTCCACTACCTTCTACCATTTGTCAGGCAACTTCATAATTCCATTTTCCCAAAACCTTTTATCTTTTTGAGCAAAGAACTGTTCTAGGTACCTTTTACAGTCTTCCAGGGAATTGAAATTTTTTCTCTTAAGAGAATTTTGTAGAGACCTAAATAAATGGAAATCCGAAGGTGCAATGTCTGATGAATACGGTGGATGAAACAGAACTTCCCAGCCAAGCTGTAACTGTTTTTGTCTAGCCTTCAAAGAAACATGCAGTCTTGCATTATCCTGATGGAAGATTATGTGTTGTCTGTTGACTAATTCTGGACACTTTTTGTCGAGTGCTGCTTTCAGTTGGTCTAACTGGGAGCAGTACTTGTTGGAATTAATCGTTTGGTTTTCCGGAAGGAGCTCATAATAGAGGACTCCCTTCCAATCCCACCATATACCCAACATCACCTTCTTTGGATGAAGACCGGCCTTTGGTGTGGTTGGTGGTGGTTCATTTCATCTGCCCCACGATCTGTTCCACATTATTGTACAGCATCCACTTTTCATCGCCCATCACAATTTGTTTTAAAAACGGAACGTTTCCCTTACATTTCAGTAGAGAATCACATGCGGAAATACGGTCAAGAAGGTTATTTTCACTTAACTTACATGAAAGCCAAACATCAAAGCGATTAACATAACCAAGCTGGTGCAAATGGTTTTCAACTCTTGATTAGGATATTTTGAGTATGTCGGCTATCACCTGCGTGGTATAATGTTGATTGTTCTCAATGAATGTCTTGATTTGATCACTATCAACTTCAACTGGTCTACCCGACCGTGGAGCATCGTCCAGTGAGAAATCTCCAGCACTGAACTTCACAAACCACTTTTGACACGTTCCATCAGTCACAGTACATTCTCCATAAACTGCACTAACCTTTTTTTGCGTTTCAGCTGCGCTTTTACCTTTCTTGAAATAATAAAGCATAATATGCCGAAAATGTAGCTTTTTTTCTTCCACCTTCGGTATTAAAATGGCTACACAAGAATTCACCAATTTTGATAAGTCTTTTTTTAAATGCACACTGATATATGACAGCTGTCACATACAATCTAACATTGTTTCGAATGAAGTTAAAGACAAAATGCTACTAGACCCATCTTATGGAAAAAACCGAACGAACCTTTTGGCCAACCCAATACTTTATATTTTTGCACGTAGACCTAACATTGCAATTAAAAAAAAAAAAGTAAACCAGACTGAGAGCCTTAGGAGGATTTTTTGCGGGGGAGGCATATATATTTCAAAAAACAACATGAATTTTCTACAATTAAATACAGAAAATATACTGGTTTTCCCAAATGAATAATTTGATATGTTAACACTTCACCATAAAGAATGTATACCACCTGGATGGGATCCTAGCGTAGGAAAAGGACATTAGCTAAAAACTAAAGAAATCTAAATAAAGTGTGAACTAGTTAAAAAAAAATAGAATTAGTAGCCTCAAACTATAAGGCAGTTACTTTGTGAGTTTGCTTACTTTTAATGGGTACTTAGTATTCCATTCTTTGGAGGTACCATAGTTTATTTGACTCACTCGCAACTGATGGGCACTTGGCAATATTTTGCTCTTACAAATGATGCTACAAGTCATTTCTCACACATGAGAATATATATCTAGGAAAGAATGCTAGAAATGGAATTGCTGAGCATTAGTGTGTTTTGTTAGATATTTCTAAATTAATTCTACAGAGGTTGTGCCAATTTATACTCCCACTTTGCTAATGCAAAATACTTGAGTACTTGTTTAGTAGGTCCTAAGATAACACAGGCCAGGGTTGGCCCCTCTAGGAGATTGTATTACAGGATGAGAAAAAGCTATCTATGTGAAGAGACAAGGAAGGTGTGGGAATAAGAATGTTCCAGGGTAAGGGAGTTGCATGAGCAAAGACCAGGAGATGAGCAAGAGCTTAGCATAGTTGATGTTCGAAAAGAAGGTCAGCATGTCTAGAGCTGCCCTGCTCACTGGCCGCATGTGGCTATTAAGCACTTAAAGTGTGGTTTGTCTGAATTGACATATGCTGTAAATGTAAAGTACACGCTGGATTTCAAAGACTTAGTATGGAAAAAAGAATGCAGAATACCTTATTAATATTTTTTATATTGGTTTCACGTTGAAATAATAGTTTTGATGTGTTGTAGTAAAATATATTATTAAAATTCATTTCATCTGTTTCTTTTTACTTTTTTATTGTGGCTGCTAGAAAATGTTAAATTACATACGTGGCTTGCATTATATTTCTATTGGACAGTGCTAGTCTAGAGCAGGGGTTGATAAACTATGGGCTGCAGGCCAGATTTGGTCTACAGCCTGTTTGTTTGTTTGTTTTCCTACAGCCTGTTTTGATGTGGCTGGAGCACTAAAAAATAGATTTTACATTTTTTGAAAGAGTTAAATAAAAGAAATAGTCTAAGAGGAATATGTGACAGAGACAGTGTGTAGCCCACAAAGTCTAAAATATTTACTATCTAGCCCTTTGCTAGTCTAGAACATACAGAGAAAAGAGGGCAGTAGAACAAGATGCCAGGGGAAGGCAGCGTCCAGATCATAAAGGGCCTTTTGTATCACGATACGATGTTTAGATTTTATTAAAAGAGCAATGGAAAGGTAAAGAAGGGTTTTAAGCAGGAGAGTGACATGATCAGATTTATATTCTTAAATGATAATTGTCTACGTGTGTGCATGTGTCACATTCTCGCTTTACCAAAAACTCACTAGAATAGGGTATTGAAGGAAGTTGGATGGTAGTTTTACACCAAACACTGAACTCTGCATTTCCACCATAATCGCATTGTCATCTTAGCACTTAATATGTGCCTGGCATTTTCTGAGCTGTGTGCCTTATCTTATTGACTGTATTTTGTTCCTTCTTTAAGTGGTTACAGCTCTCTTGGGTAATAGCAAGGGTAGGGAGAACAGTGTGAGCAGGAAGCCACCTAAATGACTCCATTCCCAAGATCAACTAAGGTAGAGTATGAGCTCAACCCAGTTTCAGCCCTTGGCTGCCACTGGAAGTGATGTGGAACTGGCGAGGCCATGGGGATGTGCAGACACATGATTTATTAACTCCATTGGCTTGAACATCACAGGGCGATGCAGCAAGTCTGCAGGTCTTTGGAAGTCCGCATAACAGCAAACCTGGGGTCTCATACTACTCAAACCTCTCCCTGCTTATTTCCCTCTTTAATACTATCCAGATCTCTTACTAGTACTGGGCTAGTCTCACCTCTGGGGTCCCACAATATAATCTGCTGCTGTTGCTGAAATGAGACTTATCTCTCTACTTCCTTAAGTTACTATGTCATCATGCCGTAGAGAGAAGTTTGGTATTCTACACAACTCTAATGGCAAGGTAGGCTAACTGCTGTAATAATAAGCAAGTCAAAAAATCATTAGTGGCTAGAAACAACGGTTTGTGTATTACTCACAACACAGCCCACTCTAGGTTGGGCGGGTGCTGGGAGGTGAGCTGTAGGAGGGACTTCTGTTCCAGGCAGTCATTCAAGGACCCAGGCTCCTGCCTTGTGGTGGCTCCTCCCTCCTCTAGATCCACCAAGGCTGTCCAGCCAGCAGATGGAGAAAGAGAGTCAAGAAGGCACATCTGCTCTCAACCACGTTGTTCCAGAAGTCATAACTGTCATGTTGCTCACATTTTACTGGCAAGCCCTAGTCACATGACCCCACCTGGAAGAAAGCAGGCTAGGAGATGTGGTCTTTCTGTGTGCCCAAGAAGGGGAGAATGTAAGAGAGCACTAGACTGCACCACAACAACCTTGTATGGTACCTGGGCAGTCCTTCTTCAAGATAGCTCACAAGCTAGGCCATTTCCTTCCCAATATGTGCAAACTTTATTATGCTTCTGAGGTAAGAGGTTTACCTTTTATTCTATAGACACCGTTTAGTTTGGCATTGACCTTAGTGGAGTTATACTGGCTTTGTCCTTTTAGTTCTGTTTTTGGGTGCAAGTCTGTTTTCCCTCAGATTATTAGACCTACTTACTCCTAAAATATTACTAAGCTTGTACATATAGGGAGATTTTATATTTTTATATATATATATATATATATATATATATACTTTTTTTTTTTGGCTGTGCCGTGTGGCATGTGGGATCTTAATTCCCCAACCAGGGATCGAACCCGCACCCCCTGCAGTGGAAGCGCAGAGTCTTAACCACTGGACTGCCAGGGAAGTCCAGCTATGGATATATTTTAATGGCATTTTTATTCTGTATGATTTTGCTCTGTAACACATTTAATCTTCACAGTAACCCTGTGAGATAGGTATTATTATTACCTCCATTTTAGAGGTAAGGAATGCAAGCTGTGGAGCGGTGAAGTGACCTTTCACCGACTGGCTGAGCTGGTATTCACTCCAGCATGTGCCTCACCTCAGGCTTGTACTCTGAGAGATGATGTCACACTACATTCCTTCCTGGACCAGGCTTGCAGCAACTTTCTGTTTCATCTTCATCTCTGCTACCCTCTCCCTACCTCACTGAAACGCTGCTTATAGATCTTCCTTCAGATATTTCCTCCCCTCCCAAAGTCTGGGGCTCTAGAGTTCTCTTGAATATGGGGGAGAGATCCTTTCCCTCACTGGTTCCCATGGCAATTCTGTAAATTATAAAACGGAAGAACAATCAGGATTAAATTAACATGTAATTTTAAGTATAGTTGCATGAGGATAGAGAGATAGGAATGGAAGATCTTGATAAAGACATTTCAGGGAATCCTAAATAGTCCTTTTCTTGTTTGGGATGTACAAAAAAGTTTTCAGAAACTACTATGCACCGTTAGTCCACAAGTACTTACAATGTACTTACCTTGGAACTTACTTTAAATGCGTCTTTCCTTTGTGCCTTTCTTTTTTGCGTCTGTTTTAAGAACCTGTGGCTATGTAGCTGCTGAATTGAAGTAATGATTTTGCTAGCCTATCTGGTGACGTTCTGGGACACTGTAAACCTTAACTAAGCATCTGTAGGTGTGAAGACTTGGTTGGATGTACCAAGGTTTCATTACTCATAGAAATGATCAAAGAATCCCAGAGATCATTAACAGATACAACCAAAGAAGAGTATACTGGAGAAAATACTTAAGTCTCTAGTAGCTACGGAGCCTAGAATTAGAATTTCTGGTTTGACATGTGCTGAGTTCCATCCCTGGGTTTTTTAAAGCCCTGTACCATTCTTTACTTTTCTCTCTTTAGGTTTGCCTTGCACTGATTTTGGCCTGAGGTCCAGGATGGTTTGTTCTTGGGACCAGACCTGACCAGAAGTCGACCTCATGAGCACTTCAAGCTCTCCAGCTGCCATGCTCCTCCGGAGGCTGAGGCGGCTCTCCTGGGGCAGCACTGCTGTCCAGCTCTTCATCTTAACGGTGGTGACCTTTGGTCTGCTGGCCCCCCTGGCCTGTCACCGGCTTCTGCATTCTTACTTCTACCTGCGCCACTGGCATCTGAACCAAATGAGCCAAGAGTTCCTGCAGCAAAGCTTGAAAGAGGGTGAAGCTGCCCTCCACTACTTTGAGGAGCTGCCCTCTGCCAATGGCTCGGTGCCCATTGTCTGGCAGGCCACTCCCCGCCCCTGGCTGGTCATCACCATCATCACTGTGGACAGGCAACCTGGCTTCCACTACGTCCTGCAGGTGGTGTCCCAGTTCCACCGGCTCCTTCAACAATGCGGCCCCCAGTGTGAGGGGCACCAACTCTTCCTGTGCAACGTGGAGCGGAGTGTGAGCCATTTCGATGCCAAGCTGCTGTCCAAGTACGTCCCTGTGGCCAACCGCTATGAGGGCACTGAAGATGACTACGGCGACGACCCTTCGACCAACTCGTTTGAGAAAGAGAAGCAGGACTACGTCTATTGCCTGGAATCCTCCCTGCAGACCTACAACCCAGACTACGTCCTGATGGTGGAAGACGACGCCGTTCCAGAAGAGCAGATCTTCCCAGTCTTGGAGCACCTTCTGCGGGCTCGTTTCTCCGAGCCGCACCTCAGAGATGCCCTTTATCTAAAGCTCTATCACCCCGAGAGGCTCCAGCACTACATCAACCCAGAGCCCATGAGGATCCTGGAGTGGGTCGGTGTCGGCATGTTGCTGGGGCCCTTACTAACCTGGATATACATGCGGTTTGCCAGCCGGCCGGGGTTTAGCTGGCCCGTCATGCTCTTCTTCTCCCTGTATAGCATGGGGCTGGTGGAGCTGGTGGGCCGGCACTATTTCCTGGAGCTGCGGCGGCTGAGTCCTTCCCTGTACAATGTGGTCCCTGCTTCACAGTGTTGCACCCCGGCCATGCTCTTCCCTGCCCCGGCGGCCCGGCGGACCCTCACCTACCTGTCCCAGGTGTACTGCCACAAGGGCTTCGGCAAGGACATGGCACTGTACTCACTGTTGAGGGCCAAGGGGGAGCGGGCCTATGTGGTGGAGCCCAATCTCGTGAAACACATCGGGCTCTTCTCCAGCCTTCGGTACAACTTTCACCCAAGTCTGCTCTAGCCTGCCAAGAAATGCCTTTCTGAAATTGGCCACTTCTTGGAGATTCAACTATTGAGCTCTTTATTTGGACATGATTGCTTGCCGATATTTCATTGTTTTAGGGTTGCTAGGGATATAGACACTGGGATGGCTGAGGAACATACAAGTCCAGAACCTTGGCTTTGGTAACTCTCTGGCAGGAGCAAGCTGTTCACCGTGGGTCCAGACCTCTCGCCCTCCACACAGCCACACTGCCTCATGCAGTCTGACCCACCCAAAGAAGGGCATTTAAACACCACTTATATTCTCCAGTTGTTTTTCACTCTGCTTCACGACAGAGTTTGTGACTGCCAAAAATATTGTACACAGTGATATGACCAGTTTAGGATTTTAAGCGTAGAATTTGGTGAAAGGTGAGATTCTTTTGCAATGATTTCTTTCTCATTGGGAATAAGAATGGATGTATGTTTAGAATATATGTCCCAAGAGGCAGGACCACGTTGATAGATTCTATTTGTTTCCTTGACCTGGAGTAATAAAAGCCGCGCAGGGCCCGGCATCTTGGAGGCAGGTGACCCGGCTTTTGTTACCTGGCGTTTTCTTTTCCACACATCTGTAGTGCACTGATAATCAATGTTGTCTGTGAGAACTTTAAGGCACAGCAAGATCTGAAATCACCTTCTGGATCCTCAAAGTCAGATTGCTTATGTTTAGTAGTGATTTAATATTGAAGATTTCTATCATAATCTGATTCTTTGAAAGTTGGACATTGCAGAATGATATAGAATGGGTGAGCTTTTTACTAATAGCATATCCTTTTCCCTAACTTCGCTGGCTAATCATTCACCTTCACTTCTTTTTCTTCTATGTAGCATGATGTTATAGAAGAAAAAGCATGGACTGAAGTCAGAAGACCTGAATTTTTATTTCAGATCTCTGTTAGATCCCAGTGGTGTGAACTTGGGCAAGTCATAAGCACTCTGCATCTCAGGTTTGTCACCTGTAAAATGGGGACAGTGATATCTACTTTTTTACGTTGCCTTGAGGATTAAATGACAAAATGTATGTAGAACACTAGCAAGTGCTTATCTCACAGAGGGCACTTGGTGAATATTAGTTCTTCTCTCTCCTATAATAAGCATATGAAACTCAAGTGTATTTTGGATAAAGGTATTAATGATGTTATTTAAAGTATGATATGGGGCATAGGGCTGACACCTATGGAGCAGTTGTTCCAGACCAAACACTGCTAGGATAAAGGCTGACTTTTCCTTGTGACTTCGGAAGGATATGCAGCTCAGGATAAGAATTGTTCATTCAACTGGCAGTGATCTGAGACTCCTCTTGAGCTTATTCCAAGACTAGCATCTGAAAACTACTCTTCTCAAAAGTTACAAGTAAATTTCATTTGACAATACTTATCACACCAGTGGCCAACTGTCCCTTTGTGGGGATGGATGATTATATTAGAGTGCAAGCAGCTGTCCAGTTTGTTTCAGTGCCACATCTTCCCTTTGCTTTTAAGTTTCCACAGTGAGCTAACATCTTGGGATCTGCTCGAGAACACTGAGAGAGTAACAGGGGTTCATCACCACACTTTATAGATGAACAAACAGGCCCCGAAATATTAAAGGATTTCTTCAGGTTCACACAGCTGAACAGCAACAGAGAGGACTGGAATGTAGTAGATTTTCTGACTTCCAGCCCCTGTACTTTTTTCTTAACTGCATTCATTTTATAAATATCTATGTAGTCAAATTCTCTTTTGTGAAATCTGATTGTAACCTGGACTAAATAATGTCTCTGTAAGCTAAGGTGGTAAAACCTCACTGTGGTGTTAGTCTTGGAGAACAAACAGGTATCAATATGTGTTGTGTTATTATAGTGAGCTGTTATGTATCCCCCAGGAATGTACAAAGTGACTAGAGCTACTAGATTACTTATTGAGATGCTCAGATTCCACCCCTCCATCCCTCCTCTCCCAGTAACTGGTTCAGCCCCATGTTTGAGAATTGAACCACCCTCAGCCTAGAATTCATTTGAGTTTGTTGCATTAGTGATTGGATCTCCTCATGAAAAGTTTGTGTCCAATGACAAAACATGTAAACTGGCCAAGCCCTAGATCAGAATCATTGCTGGTTTTCATATCTGCTCTTTCTAATTCAGTTGTCTACCACACGCAGACATTCCTTCCCCTGACTCCTTCATTCTCGATGGCTAAAGTCATCTTTGCCTTGTCTTATTTCTCTACCTACACACTAAGACATCTTCCCCCGTTGATCTTAACTAGAGTCTGCCATCCTTGGACATTTTCTGCAGAAGCAAACATGCTACCACTTTTATCCCTACCCACTTTCTATATCACCCTTCCTTTTGTCTCTCATTCCTAGAGTCCAAATTGTGTGTGTTGTCCTGGATTAGGACAGCTGACAGCTGTCTCTCATTTAATTAAAGCTGAAGTCTCTCATTTAATCCTAAGCAGAGGGCTAGGGGAGAACTGAAGTCCCCTTCCAATATCAAGGGACATAGTTTACCAGGAGGGTAAAGGCCTCTTAACAGTCCTGCATACTTTTCAGAAGTTAAATTATTGTCAGGCCTAAGAAGCCCTATTGTGACTGACTGTATTTGCATAGACTTATCAGTTCAAATAAATGCACCCATTTCACCAAGTCATCCTGAGAAAACTGGTCGTTCTCTTGTTTCTACAGATGAGTTTTTCTGATGTGGTGAATAGTATCGAACACACACACACACTCACGCTATTGTGGGGTGTGAGCCATTCAAAAGTATGGGCTGTTTGCTTAAAAATTCGTAAGTGAATCTTGTATTTCTTAAATGGAAGCATTTGAATTGTGCTTTCTTTTTTTTACAAAAAAAGTGGTGAGAATACTATAGTGCAACTGGAGAATACAAGTAGGATGAATATAATGATAGGATTAATTTATTTTACCTTGGATACAGTCCTCATTTGGGGGAATTTATTTAATTGGTAACTTAATTTAGGTAAAGAGGCATTCTCTTTGGATTTGATTACTGTGGGATTTTTATATACACTATGATGCATTGTGAATTACTGTAACACAATATAAAATTGGGTAATTTTAAGTCACATGATCCATTTGGATATTTTTATCCCAGCTACAATGAGTTTGCTGAGAAATGCTCATTAACTGGCACTGTTTTTTTTAGGTTGGATTTTGTTTGGAAAAAAAACCCTGGAACTACATCAAAGATGATTGGAAATGTAATTTTAAAGTACTTAATATAACTGCAGTGGAGATGTGCTGTGGCTTCCAGGTCATTACAGTGCCTTGGATTACAACATTGTTGTGAGTCATCACTCTGCAATGAATGGGGATCTGGGGGTTAAAATTTAACAAATTTTCTTGATCTTTTCCCTAAAAACCTATGCAGAAACATGGATGAGTGATTTAAAAAAAAAAGCATCTATGTTAATAATTTGGGGGTAAAAACAGATGAAAATATAAAGGCAAATGATGAATTTATCAAAAAGAAACAAGGACCAGATGGCATAAGTATGTAGGAATGTGTAGCTCAGAGAGATGGGGGAAGTAGACAAAGATGTAGAGTGAAGCAGAGAGTCTCACATTTGTCACCTTTTGTGTGTCCCAAACTCCCGTATGTAATAAATCCTTTATGTCTGCCCCACTGTCATGAAATCTTTATAGGACCAGCCTATGGAGAATACAAAGGAATGAAACAATGGATCGTCAGTGTTCTGGATAAATAATTCATCCCTTTGCTAGGACCTGGCTTCCTATTGCATTTAGAATAAAATACAAACCTCTACATTACCTCCCAGGCCAGATGTGACCTGCCCCTGCAAAACTTCATTTCTTAACCACTTCCATCCTTTTTCTCCAAGCTCTAGCCACACCTGCTGTCTTTAACTTCCTCAGACTTGTTACAGCAGTTCTTACTACAAAAGGAATTTTCACTGCTATTCTCTCTGTCTGGAATGCTTTTCTCTTAGCTGAATCTTTCCTGTAATATAGGTATCAATTAAATTTTAATTCCTCTTCCCCCAACAGACTTTCCGTCCCATCTAAAGCAGTCTTTCCCCTTCCCAACCACCAGGTCATCTATCACGTTATGCAGTTTGATTCCCTTCAAAGCTCTTATTACCTGAAATGTATTATTTTTGTTTTTTTCCTCTATTCTACACCCCCCCAGAATATAAGTTCCAGAATATCAGGGGTCTTCTAGGCTTCATTCACTGCTCTATCCCTAGAACCTAGAACAATACCTGAGACATAGTAGGAAATGAATGAGAGAGAGAGAGATGGTGGTAGTAGAGGGAGAAAGAAAGGAAGAAAGGAAGGGAGAAAAAGAGCAAAGGGATCCACAGTGGAACTGCCTCCAGAAAAAAAGACTACTGGAAGAAAAGAAATGGGACTAGGGAAGAAAATTAGAAAGAGAAGAACAAAGAGGGATCCAGGTAGTGAGGGCTGGTTATGATGTACAATTTTGACACCTGTAAAAAGAAGTTTTTTATGTGTTTTCCAGGCAAAGGGAGTGACAAATGCAAAAAGGAACTTTTTACACCACCACACAGCTACTTTTTTCTCTGTTGTTATTAGGGTTTTGTTTTCAGGTGTGTGTGTCGGGGTTGTGTGTGTTTTTGGTGGGGTGGGGGGGGGGTCCCTGTGTGTTATTCTAAGGGGAGGGCTGGGTTTTCTCCTTCAGGCTTCAACTGCTGCATCTTCCTAGTATTACCAATGGGAATCATCTAGACGTGACCACCACCCTTGGTGGCTCCACAGCCTATCCTAGGACTTTTAGTCAAGAGGCTGGAAAGGGAATGAAGGAAAGATCACCACCTGGCACCAATGAACTCTTCTCAAGTTCTATCAGTAAGTGGAGAGATGGTTTAAGTCTTACCATGTAGCTCTGGGTGATAGCGGTGGGCTTTCCAAAACATTATGACTTAACACAAACCAAGAATAGAGAGGTAAACCTTCCCAGAGGATGGGAGGGACAGGAAACTCATATTATAAGGATCATTTTTCTGGTGCATTACTTGTGTGTCCTTTAGGTTCTGTTAGCGTAGCTTTGTTTAAATGTGAGCAAGCTGAGTCCTCCGCAAAATTCATGCACTGGCCACATATTAGACAAAGAATGCACCCCCCCACCCCAATTTGTTTTTATCCAGAAAAAATGTAAACCCTGGCATTGCTGTGACTGAGGACCTAAAACTTTGGTTGCTTGTACAGGCCAGCAGCTCATACTTTTGAAACACAAGTCAAACCAGTGTTTGTAGATTTCTTTCTAGCAACATGTTTGGACAATTACTCTTGTCTTCAACCAAACCCCTTTCCAGCCCCAGTACATACAGGTCCAGAATCCATAACTAGCTGGGGTTCAGCAAAAGTAGCTTGGCTTCCATCTAGCTCCCCTCCAATGAGGTTTATGATAAAGGAGAGGTAGGATTACATCTTCCTGCAATGTGCACAGGAAGCAATCATATTTTAAAAGTTATTTAAAAATAGTATGTATCTGTCACATTCCAAATTGTAGTTCATGTATTATTCTGCAAGGAACTACATCAAACAAATTAATCATAAGTAAATCTAAATTTAGCTGTTTATCCCCAACTTAATAAATGCCTAAATCATATTGGCAACATTCAGATAACTCAAGCTTTTTTTCTTTTTAAATCCAGCTGAACTATTAGCTGAAATGCGCCAATCTGCAGAAACACATTCCTGTATTTGAAACAGAAAAGGCTTTGAAGAGGTTAGAATCACGTTATTTTTCATTTACCAGTTAACACCAAAGGAAGAAAAGAACTGTTTCAGCCAAATTAACACCTTATTGTCACACTTAAACATTAGTCCTCACACTAAAGCAGACACACATTAAAATTCTGAATTGCAACTCGGGAGGCCTTTAAGACAAAGAATTTTTGTTTTGTAAAAGGCACCAGGTGTCATGTCTCACATATTAATTTACATTTGGGGTAACAAGGGACAGTGCTGAATGCTGCAGACACAAGGCTGAGTGAATAAGACATGGTTTCTTCCTTTCAGGACCCTGGCATCCAAGGGGGCAGCTAGTACAGGAAGGTGAGTCCTGGGTTGGTGGGTCACAGGATGCGGTCTGTAACTTACCCCAAAGTGCCAGGAGTCTAAGGTACCCCAACTTCCTCAACTCTTCTGCAACCACTTTTGCTGAGGAAAACATGGTCCACCAAAGAAGTCTCCAACTAACAAAAGAAATTTTTTACATAAACATTTATTTACAGGAAAAAATGAGAGGTGTGGGTGAAGGGGAATGAACTTGTCCCAGCTAGAGGGAGATAAGGAGGGTGAGTTAACTCCTGGAGAAGGTGCTGTCGGGAGAAGATATGTATCTTTTGCTGTAAGAGGAAGATCCAGAAAATTATCATTGAAGGGTTATTTCTTTTCCTTGCATTTCCGGAAAAACAAACCTCTTCATATCCTATTTTCTAATCCAAATTCATGTAACATCTTTTTCTGAAAGTGAATAAAATTGACTTCCAAAGAACTTTGCTTGCCCAGGGGTGACACACCTTGTTGCAGCACCTTGCCGTACCTCAAAAAAGAATCAAGAAAACCTCACTCCAAATGTCTTACTGTCCATCTCATCTTGCTGACAAAAGCGTGCTGATCCTCAAATGGAGAGAGGGCTGTGAGGGTCACAGTTGTCCTCACTCCTTTAAGGTGAAAACTGATGCTTTCCTGCCAGGTCATTGCCCTTGCCCAGGCTTGTGGCCTTCGGGTGTCTTGTGTAAAGTCTGTTCTTTCCAAGGCTTGTAGTCTCCACAGCTGACTGCAAGCTAGATCCAGTCTCCTGGAGCTTTCTGATGACTTCCTCAGGCACCACAAGTTGTGAGTGAGCGCCCTTCTTTGAACTATGAAGAATGTTTAACTGAGGGCCACAAATTTCTTCTGCTTGCCTTCATCAGTTTGCATATGGATCTGCAAGCCTGAAGACACTCATTCCTTTTAAAAATTATTATTTTCTATCAATTCACATTGAAAC
Organism: Tursiops truncatus; assembly: GCF_011762595.2. Lineage (NCBI taxonomy): Eukaryota > Metazoa > Chordata > Mammalia > Artiodactyla > Delphinidae > Tursiops > Tursiops truncatus. Next base: position 85,054,075 of record NC_047039.1, on the reverse strand, counting down.
GGTATTGGCCAAAGTTGTCAGTCTGGCTCTAAGGCTAGCTGGTCAAGTTGCTGCTCCACAAACAGTGGAATATTTCTTAATTCACAGCCATTGTTCATAACTCTTCAACTACTCTAATCCTTACCTTCAAGGATTCCCACGTATGAATGAACTAAGCAGAATAACACAAAACAATAAGAGAAAGACCTGTGTTTTCAGCAAATGTAATTCTTAACTAGTTAGGAAGCATTCACTAATCATTTCTAACTATGTGCCAGTAAGTTAGGTTTACCTATGAAAATTCTGATTTCACATGCCAAAGAGCAGACATCTCAAACGAAAAGAAAACTATGCTGTTATCAATCTACTTCTCTAAAAGAGATGTTCAGGGCTTCCCTGGTGGCGCAGTGGATGAGAGTCCGCCTGCCGATGCAGGGGACGCGGGTTTGTGCCCCGGTCCGGGAAGATCCCACATGCCGCGGAGCGGCTGGGCCCGTGAGCCATGGCCGCTGAGGCTGCGCGTCCGGAGCCTGTGCTCCGCAATGGGAGAGGCCAAAAGAGTGAGAGGCCCGCATACCGAAAAAAAAAAAAAAAAAAACAACAAAAAAAAAAAAAAAAAAAAAGAGATGTTCAGAGTGCTTTTTTACATACATCAGGAGAGTGTGTTGTGAATTTTGCAGGTTGGTTTCAGCACGGGATGCTTGTAGCATTAGGATGCATTCAGCTGCAAATAACAGAATCCAGTCTCCCAGGGCCTTAGGCAATAATGATGTTTAATTTTCTCACCTAACAAGAAGTCTGGAGAAGGCAGTCTCGGCAGTGCAACGATGTCATCAAGGACCCAGACTCTGTCTGTCCTATTCTGCCATCTTTTGCCGCTTCATGGCTATTGCAGCTTCAAATATCAGGTCCTCACAGGGCTGCATTCAAAACAAGAATGAAAAGGCTGAGTCAAGTCCTTTCTTCTTGTGAAGTTCTGTGGTTTTTTTTCCAGGAAAACAATTTCAGGAAGCCTCCCAACAGACCTCTCCTTTTGTCTCATCTGCCAGATATGGGCCACAGGCCCATTCCTAGACCAATCAGAGGCAAAGGGAAATGGGAAAAGCCCAACCACAACTTATTCCCTTGTGGCTTGCGTGAGAAGCTTAGCTTGTGAGAAGCTTAGCTTCTCAGATTCCTAGAGGCCCATAAGATTGCATTTTCTTTCTGATATGATAGGGCATCTGAGCAACTGAATGTGAAACATCATGGGAACAAAATTGTTGTTGCTAGTTTCAAGGAAGTACAGATATTCAAACTCAAATTAGATATGAGGATTGACCAGTTGACAACGGAAAACTATGCTTTCTACCTATTGTTCAACTGTCCTGAATTATTGATTTGGGGCACATGAAGAGCTTTTTTTTTTCTCCCAAATTCACAGTTTTGTAAAGTGGTCACATGAATTCTGATGCACAGTGTGAACCATGTTGTAAATTTCTGAAATTCTTTGGCAGGCAAACCTTAATATGTCTGCATTTGAAAGTATTTTCCTGTCTATTCAGTTTCAAGAGAAAACAATGAAATTGAAATCAAATTATGTTCACCCAGAGAACTCATAATCCCTGGAAGTTTAGAGGTGAGTCCAACATCTATCCTAGGGAGATCCCAAAATTTCCAGCGATAGGAAAAGTATCTGGCAGTTTACTCTTCAAGAAAGGAATAAGGATGAAGAGAAGAACTACAATCAGCTCCGCCAACTAGAATTGGAATTGCAAGCTCTCCCCAACAAAAGGTATCCCACAACTCAGTCAATTAATACCTAGGGACACCAGGTCTCACTAGACTGTGGACACAAATGAAGTCATGTTCATATCAAAGAATGCGGGCTTCCCTGGTGGCGCAGTGGTTGGGAGTCTGCCTGCCAGTGCAGGGGACGTGGGTTCGTGCCCCGGTCCGGGAGGATCCCACATGCCGCGGAGCGGTTGGGCCCGTGAGCCATGGCTGCTGAGCCTGCGCATCCGGAGCCTGTGCTCCGCAATGGGAGAGACCGCAACAGTGAGAGGCCCGCGTACCGCAAAAAAAAAAAAGAATGCATAGTTTCCTTCATTGACACACTCTTCCCCACCCCCTAAAAGTCTCATTCAAATATTTCTGGGAATCTCCAGAGAGAAAGCTTACATCTATGTTCTCTCATAGCAGTTTGCTAGCCACAATCATCACACAGCATCTACCATCTTGTCTTTCCTCTCCAATGGCTCCACATTGCCTAGTTACTCTAAAGTAACTCTAAAGGGCGTCTCTCTTGCCTCTGCTCATGATAATCATTTTGGGAACATCAATGCCTCTGCTAAGGTTACTATTTTTTAATGCATAACAAACTCAGTTCTCCAGGCTAGGCTAAACTAGCACAGCAAGAACAAAAGCCAGTGTCTCAGTCAGTGGCTTGCCATGACAAATGTTTATTTCTCACTGCCACAAAATCTAATAAAGAGTTGGGCACGCTTTAGGGCTATTTCACTTATAAGTGATGCTATACATGAAATAGTTGCCCTAAAGGGTGCCCAGATCTTTATTAGATTCTGTGGCAGTGTCCTGTAGTTGCCCCGTTGGGAGCAGGAAACCTCCCTGGTCAACCAAGCAGGCTTACAGGGATACTCACCAGATAAGGGGCTTAACGGCTCCTCACCAGCTCTTCTCTGCTTTAGACTGCACGTAGCCAGCGCCACGGGCCCACTCAACTGCAAGAGGCCCGAAAAGTGCAGAGAGATCTTCCATATATATAAAGGCGAAGAGAACAGATTTTGGTGAATGCTAATAATATCTACTTTACAGGTAAGTGCTGGGTTCTTGGAAAAAATGGAAACAATAACCCTTCTCCAACTCTGTGCTCTGTTTCGTCACCTGATCCTCAAATCGGTACTGCTTATGCCCAGAGTCCCCCAGACTTGCTCATGAGTAAGCTCCCTTGTTTAGTTCTAATCTCTCTGTCTATAGGAGTTTCAGCAAGTCCAAGATTGGGGGAAAATGCTGTGCCATCTCTCATTCTCTCTGATTTTTTTTTTCTTTTTCCTGACAAATTCACATACACCCCCAGTTTTCTCCCATTCCTCCCTCAGACAGTGTCCGATTTGTTCACTACTGTTTCATAAAAGTCACAGCCCAGTGCCTGGAACTCAGAAATGTGTTGATGAGTGGATGAATGGATGGATGAATAGATGGATGGATGAACGATGGTTTCCTCTCTACCCACAGATGAAGCTCAAAGGGAGCCTGTTTCCACTTTCTATTTACCCTCTGAACTTCTCCTGTCACCTTGACCCTAGTTTTGGCCCTTCTATCTTAGATACTACTTTTGCCTCTTTTGGGCTCCATTTGGATTGGGACCTTGTTTAGGATTAATTATGGAAATGTCAGAGTTTCAGTTTAGGGGCTGAAATCCTACCACTCAAACCTCTTCAGTGATTCCTGACTGAGGAATGTGTGCATGAAAACAATAACCAAATGGAAAATAAAATACCTTTTTATTAACTGATAGGCACCCAATTGTCTCCCAGTGCAGAGATCTTTGTCAAGCCAAATCAGATTATGCTGTTTAGGTCTGGAATCCTAAAGAACCTTCCATTGTTTCCATCACTCAGGGATGATGGAAAGGTGTGGAACAGACCAGAGACAGTTTATGCAGAGCACATATGTAGAAGAAAGAATGGTCAGGCCCTGACCCAGTGAACTGAAATAGGGGACTGTAATCGCAAAAGAGGGAACATCAGCTTAGAGACTCCATTCTCTAGTTAAATGTGTTTAGTAATTACCCTGTGCTTTGAGCACTTGAGTAATTCTTCCTCCCTCAGAAAGAAGCTAGTCAGAAGGGTAGACAGAGGGTGTGGGAGCAGCAGAAATGCCCTCTCCCCTACAGGCCAAGGCGGAAATGGAAGGAGAGCTGGCTGAAAGTTGTCTATCTTCTCTTCCTCTCTTACATGACTAGCTCTTCTCTCCTCTTCACTTTAAATGTTATCTTCACTTCTGCCCTTGCCCAGGCCTTTCCGTACTTTACCCTGCTCACACCCATTCCACTCCATGACAAACTGTCTCCGATCTAGATCGGTGTCCTCACTCCACCTGCTTTCTAGAGAGACAAGGTCAAACTCTAGGCTTATTATTGCACTTTTGTATAAAATCATTTTTCAAAATACAAAACTTGCTATACATTAACACTGGCATATGGATAAACTTTCTTCTGTGTACACATGGATTTCTGATCAAGTGGCCCACTATTGAAAATTCTTGGCAATCTTACCACAAAGAATAGCCCATAGCTAGTTTCCTCTGCTGAACTAGGGTTCCCATCTACTTAACATATTTGCTATAAAATAACAAAACGTTCATCCATAATAATGAAAACAAAAATGGGGGAAAACAAGACTATGAAGGGTTGGCCATGATATAGACAGTGTGGGAGGAGAGCTTTGGATGGTGCGAAATCAATATTGCCCTGGCTAGCTTCTTTCTCTCAACTTCTCCCACTGTCTCCCAATTATATGCCATTATTTCCCCACTCACCTTTACTTTTGCAAGCTTGAATGAGTGTGAATAGTCTCTGGCTTTGCCATAAATATCAGCCGATTTGGATAGTTCTCTGTTAACACAGATCTTCTTTGTTTCCAACTAATAATGCTGTTTATCTAATAGTTCTGTCAACAAAATTTTAGAATAGACAAATAGAGTGTAAAATGCCTCAAAGCATTCTCATTACTGCAGAAACTTTACAAGGAAAAAAAACCTAAAGAGTTAAAAGACTTATAAGTAGTGGTACAGACACTCCACCACAGAAGATGGCAAATAAGCACACCAAAAGATGCTCAGCATTATTAGTCATTATGGAAATACAAATTAAAACCACAATGAGATACTGTCACACACCCAGTAGAATGGCTAAAAATTTCTTAAACTGACTATACCAAGTGTTGGTGAGGATGCAGAGCAACTAGACTCTCATATACTCCTGTTGGGAATATAAAATGGTACAGTCACTTTGAAAAACAAGTGGGAAGTTTCCTGAAAATTTAAATATACACATACCATTTGATCAGATCCAGCCATTCCACTCCAAGGTACTTATCCCAAGAAAAATGAAAAGATACATCTACATTAAGACCTGTACATGAATATTTACAGAGCTTTATTTGTCATAGTTAAAAACTGGAAACCACTCAAATGTCCATCAGCAGCAAATGGATAAATACAGTGAAGAATATCCATATCATGGAATACTACTCAGCAATGAAAAGGATGAATATGGGTGAATTTCAAAATACTTATGCTGAGTGAAAGAAGCCAGACCAAAACAAGAGTATATATTGAATGATATCATTTATGTAAAACTCTAGAAAATGCAGACTAATCTCTATAGTGACAGGAAGCAAATCAGTATTGCCTGGAGATGGGGTAGGGTGAGGTAGGGAGGAAAGGTTTATAAAGGTACATAAATAAACTTTTAGGGGTGATGGATATGATCAATATCTTGATTGCAGTGATGGTTTCATGGATGTATAGATATGTCAGGACATCAAATGTTATACTTCACAAATGTGCAGTTTATTATAAGTCAATTATATCTCAATAAAGTTGTTATTTTAAAAAGATGCTTAGTGGTTTGTACCAGCCAAAGATGAAAGAACTGGCTTGCATCTTTTCGTTATGTTTCAAACTGCTCTCTAAATGTTCCTTTTAGAGTGTAGGTCAGCAGAGAGGAGGGGTGGGTATTCTTGGTTACCTATCACCCCACAGTGCTTTTATCTGTTGGTGTGTACATAGTTTCTCTAAAGATTTATTTCAAAAAAGGCCATGTTTAAGAAAAAAATAAAAAAGTCTTTAAAATCTGCTGGATCATCTAATCTTAAATGCCTACTAGCTAAAACATTTTATGAATCTAAAGTTCTGTAAATATACTCTCTCTTTGACTTGAAGATGCCCTCAATTATAAAAGGCACACTAAATCTCTAGCTTTTAATGGCTTTTTAGGGAGAAAAAAAGTAAAAGCAATATATTAAAAGTACACTTATTATAAGATTCACTCCTGTTTCAAAAATATTAAAAGTATGACTTAGAGTACTCATTGTAGCACATGGTCCCCAGGTTGTAGAAAGGGATGTTTTGAGAACTAAAAGTGTTCGCATTAGTCAGGGTACAAAGTGTAACAAAGAGACCCCAAAATACAACAGCTTAAACTGCGTAGAAGTGTGTTTCGATCTCACTTAACACCCAGCAGGTAGGCAGTCCGGGACGGGCTTACTGGGTGTTTGACCTGTGCAGTTCCACGAGCCCCACACTCAGAAGGGCCCAGAGCTTGGTTTAATGTGCTGCTGTTGCAACCTTGAAATTCTTAATAATCTTATGTTTGAACTTGTGTTTTAAAAGCAAAGTCCCTTGGGACAATGGAACATGCATGTGAGCAGAGGAATACACAATACGTGTCTGTCATTCCTGCACTCTATTTGCATATCATGTTGGGAATGCTCCATGAGTGAAGAATTCCAGTGGACCCACAATGCATGGAAGTTCAGAGAAACTCAAAGTGAGTATAAGTGTGTTATGTTGATGACTAAGGAAGGGACTGAGGGAGGGCACTGACAGTCCTGGCAGTCCTGGGAGGCCATGCTCTCCATTTGAACTAGAACTTGCTTCTAATCCAGAAAGAAGACTGATACTCTAAGAAACACGAACAACTAAGGAATCTTATCACATCCTTTCTTACTTGTGTTACTTCCCTGTATTAACAAGCCACTTACACTGCAAATGATAACATAGAAAGAAAGGGAAACCTATAGTCTTTTTTTCCTTTCAATCTTTCCTTACTCAATATGTGTGTATGAAGAAGTGAAACAAAAACATTTGAGTTAGTTTTGTGCTGCATTTAAAATCTTCTGATGAGAATGAAATACATATA